>NC_140178.1:26230601-26260601 GCF_963971535.1 Notolepis coatsorum
AGCTTATTTGAATGATTTCCTTGGCGTTTCTAGTTTTTAAGAGAAAAAAATCGATTAAAACCGTAAATCGGATGTGGTGTGAATAAATCAGAGATTATATTTTTAGGCCATATCTCCCAGCCCTAGAACAGACATATAGAGAGAGGGAGAGAGAGACACACAGAGATAAATAGATAGAGAGACAGACAGAGATATAGAAAGAGAGAGAGGGAGAGTGTTATGGTTTGTAACCGACCCCAATCGCACAACACAAGACAGGTATGAGAGTAAGCCAAAACAGGGCAAATATTTATTATAGAACAAAAAGCGGCACAGTCCCTTTAAGGGAAAACACAAAAACACAAGAGTCAAGGAAATATGGAAAATGCGGCACTGTGCCTTTAAGAGGCGAACAGGCTAAGGGACTAAGGCTAAGGGCCAGGGCTAAGGACCAGGGCTAAGAGTCAGGGCCAGGACCAGGGGCACTGGAGAGGGGGACAGGGACAGAGGCCCGGAGAGGCGGGCTGGAGACAGGGACAGAGAACAGGGTTAAGGCCTTGGACAGGGCGAGGGCCAGAGCTGCTTACAGGGATGAGGACAGGGTTCCGACGGCGGAAGCCTGGCACGGGGACAGGGGCCCGACGGCGGAGGCCTGGCACGGGAACAGGGGCCCGACGGCAGAGGCCTGGCACGGGGACAGGGGCCCGACGGCGGGGGCCTGGCACGGGAACAGGGGCCCGTCAGCGGGGCCTGGCACGGAGATCCTCCTCCTCCTCTTCGGATGCTGCAGACGGGCAGCACAGAACAAAGGGGGTCCCAGGGGACCGGGATGGGAACACGCCGTCCTCCCGTGGAATACTAGGGAGCGACGACAAGCCTGGGTCCAAGGGGAACGGGATGGGCACACGCCGTCCTCCCGTGGAATACTAGGGAGCGACGACGAGCCTCACCCCCAGGAACGAGGATCACGAAGAGACGCCTTCCTCCCGTGGAATCGGGAGCGGTGACGAGTCGGCTTGACGTCTGGAGTGGGAACACTGGAAAACCTCCCGTAGAGAATTAGAGAGCGAAGACGGTGTCCCACTCCAGGCAAACGGCGACAGGTGGTGATGGCTGGCACGTCGTCTCACGCCGGAGACGCGGCAGGTGATGGTAACGTACAGGATGGTAACGTACAGAACTCCATGAACACAGAGTGTACACAGATACAGATACAGAACGAAGACAGAGTCCAGAACACAGAACGACCCGACAAGGACTGGAGGGGAGTCTGCAACCTATGTACTCTCCCGAGGTGATTGCAAACTCCCAACAGGTGCGTGAAGGTAGAGGATCAATGATGTCCAAGGGTGGGGACTGGTGAAGAGTAGAGGAGAGTAAATCATCACAAGGGTGGGGGCTGTTGAGGAGAGTAGACAGGGAAAACACAGGAAAAAGGGTCCAGGGAACAGGCAAATCCTCACAGTACCTCCCCCTCCACGGGAGCCACCGGGTGACCCAAAAAATCAGACAGCGGGGCAGGGGACATGACAAAGCAACAAACAAAAAAAAAATGGGCCATGCTAGCAGGGGAAGCTACACCTAAAGTGGGGCTAGCAGAGGGACTGGGTAGCTGCCAGAGCATTGCTAGCTACAGGGCCTATGCTAGCTGTACTGCTACATTAGCATAGAGGCTGCGCTAGCTTCCGGAGCTATGCTAGCAGACAGGGCTGGACTAGCAAAGGAGAACAAGCTAGCTGGAAGGACAGTCCTAGCTGTGGGGAACAGGGTAGCCAACAGGGGAGCTAACGAGGCTAACAGGGGAGCTAACAGGGGAGTCAACAGGGGAACTAACAGGGGAACTAACAGGGGAACTAACAGGGGAACTAGAGGGAGCTAGAGGGAGCTAGAGTGGGTTAGAGGGAACTAGAGGGAACTAACAGGGGCTAACTCACATACACTGTCTGTGCTGGCTGGGGTCGTCGACTGGTCGGGTCGTACTGTTATGGTTTGTAACCGACCCCAATCGCACAACACAAGACAGGTATGAGAGTAAGCCAAAACAGGGCAAATATTTATTATAGAACAAAAAGCGGCACAGTCCCTTTAAGGGAAAACACAAAAACACAAGAGTCAAGGAAATATGGAAAATGCGGCACTGTGCCTTTAAGAGGCGAACATGCTAAGGGACTAAGGCTAAGGGCCAGGGCTAAGGACCAGGGCTAAGAGTCAGGGCCAGGACCAGGGGCACTGGAGAGGGGGACAGGGACAGAGGCCCGGAGAGGCGGGCTGGAGACAGGGACAGAGAACAGGGTTAAGGCATTGGACAGGGCGAGGGCCAGAGCTGCTTACAGGGATGAGGACAGGGTTCCGACGGCGGAGGCCTGGCACGGGGACAGGGGCCCGACGGCGGAGGCCTGGCACGGGAACAGGGGCCCGACGGCGGAGGCCTGGCACGGGGACAGGGGCCCGACGGCGGGGGCCTGGCACGGGAACAGGGGCCCGACAGCGGGGCCTGGCACGGAGATCCTCCTACTCCTCTTCGGATGCTGCAGACGGGCAGCGCAGAACAAAGGGGGTCCCAGGGGACCGGGATGGGAACACGCCGTCCTCCCGTGGAATACTAGGGAGCGACGACGAGCCTGGGTCCAAGGGGAACGGGATGGGCACACGCCGTCCTCCCGTGGAATACTAGGGAGCGACGACGAGCCTCACCCCCAGGAACGAGGATCACGAAGAGACGCCTTCCTCCCGTGGAATCGGGAGCGATGACGAGCCGGCTTGACGTCTGGAGTGGGATCACTGGAAAACCTCCCGTAGAGAATTCGAGAGCGAAGACGGTGTCCCACTCCAGGCAAACGGCAACAGGTGGTGATGGCTGGCACGTCGTCTCACGCCGGAGACGCGGCAGGTGATGGTAACGTACAGGATGGTAACGTACAGAACTCCATGAACACAGAGTGTACACAGATACAGATACAGAACGAACACAGTCCAGAACACAGAACGACCCGACAAGGACTGGAGGGGAGTCTGCAACCTATGTACTCTCCCGAGGTGATTGCAAACTCCCAACAGGTGCGTGAAGGTAGAGGATCAAGGATGTCCAAGGGTGGGGGCTGGTGAAGAGTAGAGGAGAGTAAATCATCGCAAGGGTGGGGGCTGTTGAGGAGAGTAGACAGGGAAAACACAGGAAAAAGGGTCCAGGGAACAGGCGAATCCTCACAGAGAGAGACAGGGATAAACAAACGGACAGAGAGATAGTAACAGAGAGAGAAAGATATAGAGAGACATAGAGAGAGATAAAGAGACAGACAGAGAGAGATAGAGAGAGATATAGAGAGAGACAGAGATATGGAGAAAGATAGAGATAAAGAGAGATAAACAAACAGACAGAGAGATATAGAGAGACAGAGATAGAGAGAAAGAGAGACAGAGCGAGAGAAAGAGACAGACAGACAGAGAGATAGAGAGAGATACAGAGAGAGACAGAGATATGGAGAAAAAGAGAGAGACAGAGAGATAAACAAACAGACATAGAGAGATAGAGAGACAGAGAGAGAGAAAGAGACACATAGATAAAGAGAGAGAGAGAGAAAGATACACACAGAGAGATACAGATATATATAGAGAGAGAAAGAGACAGATAGAGAGAGATAGAGAGAGAGAGAGAGAGAGAGAGAGAGAGAGAGAGAGAGAGAGAGAGAGAGAGAGAGAGAGAGAGAGAGAGAGAGAGAGAGAGAGAGAGAGAGAGAGAGAGAGAGAGAGAGAGAGAGAGACCTAAGGAATGAATGGGCACACAGGCACTTGGGGCAGGATTCCGACAAAGAGAAGTGGTGGAGAGGCGCCACACTGGGACGACACCAACCTACACCAACCTGGCAATTTTAGGACCGTCCAAGGTTTCTACAGCAGACGTGTCATTTCACACCCAGCCGAGGTGATGGGAAGGCTGGTCACGGGATGCTCATGCATGTGTCTCTTGTTATTAACTTCATTTCTTCCAATACTGTGGAAAGGAAAATATCTCTATTACTGGATTTTCTGGCGGGGGGGGGGGGGGGGGGGATCACACTCCCACACAGAGCTGTCTCTACGCCTGAACGTCACAGCCTGCTAAACACCTCTGCCCAAGGGAGCAAACATTAGCACTGTACGCCGTGCAATAACACCTTCGGTTTGTACTTATAAAAAAAGACAAAGAAAATATGGAGGCAAGAATAATGCAATATTACTTATTCAATATGTTAAGGGAAAAAATTATATGAGTAAAGGTAGCGCCAGGTTAGCTGACTTCCTGTTTAGGCAGAGGTGTTTGACAGTGGAGCGCCGTCCAACTCTCTGCACAGGAGACCGGCTGGAGGTTCTAATAGCGATACTAGTTCTAACTGCAAGAGACAAGGCTGCGGTCTTCACATCTGTTTCCCCCTCCATTCTTACAAACTAATGACATGGCACTTTTTTGGATGTGCATTCTGCAGATTTCATTCATACCGGGTGTCGCTGCCCAACAACTCCAGTATACAGCTAATAATTAATTTCTAATTAATTACTTTCTAATTACCGTCCCACTGACAGCCAGGGCGTAGTGAGATGGCTCCTTCTCTCCCCGTGAACAAACGTCCTCACAAACAAGGACGTATGCCACCATAATACAGAAGCTTGAGGAAGCATGTCACCATAATACAAAAGCTTGAGGAAGTATGCCACCATAATACACAAGCTTGAGAAAGTATGCCACCATAATACAAAAGCTTGAGGAAGTATGCCACCATAATACAGAAGCTTGAGGAAGCATGCCACCATAATACAAAAGCTTGAGGAAGTATGCCACCATAATACACAAGCTTGAGGAAGTATGCCACCATAATACAAAAGCTTGAGGAAGTATGCCACCATAATACAAAAGCTTGAGGAAGTATGCCACCATAATACAAAAGCTTGAGGAAGTATGCCACCATAATACAACATCTTGAGGAAGTATGCCACCATAATACAGAAGCTTGAGGAAGCATGCCACCATAATACAAAAGCTTGAGGAAGTATGCCACCATAATACAAAAGCTTGAGGAAGTATGCCACCATAATACAAAAGCTTGAGGAAGTATGCCACCATAATACAAAAGCTTGAGGAAGTATGCCACCATAATACAAAATCTTGAGGAAGCATGCCACCATAATACAGAAGCTTCAGCTGTGATGAACAGAACTGAGTTACAACAGAGGCACTTTAGGTGCACTATATCTAAAGTGTCAGACATGTGGAAAAACAACAGTTTTCACCTCATATGTCACTCTGTATGTATACAACTAATATAAGCCTATGCCAAAAAAAAGCATTTTCTTCAGTCGATGAATTGTTTGATTTGGTCTTAGCCGATTTGTCGTTGAAATGTTTGATTTGGAGTCGACATAAGGACCAGAAGTAACACTCTTTGTCAAACAGTGTTGAACTTGATTGCTACAATCTTGAGTGCATATTAGCATAGTGGTTAATACTATAGGCAAGGTCCATTCCTTAGTGGCAGAGTGCATAAAAGACAGTATGAAGGTTAGTTTTATTTATTTATTTTTATCGATTGAAGTAGTGTATTTTTAGTCGACGGCGGAAGATTGGGCATGTTTTGGCCATTTATAGATAAGTCGCTTTACTACAGAGTAAATTGAGCCCACAGCCAGCTCTGTATATATAGTCAGGCCAGAGATATATAGCACTAAACCACTGCACACACTCCAGCTTCTTGCTTTACAGAGGACTCCACTGAGGTGGAAACCAGCAGGCGTCAAACACACACACAGGAGGGGAGGGCTGAGCTTTGACTCCTGGCTACTCCGTTACCTGGCGAGAGAGAGTGGGAAGCTGATTCGGAGAGACAATCGAGCTATCAGGAAATTCCCATCATCCACTCATTGTAGTTCTTCAGAATTGAGTGAGGGTAGAGCTATGTGTCATTATGACATATAGCTCTACCAAATTAGCACCCCCCCCCCCCCCCCATGCCAATCAGTGGAAACACAGCAGAGATCACTTTGGCCAGCCACATCGAACCAGCCACATAGAACCGGCCACATAGAGCCGGCCACATAGAACCGGCCACATAGAACCAGCCACATAGAACCGGCCACGTAGAACCGGCCACGTAGAGCCAGCCACGTAGAACCAGCCACATAGAACCAGCCACATAGAACCAGCCACGTAGAACCAGCCACGTAGAGCCAGCCACGTAGAACCAGCCACGTAGAACCGGCCACATAGAACCGGCCACATAGAACCGGCCACATAGAACCGGCCACATAGAACCGGCCACATAGAGCCGGCCACATAGAACCGGCCACATAGAACCGGCCACGTAGAACCGGCCACATAGAACCGGCCACATAGAACCGGCCACATAGAAACGGCCACATAGAGCCGGCCACATAGAACCGGCCACATAGAGCCGGCCACATAGAACCGGCCACAAAGAATCGGCCACGTAGAGCCGGCCACGTAGAGCCGGCCACGTAGAACCGGCCACATAGAACCGGCCACATAGAACCGGCCACATATAACCGGCCACATAGAACCGGCCACATAGAGCCGGCCACATAGAACCAGCCACATAGAGCCGGTCACATAGAGCCGGCCACATAGAACCGGCCACATAAAACCGGTCACATAGAACCGGCCACATAGAACCGGTCACATAGAACCGGCCACGTAGAGCCAGCCACATAGAACCAGCCTCATAGAGCCAGCCACATAGAGCCAGCCACGTAGAACCAGCCACATAGAAATAATTAATCAGTAAGTCTAGTAAATTAGTAACATTTTGCGTTGTGGCGGAATGTCCCTTTAATTGTTTGATTTTGTCTTTGTTTAGATAGTCGATCAGTTGTTTTGAAGTTTTTTTTTAGGTTTGTTTCCCATGCTGAATGAGTTATTTCCTGAATAAATGATAAGCACATCTCTAGTAATAGACGTTTAACATGTCTATTAGAAGTCTCTTGCACACCTGAATAACAGTCTCTGTGTGGACAGGTGTGTTGGTGGAGCAGAACATGAGGAGTACGGACACACTCACACTGTCTCGATGTTCCTATGTTCCCCAGTTGCTATTGCATGTACATATTATCTGTTTTATTATAAGCAGTGATGAGAATAACGGCATTATACTGTAAGTAACGGCGTTACTAACGGCGTTAGTAACGAGTAATCTAACGGATTACCGTACTTTTCGGACTATAAGCCGCGGCTTTTCCCCCCATTTTCCGACCCTGCGGCTTATATACCGGTGCGGCTAATCTATGGATTTTTACAGCTAACTGGGCTCGCTCCCTCAGCTATGTGACCGTCAGATCAGACTCGTAAATCTGCTGCAGCAGTGCACGCCTTGCCCCTCCTCCTCCGCCTCACAGTCGAGCCCTCCTCCCCCTCACAGTCGAGTGCATAGCCAGCAACCAGCCAGACGTTAGCTCCCGGGACGATTAGCCACGATAGTTTGCCAGCAACCAGCCAGGCAGAGCCGTTTGCTCCCGGGACGAGTAGCTACGTTAGTTAGCCAGCAACCAGCCAGGCAGCGCCGTTTGCTCCCGGGACGAATAGCCACGTTAGTTAGCCAGCAACCAGCCAGGCAGAGACGTTAGCTCGCGGGACAAGTAGCCACGTTAGTTAGCCAGCAACCAGCCAGGCAGAGACGTTAGCTCGCGGGACGAGTAGCCACGTTAGTTAGCCAGCAACCAGCCAGGCAGAGACGTTAGCTCCCGGGACGAATAGCCACGTTAGTTAGCCAGCAACCAGCCAGGCAGAGACATTAGCTCCCGGGACGGGTAGCTATGTTAGTTAGCCAGCAACCAGCCAGGCAGAGACGTTTGCTCCCGGGACGAGTAGCTACGTTAGTTAGCCAGCAACCAGCCAGGCAGCAGCGTTTGCTCCCGGGACAAATAGCCACGGTAGTTAGCCAGCAACCAGCCAGGCAGAGACGTTAGCTCCCGGGACGAGTAGCCACGTTAGTTAGCCAGCAACCAGCCAGGCAGCGCTGTTTGCTCCCGGGACGAGTAGCCACGGTAGTTAGCCAGCAACCAGCCAGGCAGAGACGTTAGCTCCCAGGACGAGTAGCCACGTTAGTTAGCCAGCAACCAGCCAGGCAGAGACGTTTGCTCCCGGGACGATTAGCCACGTTAGTTAGCCAGCAACCAGCCAGACAGCGCCGTTTGCTCCCGGGACGAATAGCCACGGTAGTTAGCCAGCAACCAGCCAGGCAGAGATGTTAGCTCCCAGGACGAGTAGCCACATTAGTTAGCCAGCAACCAGCCAGGTACAGCTCCCGGGACGATTGCTACCTAGTGTTGGCTCTATCGTTCCGTGAGCTAACGTTAGTAGCTACCTAGTGTTGGCTAAGTAGCCATCGTTAGTAGCTAGCTACCGTTACTGTTTAAACAAAAAAAATTATAAATGGGCACGTTACTATGATTGAACCTGTTTCCTTCATCAGACAGATCTCTGTGCTGAGAGGCATACTGTCTTCCTTGTTTAGTGGGCAGTGCGCGTGCCAAGCGCATACATCCTGACGATTGGCTGAGGTTGATTAAAATGTCATGGTAAGCCAATCAGAGGTAGAGGTGGGCGGGTGCCTCCAGAGTCTGACACACAGCCACAACACGAGTGACTCAGTCAGCGTGAGACCGCGGGTCTGTGTAGTATACGTTTTGAGCCCAAATAATCCAAAACGAATCCAACGAACAACACAAGCAAGCAGTCAGCGTGAGACCGCGGGTCCATGAGCGTTTTTTGTTTACTCTTGTTGTGTTGCAGCGCAGGGCACTGCAGTAGTGGCTCTACTACTGACAGCCTTATCAACACATAGTGCTGCACTTCCTGGTTTAATAGCACAGTCTGGTGCTCAGAGATATATATATATATCTGTATGTCATGCATGTCTTAAATGTCATGATTAGATTAGTTTAGATGATTAGATTAGATTCTTATATCTGTATGTTGTGTATGTCATAAATGTCATGAATTGAAAATGGGGGACCCTGATGTAAACAAGACGAAAGTGTTTCTCTGGTCTGCATCCCCTTAACAATTGTGTGTATTGAGCCGTACTGTACTGTACCCATTCTGCAATATGTTAATTAAAATGTTCAATCAATCAGTATATATTTGTTATTTATTTTTGGTATAGTGCTTAACAAGCATAATTTAATGTTGCCCAGTTATGGCCTGTTGAGGGGCAATACATATCAAAAGTTCAAAAACATCTATTGTGTTTGTATTTGTATGATCCACTATATAAACATGGTAATTATAATATCTACATACATGGCATTTGATTGGAGGCTAGTCTCACTTTGACCCACAGCAACATTAAAATAGTTTAGATTTGTGTATGTTGTTTATGTAAAAAAAATAAAAAGAATCTTGAAAGTAACGCAATAGTTACTTTCTGAAGTAACTAGTTACTTTTATAATTTGTAACTGAGTAAGTAATTTAGTTACTTTTTGGAAGAAGTAACTAGTAACTGTAACTAGTTACTTTTTAAAAGTAACTTGCCCAACACTGATTATACGTATATGTACATACATACGAACTATTCACCTGTTTTATTTATCCACCCATCGATCATCCATAGCAACACTATATTATCACCGACATCCAAGTTGGGGGATCCCCCCTTTGAATGGCCCTTCTTTTTTTTTTTTTTTTGTCTTTTTCCCCCTCCATTTTCCTCCGATTTTCTCCCATCCCAATGTTAGTCGTATGCCAATTCCCAGTCCCTTCCTGGTCGCTGCGCTTTACCCCCCACAGTCATATAATGTTTTTGGGAGAGTGGAGGCTACCACGTGCTTCCTCCGACACACGTCCAGCCAATCACTGCTTCTTTTCACCTGGCAGCGCGGACTCTCATTGAGAGGGCGTAGCGTGTGGGAGGACCACACTATCCCCCTCACGTCCAATCTGCGCTTAGCAGGCGCCCCGACCGAACTGTAGGAGTCGCTGTTTCCAACGACCCGGACCCACCCCGCCAGCTTCTCCCACCCTCTGATACAGCCAATTGTATCAGTGCAGACGGCCAGCCAAGCTGGTGACAACCCCGGAGCTGTGAGCTGGATTCGAACAGGCGAACCAAGCTCACAGCTCCGGGGCTGGTGACGAACGCAATCTCCGCTCGACCACCTAACCGCCCTTGAATGGCCCTTCTAAGCTTTCTCTCCTACACATCGTCTGTGGTGCTCTTTTCCTATTGCTAGGTTTTTTGTGAGTTTTTCCTTGTCTGGGAGTGTTGCATATTTGGATTTGATGGTGGATTTTGTTCTTGATTTATTGTGTTAAATCGTCTTGACTTGTAGAAGACTTGTCCAGCCCATAGGGGCATTACCTTTTGATTTCGGGCTTTACAAATACATTTGATTTGATTTGAATAGGTAAGGGATAATAACAAGTAGGTGTGCGTCAAACGGTTTTATGACACAACATGGCGGCGAAGAACCACCAGACGTGCAGCACCTTAGACCTTAAACCTGTTCCGCTCGTACCACGGTAATTTGCCAACAAAATTAAATAAAAGCATTCTCACATTTTTGGTGAACGTTTTGCACTTGTCATTGCTGGTGTGTTTTCCATCCAAGCTGAGCTGTGCTTCGCCGCAGTTGATAACGAGTAAAGCTTTGACAGCTGTGTTCTTTAATGTTGCTACGGTTACAGGTTGGGCGGCGGATTCATTTAGAACGGTGATTAAACTTGAGCCGAACTACGTGTGCATTAAATGGTTTTAACCAAAAGAGTAATTCACCCAGGCCATGGTATAATATCGAATACAACATGTTGCCTTATTTAGCCATTATATAATGTCTATGTATAAAAGATTAAAATATGTCCTATATCAACATTTGGTGAAGACCTACTGGAGCTGGGAGAATTATTTGTATTAGTATTATTATTATTATTATTATTATTATGTATTATTATTATTATTATTATTATTATTATTATTATTATTATTATTATTATTATTATTATTATTATTATTATTATTATTATTATTATTATTATTATTATTATTATTATTATTATTATTATTATTATTATTATTATTATTATTATTATTATTATTATTATTATTATTATTATTATTATTATTATTATTATTATTATTATTATTATTATTATTATATATTTTTTAAATGCTACTTTAGATGTGAAGCACTTCACAGACCCAAGACCCAGACTCACTATACTCACACAATCACAGTTAGCCCAATGTCACACAGAGGTCGTCAGCGTAGATGAAACACTATCTAGCAACTGCCTCTTTGAACTGCTGCGGTCAGGCAAGCGATACCGGAGTCTCAAGGCGAGCACAGAAAGACTCAGAAGAAGCTTCTATCCCCAGGCCATCAGGCTGCTAAACGATCAATGAACACTACACAACAACAACCACCAAACGCACATAGCACACACATCCACACGCACACACTCACTTTAAACAAACACACTGTAGCACCCACTCCACACACTTTATAGCACCCACCCACTTTAAACAAACACACTGTAGCACCCACTCCCCACACTTTATATTTATGGATGAAGGATTGCACTACAACTCGTACACCTTACTGTAAATTGTACCTAAATTGTACCTCATCCCATTTCTGCTTTGCACTATATAGTACTGTACATTAGTACACTGCATAGTATTGTATATTATATGGTAACTCAGAACATTGTACATATGTCTATACCGAACACTGTGACCTCATTTTCTTCTTCTAAATTACATGCTATACTATGTTATTTGATACTATCTTGTCTAGCACAGTCTCTGGAGCGTAACAGTAAGAAGCATTTTGTATGAAAGTATTCTGTACTTCTGTATGACAACTATTAAAGAAACTTGAAAGAAACTTGAAACTATCTTGCAGGAGGCTCCAATGAGGTCTGTCAAGTGCAGGTCTTCTGTGAACTCCAAGATAATGTTTAGGACGAGGCAACGGTGCAGAGTGCCATACGTGGCAGACAGCTCTAGACAGAAAGACCGCTCCTGTTTCCAGTCCTTTCTGGAACCCATCATCAATGTGTTGAGTGAGTTGGCTTGCTGTATATTTGCCATGATGGAATCCGGCTTGTTGAGGGATGATGGCTGCTTCAGGAACAGGGGCAAGCATGTTAACCCTTTCACTACCACACTACAGAAGGTTAACCGTCTGTAGTGTGATAGTAAAGGGTTAACCTTCTGTAGTGTGGTAGTGAATGGGTTAACAAGCAGGCACTCAAACATGGGTGGCATAGCAGAGAGATCGGGTGAAAGCTCTTTGCATGTGCTGGATCTTTGCCTGGTTTGAGAAGGTCAATAATCATGTTGTCCTCTATATCAAGACAGGGAGAAGCCTTCCACCTTATATAACCGTATTGCTGTTTTTGGTGTCCAATCAGCACAATTCCTGGCCAGGGACACAAGGTCACTGTGGGACCAATGTTAGCTGGATAACGATAGCCGCTGGCATCCACCATCACTAACGTTAAGCTAAGCTAAAGCTAGATGCGGGTAAACAACACAATATTGCAGTGATTTTACAAGGCAGGGCCTACGGGTGCTAGCAGCTAGCGTCCACCACTACTACTAGGGTAAGCTAAAGCAATCGTTACCCCACCTGCCCGTATGTTTGCTGCAATAGGAGGGACTAAATTGCATCAAAACACACGTCGGTTAGATAGATGCAAAAGAAAACAAAGCAATGGAATCGACAAATTGCTTATCCAAATGCAAGCAACTGATAGGACTCCAAGTCTCAGACGATGCAGAGTGAAGTTAGCGTTAGCTACTGTCAGAAATCCACTACACTTCAAGTTAACGTGACATGCATCTTGCTTTATTTTGCCAAAGTTGGCATTTTGTTCACGTGGTCTGCTAGCCTATTATACAGACTATTACGTGTATGTTTTCATACGTTTGTACGGCTGCACTCCTATCACATACTCTGGCTTGATGCCTACAGCAGGCTACGACCCTCACACACGCATGTTTCAACAACGGGGAGTCAGCCATCAGTCAGAGACATTGACTATTGTAGACAACAGTGTTGTAGTCAAGTTACTAAATATCGAGTCTGAGTCGAGTCTCAAGTCCCCAGTGTTCGAGTCAGAGTCCAAGTCAGAGTCACCAAAGAAGAGCCAGAGTCGAGTCCGAGTTGAGTATCCAGTGTTGAGTCCGAGTCCAAGTCGACTCCACTCTGGCAGTCAAAGAGCGGACATACAAATAAAAAAGGTCTACATTAAACATAAATGACACAGCGGTCACCATTTCAAATGGAGTTTATTTACTTTGCCAATAATATAGCCATCAATATATTATGCCAAATGATTAGGGCCTATTACAAAAAATGTATTAAATAAATAACTGTATTTATCAATTAACAAGTCTGTGTCCTCGTCTGCACCTCAAGCCCAAGTCCAAGTCGAGTCACGAGTCCTGAAAATCAGTCCAGGGCTCGGACTCGAGTACTACAACACTGGTAGACAAAATGTCAACTGAATGTCTTAACCAGTGTTGGGTGTGTTACTCAAAAAAATATATATTCCGTGTTACTCGTTACTCATTTCAAAATGTATATATTTATTACTTTACGTATTAGGTGAGCAGTAATTTGTTAGGTTACTCATTACTCTTACTGTAATAATTCGGTGCAATACAGGCTAATTCACCTGTGCGCCTCAGTTTGATGGTTCACGTCAGGGTAGCGACACCTCAAGGGGCTTTCAAACCAGACGTGCAGGCTGCCGTAATGACAGAGATGCACTGAGCGAGATCGTTGTTTTCAACCGACATGGTGCCCACTGTAGCAGAGCGCAGCACCTCTGGTGTGAAAAGCTCATTAACTGAAAACCAGCATCTTTTCTTCCCACAGCATTAGACGTTTGGTACCAAGGCTACTTCAGGCTTGATCAAAAGCACAGCTGGCTTCAATTGATGAAGGACAATCTTTGCAAACAACCCATTGTTGTGCTGCTGTAGGATAGCAGGTGTTTCAAGAATTCTGAGGTCGTATTTTTCTGTGAGAAGTCGGGCCTCCTCTCGCACTCCGAAATAATGAAACAGTGCTTGTGATTTCCTCTGACACTTGAATTCTACCCAGTAGGCACGCTGGACTGGGAGAACCATTCAGGCCAGAAAATATAGTGCAAAATATAGCCCCAGTCAGGCCACTAAGCAGAAATGTTTCTGTCCTCCAACTCAACAAAATGAATTACTAACTGAAAAAAAAACTGAAAAAGTTATATTATTAATAGTAAATGTAGTAATACTATTACTGTGATGCGTTACCACCCAACCCCCTATTTTGTATAGTGTTTGGTCTTTATTCTTTAACTTTTTACTGTATAAAGCACAATTTCAGGAGGGTCATACAGAACCAAGCATTTCACTATACATGTACATATAAAACAAAACTTGAATGGGTCTTAACCGTTTCTGCGCCAAAAACGAGTGAACTCGTTATAGCCCGCCAATCGAATTCGGCCAACAACGAGTAAACTCGTTATTGGATCGTTATTTCTTTTATTCGCTATTTCCATTCATAATTAATCCTGCTATGCTGTAGGACTGTGTGGCACTCTGTCTGAGACCGCAACGGTACGATACCGCCACATAATGCCTTGCGGCCGCTATTGTACTCCGTTTGAAACGATGTGGTTTGTTTTCTAGGCCGAGCTACGGCGTGGGGGTGGGTTCTAAACACTCAGGCAAAACAAGCGCTTATAGGGATGGCATCGACAAGGGTCCCCGCCCGCCCGTTCATGTGCAATGCTGGATAACGTTGGACACAGGATCGCTGTGGATATTTGGAATGGCGATCAGATAATTGGATTATTCTTTTTGTAGTACATCAGAGACAAGGTTATGACTATGTTATCAATCTTGCGTTGATCCGATATTTATTTTCCTGTGATCGCAGCGTGTGTCTGTAATGTACTGTGTAATGTATGCCGTTGGTGGCGCTCGAAGCATAGAAAAATTACCCCCCCCCCCCCACCCTTCCGTGCATGCATGATGAAACATAATACCGATAATCGAGCGTTGATTTCAGATTGATTCAATAATCAGGTGAGAAATGGCACGATTTATAATGAAATGCAGTAAAGCGCTGTTTGCCGGAGTTTCCTGGGATTACACAGGATCACTCTAAAACTATACTCATATTCACCACGGTATAAAACGGGAACGTATCGAAAAAATATTACCTTATGGCATATTGAACGGAAGGTTCATACTGTCAATTGACAATGATATTGGATCCATAACTATAATATAAAATATAGGTTTAGCTCTACAAACAAGGTGACCGATTACACAGGGTTTAATGGGTGGCATGAGCCTATGCACTTCCCGGAAGGGGCGTGGCACTCAATGTGTTAACCATATCTGAGAATAATATTATTGTCTCGCGCAACAATTCTCCGGGAGTTGACAGAAAGGAAAATGTGTGTGAGAGAAAAAAAGAGGAGGCTTTCCTCACACAGCCGGAAAGAAAGAGTTCTTATATCCAACTGAGCTTTATATATTATACAGTGTCCTCCTTTCTGATACGGAAAATGTACCCGTGCGCCTCCAGTCCCCTGGGTGTCTCTCCGCGCCACAAACCCGTCCCAAGTCCCTGCCTGTGGAGCAGCTTCACACTTTATAGGCCAGTGGTTCTCAAATGTTTTCATGTCAAGGATCCCATGGCTTAAGGCTATATATGTGTAGGCCTACTTGATGTTTGTGTGTTATGTTGCATATTTGAAATAAACTTCAATCAAATGCCCAAATTGATACGTAACTGGCCCAGCACCCCCATTTGATATTTCATCCAGAATTCCATAACTGTATCTACTGTACGTGGATAGATAAAAGAGGAGATATCATTCGTATGCATTCTATCACTGTACTAACTTCTAATGAAGTATATATTATTAGTGAAATTAAAGGTCCTCATTGTTCTGGGGACCCCCTGGAACCCCCTCTGGGACCCCTGGGGATCCCCGGACCCCACTTTGAGACCCAACGTTATAGGCTATGTGATGACATGTATCACAAGTCTGGCTCTCTTGTGTTTTTCATGTCCACTAATATTCTCCGTGTTCACTATAATTTTTGGACTATATTTGACTGTATAGGAATAATATGTATTATACCATGGCCAGGGTGAATTACTCTATTCTGGGGTGCACTCTACGAGGGTGTTGATTAATTTCAGATACACTGCTGGGCTCTGACATACAGTAGCCATCTCACATTTCTAAATTAATAATGCTACCAATAATGGTGTCTCTACAATGCAATGGGAACTCATATAAGTTCGGCCTACTGGAAAGACGACTGAAATGATCCATCCTCTACAGTAATGATGCCAACGTGTGACAACATTGCAACGCATCCACTACTAAAGGAAATGCACCTTGATCGGTGCAACCGTGACCCTCTTGCTGATCTAGCTAACAAGCTAACATCAGCAGGCAGACGATGGGATTCACTCGGTATGAAGTGCTGTGGGCCTTCACCGCTGTGATTTGATTTATGAATGTAAAACCTTTCTGTTGGACAAATATCTCAAGTCTTTCATCAAGATTGAACTAGGAGCTTTATTCAGTGTTTAGCCACAGGGGGGAAAAGAGGATCCTAAAGTGTGATTTTGAATGGATTACTACATTGTTTGACTATTTGTTACGTGGGATTGCACTGGTGAATGGTGAGAAACTATCTGTTAACGTGGGCGTCATTTATTTATATTATTTAATATAAGTATGGTTATAGAGCTTATTGCAATAATGTTATACACCTAATGCTTAATGCTTATTGCCTATAGATGAGTTTCTTGTTTATAAACATACCGCTCTCAAGCCAATCAGCAATACCCACTGAATCACGTGACTGAGTTGCCCCCTACCTGCGTGAGTTGCTGTGCTAAAAAAGTACAATGTAGCTCTATGGAGAAACCATGGCACTCCCCTGACTAAAAGTATAATGTAGCTATATGGAGAAACCATGGCACTCCCCTGACTAAAAGTATAATGTAGCTATATGGAGAAACCATGGCACTCCCCTGACTAAAGGTATAATGTAGCTATATGGAGAAACCATGGCACTCCCCTGACTAAAGGTATAATGTAGCTATATGGAGAAACCATGGCACTCCCCTGACTAAAGGTATAATGTAGCTATATGGAGAAACCATGGCACTCCCCTGACTAAAGGTATAATGTAGCTCTATGGAGAAACCATGGCACTCCCCTGACTAAAGGTATAATGTAGCTATATGGAAAAACCATGGCACTCCCCTGACTAAAGGTATAATGTAGCTCTATGGAGAAACCATGGCACTCCCCTGACTAAAGGTATAATGTAGCTACAGTATATGGAGAAACCATGGCACTCCCCTGACTACAAGTATAATGTAGCTATATGGAGAAACCATGGCACTCCCCTGACTAAAAGTATAATGTAGCTCTATGGAGAAACCATGACACTCCCCTGACTAAAGGTATAATGGAGCTCTATGGAGAGACCAGGACACTCCCCTGACTAAAGGTATAATGTAGCTATATGGAGAAACCATGGCACTCCCCTGACTAAAGGTATAATGTAGCTACAGTATATGGAGAAACCATGGCACTCCCCTGACTAAAAGTATAATGTAGCTCTATGGAGAAACTATGACACTCCCCTGACTACAAGTATAATGGAGCTCTATGGAGAGACCAGGACACTCCCCTGACTAAAAGTATAATGTAGCTCTATGGAGAGACCAGGACACTCCCCTGACTCAAATTATAATGTAGCTATATGGAGAAACCATGGCACTCCCCTGACTAAAGGTATAATGTAGCTCTATGGAGAGACCAGGACACTCCCCTGACTAAAATTATAATGTAGTTATATGGAGAAACCATGGCACTCCCCTGACTACAAGTATAATGTAGCTATATGGAGAAACCATGACAGCCCTGACTAAAAGTACAATGTAGCTACAGTATATGGAGACACCATGGCACTCCCCTGACTAAAGGTATAATGGAGCTCTATGGAGAAACCATAGCACTCCCCTGACTAAAGGTATAATGGAGCTCTATGGAGAAACCATGGCACTCCCCTGACTAAAAGTATAATGTAGCTATATGGAGAAACCAGGACACTTCCCTGACTAAAAGTATAATGGAGCTCTATGGAGAAACCATGGCACTCCCCTGACTAAAAGTATGATGGAGCTCTATGGAGAAACCATGGCACTCCCCTGACTAAAAGTTGTTTAAAATTAAAATCGGATGGATGTCAAAATACTGCCAAATCAGGTCAGGCCTATGGCTGTGAGTGTGAGTCTCTCACCTTTTACATTATCTAGCCTTGGCATGGATTGATTGTTTAGATCGCTATAGCATGGCTAACACATACAAATATTACATTCCTTTTTTCCTCCTTGACGCGTGCGCACACTGAGGCCCCGTTTAGACGGAAACGCTAGCAGGTGAATCCGCAAAAATATTTTTACGGATGTGCCTTTCGTTTATACGGAAACGGCGTTTTTACGGGGTGAAACCGCAAAAAAGTGAGACTACCTTCCAGGGTGGAATTCCTAGAAACGCAAAAGCTTTGCGCTCTCGTCTAAACTGTTAAAACGTATACATCTGATAAAACGATGACGAAATGGTTGTCACGGCTCTGGTCGCGCGTACTGCTTACGTCACAGGTAGCAGGTATGCGCCAGTAGCCGAGACGTAAACAAAGCAAGTATGTCTGAACGGAGATCACCTGAAGGCTACATTGGCAGTACTTTTAACCCTTTCACTGCCACACGACAGAAGGTTAACCCTTTACTATCACACAACCGGCTGCCGCTGTCGTGTGGCAGTGAAAGGGTTAAATACACAAGAATCTGTCCCGCGGCGTGAGTGGATGGACCCACTGTCTGTGAGTGACTCTGCTTTGGTGCAATCACATTCCCCATCCACAGTCTGCGAATCAGAGGCAGAGTAGGGCGGGTCTTCACAGCACGTCATGTGACATATGCGCCAATCGTGTGACAGTGGGGCTCCGTCGTCTCGAGTCGTTACAGCGTCGTCTGCACGCAGAATTCCATCCCAAAATGCTCGTCTAAACGTAAAATTAAAAGTGAAACCGCAAGATGACTTTTGCAGTTTCTGTTCACAAAACGCTCGTCTAAACGGGGCCTGAGTCTGACAAGGGCGAGAAAAACCTGTCTATTAGAACAGTCACAGTTACCATTTGTAATAATTGACGTTACATTACCTCCAGGTATTTTGACACAGCCAGAATGACTTGAGTGTTTCTAGCACAAGTAAGAGTTAGCTATAGCCACGACTTCAGCAAGTCTGTATCAATAGTCTATGATTGCTACACAAAGTGGGAGACATGTTGTACAAACCGCTGTTTGTATTTCTCCAACGTAACTTGTTGTAGTAAACTCCTCTCCAACTCTCTCCTCCAGCGTCCACTGTTGTCTTCCTGCTCACACACACACACACTCAGCTCATGCGTCACACTCACAGTGACTCACAGCATTTCAAAGGGAGACTTCTGTTTGAGAGAGATGTCTGTTTCAGTAGCGAAAACAAGACCTTTTGGTGGGCGTACATTACTTGGTAAACAAATCAAAATAAGAGGGAATTATTTTAACCAGTCATTATGAACAGAGAGATTGAAATATGTTGAACTTTAACAGATTTTTCCGGTAAAAAAACAAAACTATAATTACTGAATAACGCAAAACCCTGGCCCCAGACGATGTGAGTGCATGAAATTGCCACGGATATAACAGTCTCACTTTGGATTTGGCTGTAGCTAACTATAGATGGTTTCACTGGACTTGTGTTGCTAGGCAACAACTTAGACCAATTTATTGTCAGTTACTGATATTAGCAACAGGAAGTAAATGTAGTCACTTTTAGACTGTTGTTGTTGTTGTCAAGTTGAAACGGTCTATAACATGGAGTAATAGACTGGCAGAGCAGCTAAACACCAACAGTCGGGACCTTGGCATGCTTTGTTACTCAGAGACAACAGAAACCTTTGCCAAAGCATAAATGATAAACATCCAGGGACACTTTAATTTGTATCGAACAACAGTCAAGTGCCTAGCGGCCTACAGCCTTCTCTCTCTCTCTCTCTCTCTCTCTCTCTCTCTCTCTCTCTCTCTCTCTCTCTCTCTCTCTCTCTCTCTCTCTCTCTCTCTCTCTCTCTCTCTCTCTCTCTCTCTCTCTCTCTCTCTCTCTCTCTCTCTCTCTCTCTCTCCCTCTATCTTACACACAAACACACACACACAAGCAGACAGCACACATACATACGGCATACATTTAAAGTTATGCTAGCTATAACGTTATCTTAGCTATCAATCCCCTTCTCTCTCTTTTTCTCACTCTGTACATACACACGCACACGCACACACACACTGTACACACACTAGAGATAAGTTAGCTCAATTAAAACCTTGCCTAGAAACACAAAACTGCCTCGTCATCGTATTGTTGCTGTTGTAACTTCTCTATTGTATGCGGCCTGCATTCGCAAGCTGAACAAATTAACACTACTTGCTTATTCCAGGTAATTGCGGCTTGAGTCTACACTGTGCATTCACACTTTACCAGACCTTGTAGAATCAACTTGGTTAATACAAGGTCTGCATATAAAGCGGTAGCTCAAGGGACCATCAGTCAGGCAGGCACCTTCCCTCCTGTGGGCTGGCCCTGGTGGGTCCAGCAAAAAAACACCTAAGCATCTTGTATGTGAGGGGTTTAAATGGAGGTCTGAATTGCACCACAAGTGCAGACGATATGCAAAAAGTGCACCGAGACAGCCTAGTGTCAGGCTCTCTTTTCAGTGGCCATCAGGTACTAATCCCATGCCTCCTTCCACTCTCGGTAACGCTCGCTAATGCAGTCAGTCGCTAGCGTAGTCGGGTGTTTTTGCTGCTCAGGAGATTCTGATGACCTGCTATTGCCGCACTGGCATGTAAGTGCTGGAGTTTCACATCTCTAATGTCGCTGTCACACCACCACCACCGTGCCAATAGTTCCAAACTCATTCACGGGGGGGGGTAATCTGGCGGTGAGCGCTTATTATGTTTCAGGCCGTATCGTCGCCTTGGTGTACATTAGCGCGCGGCTTATGATGAAAGTGAGGGGGAAACAATGAGAAACAGAAGGATGATGGAAAAACAGAGGAGCTACGTATCTCCGTAAACAGGAGCGAGAGAAATTAATTACCCAGGGAGTCGCCTTGTAGAGCCTCCGTGAGAACAAATGGACTACAACCAGCTACAATTAATCACTATTTGCATGGACTTGGCCATAATTCTTCTTCTTTTCCCTTTTTAATTGTATAAGTAATGACAACAAGTGGAAATTAATTACTAGTTGATCCCAGGGAACAGAGTGGGAGATGGGATTGCAAAAGTTTGCGAGAAACTCCAAAAGATTGATATTCCAATGTGATAGTAATTCCAGATAGCAAATTAAAGCAGGCAATTATGGTGAAAAGAGAATGAAGTCCAACATATTTCTGTTGATAGATTGGAACATTCCTGAGATCGTTAGTAATTCAGAACTACCGTAATACTTATAATAGCACTGCAAATGGGAATCGTTATTTTTATGTTCAGAAAGAATATGTCATTATGTTTTCTATTGTATTGTTTGTTTATTCGGATGCCCATTAGTTTTCACCCAGGTGACAACTATTCTCATGCGGTCCATGTTGTATAAACATCATTACACAGAAACCATTTTTAACGATTTAACGATTAGGCCCCAGTCCCCACCCAAAAAAATTACAAATGTTTTCCAGAAATAACAACATATCATTATGCTTTCTAGAAATAACATCTATGTTTTCTAGAAAGCTGAACAACATTATCATTATGCTTTCTAGAAAGAACAACATCACTATGTTTTCTAGAAAGAACAACAATGTTTTCTAGAAAGAACAACAATGTGTTCTGGAAATAACAACATCATTATATTTTCTAGAAAGAACAACAATGTTTTCCGGAAATAACAAAACATCAGTATGTTTTCTAGAAAGATCATTATGTTTTCTAGAAAGAACAGCATCATATTTTCTAGAAAGAACATCAGTATGTTTTCTAGAAAGAGCATTATGTTTTCTGGGGGTGACAGTGGCTCGGGAGGTAGAGCAGGCGTCTTGTATTTTATTATGTCAAATAAAATCAATCAATCAATCAATCAATCAATCAATCCGGAGGTTCCTGGTTCGATTCCCGCTCCTCCCCGGCACACTTAACCCCGAATTGCTCCTGATGAGCAGGTTGGCACCTTGCATGGTCGCCTCTGCCGTCGGTGTGTGAATGTGCGAGTGAATGGGCAAAATGTGAGGAAAGCGCTTTGGAATTTTTATCAAACAATAATCTTAATGAATCATTTCAATCTGGCTTTAGAGCCTTACACTCCACCGAAACGGCGGTTACCAAAGTCACAAATGACTTACTGCTCTCTCTTGACTCAAACCTCACCTCTGTGCTCTTATTGCTTGATCTCAGTGCAGCCTTTGACACTATCGATCACTCGATTCTTCTAGGTCGGCTTGAGAACCATGTTGGCATTCGGGGTCTCGCACTAGCTTGGTTTAAATCCTATTTAACTGATAGAACACACTGCGTGGTCTATAATGATTTAACATCTGAGACCCTCCCAGTGCAATGTGGTGTCCCACAAGGCTCTGTCCTGGGCCCTTTGCTATTTTCGATTTACATGCTACCCCTCGGCGATATCATACGCAAATTTGGCATAAACTTTCATTTTTACGCTGATGACACCCAATTATATATACCTATTAAGCCAAATGATTCCTCCCAACTACAAAACCTTGAGGCCTGCTTGCTTGCCGTCAAAAAATGGATGTCGCAAAACTTTCTACTCCTTAATGCAGATAAAACTGAGATGTTAATTGTTGGCCCCCCAAACCACAGAGGCCTGTTTCAGGACATCTCCCTCAACTTTGATACCTGTCATGTATCCCAGAGCTCCACCATAAAAAACCTCTGAGTCATTTTTGATTCCTCCCTCTCATTTAATGCACATATAAAAAATGTCACCAAAATTGCATTCTTCCATCTTCGTAATATCGCAAAAATACGCCCCATTTTAACTCTGGCTGATGCTGAAACCCTGATTCATGCTTTTGTCTCATCACGTCTGGACTACTGTAATGCACTTTTTTCAGGCTTACCTAATTCAAGCATCAAAAATCTTCAACTCGTGCAAAATGCGGCTGCACGGATACTAACTAGAACTAGAAAATTTGATCACATCACACCAGTTCTGTCCGCCCTACATTGGCTTCCTATCCAAGCCCGCTCTGACTTTAAAGTGCTACTCCTCACCTACAAAATTTTAAATGGGCTTGCACCGCTCTATCTATCTGATCTCATCTCCCGATACTCGCCCGCTCGTGCTCTGCGCTCACAAAATGCGGGGCTTCTATCGACCCCTAGGGTTAAAAAGAAATCCGCCGGCCACAGAGCCTTTGTCTACCGCGCTCCCTACCTGTGGAACAAATTACCTGCCGTCATCAGGGGCGCCTGCTCTGTCGAAGCTTTTAAATCCCTGCTTAAGACTCATCTTTTCTCTCTCTCCTTCAACCTACCTTGATCTCACCTGGTCGGGGACTGACCTTTAGATTAATCTGTGTAGTTTAGTTATGGTACAGGGTACTACATGGTACCACTGGGTAGTTTACTATAGGGTAGTTTAGTTAGGGTACAGGGTACTACATGGTACCACAGAGTACTACTTGGTACTGCATGGCATTACAGGGTACTACATGGCTTACATAGCTCTACATGGCACCACAGGGTACTACATGGCACTACAGGGTACTACAGGATACTACGGGGTACTACATGGCACTATGGGGTACTATAGGGTACTACATGGCACTACGGGGTACTACATGGCACTACAGGGTACTACATGTCTGCTCCTTTGCAGCACCACAAACATGGGAACTCTCTAACTCTTCCCCCCCCCCCCCCTCTCCCCCCCCCCCCCCCTCCCTCCCCCTTCTCTCTGAGTACCCGTCTCCTGGCGCTGACCAAGGTGATGGATGCCTCGGGGTCCTGGCCAAGCTTGTAGTGACTGCTCTACATGCACCTCCGAGGCATTGGATCAGTTATTCACCGCCGTCTGTCCGTGGTCCTGTCAACTGATTAACAGACTGTTAACAGATTAACAGTCAACGCGGTTTCATTGCTGGGTTAAGTACTTCTATTCTATTCACATAATACGCTTACTTCATATATCTACTCCATTCACATATATGCCTACCACTTGTATCTATTGCTATGTCCGCCTACTACAATCTCATGAGCTGTCTAACGCCTGTCCCGTCTCCCTGTCTTCCTATGACTTGCTGTCCTGGAGTGTTGACCGGAGTGTTGGACGTCCCGTGACGAAGGCCGGGAGATTGCAACCCCCTCTGCGTGCCCCCCTGTCTTCGGAGGTCTCGTAGTGGTGACCGGAGTGCCGGATGTCCCGCGATGATGTCGGGAGTTCGCGACCCTCTCTGCGCCACCCCCCTTCCCCCTGTCTCCGGCTGTCCCTGAGCAACGACCGGAGTGTTGAATGTCCCGTGACTAAGACGGGGAGGACGTGACCCTCTTGCGCCGCCCCTGTGCCTCAAATAGATCCGCTATCAACTCTATCTTTAATCTTTCAAAATGTTCAGTTGCTATCGCTATTAGCTCTATCTTTAATTTTTCAAAATGTACAGTTGCTATTGCATGCACTCATCTGTGTCTCACCACACACATGAGTGCATGCTTACCAACTGTCCGTCTGCAACACTACTATCACCGACATCTAAGAAGGGAGATCCCCCCTTGAACGGCCCTTCTAAGGTTTCTCTCCTCCACATTGCCTGTGGAGCTTTTTTTCCCTATTGTTAGGTTTTAGTGAGTTTTTCCTTACCTTCGCGTGGGGTATGTCTGGGAGTGCTTGCATTCTTTCATTTATTTGCATTCATCTAAAAAATGTTTGGACCCTATGGTGTTCTTGTTCTGTTCTTGACTTATTGTTATGTTGTCTTCTTGACTTGTTTAAAGAAGACCTGTACGGCCCATGGGGACATTAACGTGTGTTGTCGGGCCCTATAAATAAATTTGATTTGATTTGATTTGATTTGGATAATAGCTGCTATATAAATGCAGCCATTTACCATTTTTAGAACAACATATCATTAGTAAACATCATCATCACCCAATCATTCTCCTGTAAAAACATGTCCAGTAAATTAATCTCACAAAAGCAACCATGGCAAACGTGCTCAGCCTCTAATGAAAGACCTGATGAACTTCTTGAGATGAAGCTATAAATGTAGGTTGGAACAGAACCAATAGGAGGACACCATGTAGGAGGACACCAGTGCTGCGAGACATGTTTACAGTCCAACACGCACACCATCCGTCCACTCGTTTAACAACATAGCATCGCTCCAGGATAATGCACCCTGGGTCCATATGCATCGATCGTAAGCCACATGGTGATCTGTTGGCACCTTACGAGCTCCACACTTTTTATTTTGATTGCACTGACACTGATAATGTTTCATAACACACGATCATGAATTAGTCCATCTGTCTGTTTGAGCTCCTCAGCGTTGATGGAGTCTGTGTGAGACTGTGTGTGACGCAATGTGTGTGTGTTTGTGTGTGTGTGTGTGTGTGTGTGTGTGTGTGTGTGTGTGTGTGTGTGTGTGTGTGTGTGTGTTTGTGTGTGTGCGTGCTTGCGTGCGTGCGTGCGTGTGTGTGTGTGTGTGTGTGTGTGTGTGTGTGTGTGCGTGCGTCCGTGTGTGCATGTGTGTGTGACTGTGTGTGTGTGTGTGTTTGTGTGGCCTGTTTATGTGACAAATCAGGAAACATTTTGAGAATACACACTACAAAATCAGGACAAGCGAGTAGCTGTAGGCCCACTATGCAACCGCATAAATAGCATCACTACGTTTGTAGACAGAGCCACCGCAATGAGACTTCCTGAGCGGATAGAATTGCATTATTAAAAGCGTTTATTATACGTTGCAATGCTACACTTCCTGCGTCTCCTAAACGCAGTGTCCCGTGCTGCACGTTAGCCTGATGCCGCCAACACAGATCACCCACTGTGGGAAACACTGCAGTAGTTTGGTGTAAATTGTCTAAATCGTCAGCCTTATAGCCGTCATTATGGTTTTACACAAACATGTCCTCCGTGGCTTCGTTTTCCAGCACAATCTCACTCATCTGAAAAGAGGACATTGTTTTTTTTATTTTTTTTATGTGTCTTTTTTTTCAGAGATTATTATTGCCCATTATTGCAACCGAAATGAAAGCGACTCAACTGTGTATGCTAATATAATAATAATATGCAGCATTGGAGAGGCGTGAAGTACGAGTGTGTCTAACTGAGCAGGATCTCCTGAGCTTAATAAAGCACACCATCAACCCCCCCCCCCCCCTGACATATCTATTTTTCTTTCTATCTCTCTATCTATCTATCTCTCTCTATACATCTATCTATATCTCTCTCTATCTCTCTTTCTATATCCCTCTATCTCTCTATCTCCCTCTCTTTCTCTATATATCTCTCTATCTCCATCTCTATATATGTATTTCTCCCTCTATCTCTCTTTCTCTTTCTCACTCTCCCCCCCCCCCCCATCTCTCTCCCTATCACTCCCTCTCCCTCTGTGTTCTCATTTACATGGCCGTGGCTAGCGGAGCTCCAATAATCCATTAGCTCCGTGAGGATGTTAGGAATATCCATGCAAATAACTGTGAAATTGCACTGTAATCAGTCATGTAAATGACACCAGTTTTCTATCTAGGCATCAGCGTTCCCTCGCACATGTTTACAAGATGGTGTGGCGAGGGCGGTGGGGTGGGGGGAACGAGAGGAAATGCTTGCATGTGTTTTGACAGCGAGAGGACGTCAAAAATCATTAGTATGAAATGAGGCAGACAAGCTTTGATTCCCCTCCCCCGTTCGGAATTTAACTCCCTGGAAGAAAGAAAAAAACATTTTCCTGTTGAAATTCTGATTTGAAAATTCAGACAATGATCAAAAACAGTTCCCCCAGGTAAGACTTAGGAGTTTCCACTCGCTAGGAATCTTCCAGTGCAAAGACTGATCCCCCTCTATACTTTGATGAGAAGAAACGGAGAGAGAGAGAGAGAGAGAGAGAGAGAGAGAGAGAGAGAGAGAGAGAGAGAGAGAGAGAGAGAGAGAGAGAGAGAGAGAGAGAGAGAGGGGGGATGGGGCGCACAAGCCTGATGAGCCAGAGCTTAACAAGTATGTCGGTACACGTCGTGACGAGCGGCGCTACAGTGCGCTCTCTGTTCATACCGGAGTAGCTACAGTAGGAAGGAGAGCGTCTTCACTGAAAAGAGCAACGTCTTTTTTGATGACATTATAGCGGATATATATTTTAAATATCGCTACAGGGCACAACGGTACATGTGGTGTTAACCGTTACAACCCCAACATGTAAAATTGAGTACTGTAAGTGTTGAGAAAATGATATTATACTGTAAGTACTATGAGCGATATAATCATCAGTCACGCTTGTGATAATCGCTGTTGCGTTAAAAAATAACACGTTTTTGACGTTGACATAAAATAAATGAAAAAAGATATCTTCTCTACCACAACCATGACGACAATGCAAACCATGGCAAATATCATGTTAAATGCAACAAGCCATTAAGGTCTCCTTAAGAGGGTCGCGCTGGCCTAATAAAACACATTCTTTGGAGAAAGGAAATGCAATTGATTTTCCATAATATGCAGCCGTGGACCAGTGAGACAGGTTCCATTAACGGAACGTAGACCAAATGCGTCCACATTTTTATAGGATTCTAGCACATTTTCATAACAATAGCGAATATTACCGTTTTCATTGAGGTTTCTTACAAATTAACGATGCTATATGTTGTCTTTTATATGCCGATTATCATTAAAATCTTAAATTGTACAATATCTCCCCCTCTAGACAACATGTAACGCTACCAGCGCACTTTTGTTAAGATAATTAGTTTACCATTCGCGGTCGCTATACCGAGGTCGCAGTAATAGTTTACCGCTGTTCAGATCACGGCGAAGAATAGACTCATCCCAGTGACCTGTGACCTGTGCTAAGGATCTTGGGAAATGTATTCATGTAGTTTTCAACATTTTCACCTTTTAATTTTAAACCAATGCTGCCATCTACTGACAACAGAAAGTGTTGTCTATCGTCACTTCCGTATACAGTGAGACAGGTCCCATTAGACCAGCAGAGATGTGGAGCAGTGAGACAGGTTCCATTAGACCAGCAGAGCTGTGGAGCAGTGAGACAGGTCCCATTAGACCAGCAGAGCCGTGGATCAGTGAGACAGGTTCCTTTAGACCAGCAGAGCCGTGGAGCAGTGAGACAGGTTCCTTTAGACCAGCAGAGCCGTGGAGCAGTGAGACAGGTTCCATTAGACCAGCAGAGCCGTGGAGCAGTGAGACAGGTTCATTTAGACCAGCAGAGCTGTGGAGCAGTGAGACAGGTTACATTAGACCAGCAGAGCCGTGGAGCAGTGAGACAGGTTCCTTTAGACCAGCAGAGCCGTGGAGCAGTGAGACAGGTTCCATTAGACCAGCAGAGCCGTGGAGCAGTGAGACAGGTTCCTTTAGACCAGCAGAGCCGTGGAGCAGTGAGACAGGTTCCTTTAGACCAGCAGAGCTGTGGAGCAGTGAGACAGGTTCCTTTAGGCCAGCAGAGCTGTGGAGCAGTGAGACAGGTCCCATTAGACCAGCAGAACCGTGGAGCAGTGAGACAGGTTCCTTTAGACCAGCAGAGCCGTGGAGCAGTGAGACAGGTTACATTAGACCAGCAGAGCCGTGGAGCAGTGAGGCAGGTTCCATTAGACCAGCAGAGCCGTGGAGCAGTGAGACAGGTTCCTTTAGACCAGCAGAGCCGTGGAGCAGTGAGACAGGTTACATTAGACCAGCAGAGCCGTGGAGCAGTGAGACAGGTTCATTTAGACCAGCAGAGCCGTGGAGCAGTGAGACAGGTTCCTTTAGACCAGCAGAGCCGTGGAGCAGTGAGACAGGTTAATTTAGACCAGCAGAGCCGTGGAGCAGTGAGACAGGTTCCATTAGACCAGCAGAGCCCTGGAGCAGTGAGACAGGTTCCTTTAGACCAGCAGAGCCGTGGAGCAGTGAGACAGGTTCCTTTAGACCAGCAGAGCCGTGGAGCAGTGAGACAGGTTCCATTAGACCAGCAGAGCCGTGGAGCAGTGAGACAGGTTCCTTTAGACCAGCAGAGCCGTGGAGCAGTGAGACAGGTTCCTTTAGACCAGCAGAGCTGTGGAGCAGTGAGACAGGTTCCATTAGACCAGCAGAGCCGTGGAGCAGTGAGACAGGTTCCATTAGACCAGCAGATATGTGGAGCAGTGAGACAGGTTACATTAGACCAGCAGAGCCGTGGAGCAGTGAGACAGGTTCCTTTAGACCAGCAGAGCCGTGGATCAGTGAGACAGGTTCCTTTAGACCAGCAGAGCCGTGGAACAGTGAGACAGGTTCCATTAGATCAGCAGAGCCGTGGAGCAGTGAGACAGGTTCCATTAGACCAGCAGAGCCGTGGAGCAGTGAGACAGGTTCCATTAGATCAGCAGAGCCGTGGAGCAGTGAGACAGGTTCCATTAGACCAGCAGAGCTGTGGAGCAGTGAGACAGGTTCCTTTAGACCAGCAGAGCTGTGGAGCAGTGAGACAGGTTCCATTAGACCAGCAGTGCCGTGGATCAGTGAGACAGGTTCCATTAGACCAGCAGAGCAGTGAGACAGGTTCATTTAGACCAGCAGAGCCGTGGAGCAGTGAGACAGGTGAGACATTAGACTGAGGGGACTGCATTACACTCAGTGTCACACAGCTGCCGAGCATTTGTTTTGAATAGAATATTATAGTGTAACATGTAGGGGGGGGGGGGGGGGGGGGGGGGGGGTGGCATAATGTTTATATCCCCCATGCACTGTGTGTGTGTACGTGTGTACGTAC
>NC_140178.1:26264216-26291716 GCF_963971535.1 Notolepis coatsorum
ACAGAACAACACAACACAGAACAGCACAGAACAGCACAGACCAGAACAACACAGACCAGGGCCCCGTTCCCCGTACCTGGATAACTGAGTTAGCCGGATAACTTTCGGTGAAGTCTGACTTAAGCCGGACTTTCCCGTTCCCCGTACCTGGATTGTCCAAATCACCATGACAACAGATCCAAAAGTTTGAGCCTGGTCCAGAGCAGGGTTAAGTTCAAGTTAGCCGGATGAAGCACAGCCACGCCCCCGCAAAGAAGTGACAGCTCTTTCCTGAAATTATTCCCACAGTCTAGGATCTGCTTTATACCATTCTGAATTACGTTTTTGTGCTCCATTCTTCCAGAGGGGGCTTTTGAAATGTAAAATAGACCCAAAATGCTGATACTAAATTCACTTTGTCCTAAATAATGCACGTTATATACCGTGGCGCTCGCTCGGTGCGATGTACACATTATGTGGTTATTTTAACAACACGCAGCATTGCAAATGTGAATCCCGCGGGGATATTTTTAATTATTGAAACCTATCGCTCGTTTGGCTCTGATTCCTTTCATATTCTCCGCTGTGGATGAGGAGCGAAGAAGGAGAGGAGCGCCTGGATTTTGTTTCATTCAAGCATAAAATTGAAGTGTCTATGCGTGGATTGTGGATCTTGTGTGATATTGTAACTGGGATTAAGATGTCTGATGAGATGCGCTGTTTGACGGATTTGAGAAATTGAATGAGCCGTTGACGTCACATTAATGAATGAGGATAAAGAGATAAACTTCATTCAAAACAAAGGATATTCTAAACACTCTCGTTCATTAATGTATAAACAATGAATTTATCCCATCTGGCCCAGTGGCCCAGCGGTAGTGCTCAAGCCTGCCAATTCAGCGACCGGGGTTCAAATCCCGGTGTTTCCAATATGATTTTTTTGAATATAATATGAATGATTATACGCCAAAGTAGCCTGGTTTTAAGTTAAAATATTCTAAATCTACATGCATTGAGGATGTCATTCTTTATATAGCTCTCAACGTGCACCAAATTGAATTATTCCTATATTGCAAAAAGAAGGACCCCGGTCTTGAACCCGGGTCGTCCGTGTGGAAGTCAAAAGAACAACCAGTTGGACCACATTGGAGATAAGTTAAACATTGACTATACATCAATCAATGGGCAAGAAAGCCGTCTCGTAATTCTGTATAACAGTTAACTAGTTATTTTTCGCTAGCAAGATCTCATTTGATTATTCAATCCAGCAGGCAAGTTTAAAGAAATATAATCTGATTGATTGAGGTAATGAGGGACTTAGAATTAGCCTATAGATAACGCATTTAACTTGTCGGCGAGGCGATTGAGCCTATTGCAATCTGTCAATAAAGTCTTAAATCAATTAATCAATCAATGCCGTTGAGAATCACGGTCTCTGCCATCGATACGTGCTGGCTTTCCACCTAAAACGGGAGCGCGCATCTAGCCTGACTTGAGCCTGACTCTCAAGTCTGGCTTGAGTTAACGAGACTGAATCCTCCTTTGTGAAACAGGAAAATCCCGGCTTTGAACATCGGGTTAACTGAAGCTGGATAATGGACATGTTGATCGACTTAGTTGAACCACGTACATGAAACAGGGCCCTGGACAACACAGCACAGAACAACACAACACATAACAACACAGCACAGAACAACACAGCACATAACAACAAAGCACAGCACAGACGAGTTAGAAGTGAACTTTGTGTTGTTGAAGTATATTCGCATTCTGTCTGTGTCACATGCCCGCATTTCTCTTCTTTTGGAGGAGGACACATCTTAGACAGCAAATAAATTATAGACAAAGGAGCTGAATGCGAAACACCTCAACTTCAGATCGCGTTGCATTCTGCCCTCCCTCTCTCCCACCCTCTCTCCCTCCCTCCCTCTCTCCTCCTCCTCCACCTCATCCCCCCACTGCACATATTGCATCCCTCCAACCCTTCCACAGTTTATCTCCCCTCAATTAACATCTTCTGTGCGAGTCTCTATTATCTTAACCACACAGAGCAGAGGGGGTTCTCCGAGGAGACACGCGGGCAAGGAGGAGGGGGGGGAGGAGGAGGGGGCGAGGAGGAGGAGGAGGAGGAGGGGGCGAGGAGGAGGAGGGGGAGGAGGAGGAGGAGGAGGCAGCATTAGCGGCGTGCCGTGGAGGACGGCTGAGCTGTGGACAGAAGGGGGCTCCCAGTTCTGCGGCTGGCTCAATCCGCAGGTCTAATTAAAGCGAGGACTCGCGACATGACAAACGGCGAGCGGAGGTGCCACCGCGACAAACGTGGACAGGAGTGCGGGAGCGGCCCCTCTTCTGCCGCGCGGAGCAGCGCCGGGGGGCGCCCGGAGGGCTCTTCTTTGTGCGGATTATCTGCCGCGGAACAGACGTGTTCGAGTGAAAGTCGTGACAACATCATCTAAATCTCTTCTGACTGTTCGCTGGTTTGATCATGTTTATCTTCTGCCTCCCGCGTACGCATCGCCATGGTGTCATATCTAGCGCCATAAATCACTCTCTCTCTCCGTGTGAAGGAGAGAGGGAGACAAGAGAGAGAAAGGGAGAGAGAGAGAGAGAGAGAGAGAGAGAGAGAGAGAGAGAGAGAGAGAGAGAGAGAGAGAGAGAGAGAGAGAGAGAGAGAGAGAGAGAGAGAGAGAGAGAGAGAGAAAGAGAGAGAGAGAGAGAGAGAGAGAGAGAGAGAGAGAGAGAAAGAGAGAGAGAGAGAGAGAGAGAGAGAGAGAGAGAGAGAGAGAGAGAGAGGAGAGAGAGAGAGAGAGAGAGAGAACAATGCCACCTCAGTAAAGCTCAAGGGTTCCCATAAAATATACAGGAAGTGCTATACAGTATAGGTTTAATGTCATGCTTATATGGCTAATTTCCCTTTTGTATATAATGACCCGCGTGCCCTACTTCATCTGTTTGGTTGCCCTCGACGACTTCAATTTCACCCTATGAAGCCATCAAACCACCCATTAAGCCATCAAGCCGACCCTCTTTGTCCTTGGTCTGTTTGAAGGGGGGCTAGTAGCGACGTGTCCCCCAGCACCACGACCACCACAGAGGTATTAGCTCGGTAGATTTTGGCCGGCCCTACCACTCACTACTTGGGCTTGGGCCCAGGCGAGACTATTAAGAGTATTGTATTACTGTTGGGTTAACCTGTCACGCTTGGCCGTGGCTCTCTTTATTGTCTGGGCCGCTCTGAAAGGGCAGAGGATGAAACTCCATCAGCGGGACAAACGATCCCACATGCCACCATTCATCAGCCACCGCAGGGTTTCCCCATGTGGTCGTCGGCCATCGCTACCAGTACACCTCCGCCGCCGGGGCAGCCTTCACTCCGGTTACCAGGGGGGACTCCCCAGGGCCTGTCAGCGCAGAGGCCCAGGGATGGACGGAGTCTTCACCACGGATACTGAAGGTTTCCCCGGGTACTTAATGGTGACTTAGGGAATTGCAGGGAATTCTATCAGCGCCAGGATCGGCTAACATATGGACTAACATCAGCAAGACCGGAGCGCCAAGGCTGTGTGTGTGTGTCGGAGTGATTAAGAAAGCAGACGGGTGATCAGCGGATGACAGGGGTCAATCCCCTGTTGGGCAATTGGCTGGTGGCCTTCAGGCTAGGTACTTAGCCTCACCCACACTGGCTATACACTCGACTGTGTGAGAGGATAAAATGTCAAAGCCAACTTCACCCTTTTACAAAGGTTCAAGCGATGAGATGACAGTGAACGCTTTGGTTATTAAAAAATTCATATCGTAATGAAACAGCCTCCCGTTTTCCTCCTTCATACTCCCCCAACCCCCCACCCCCTCAGCAAACATAGCTCTTCTCCTTTTTTCATGGATCCATCAAGGGAGGACCACAATTAAATGACTGTAATTTGATTAGGAGATAATGTGAGTCCCACTTAATGGAAGGGACAGCCTTCACAACACAGGCTGATTAGTTTGGTGGAGGCCTGCTTATTAATTAAGACAGGCCTCCTTGCCGGGACTGAGTGAAATCCACAGATGTGGTTTTAATGGTTTTGATGGTAAGGGGGGAAAAAATCTGGTACATGGTGTGTACAGAAAATGAAGATAGTAGCTAAAGGATAGCTTTGAAAAGTGAAAACTATCATGAAAAAGTGTCCTATAGTTCAATAAATGTTAACAGAAATGGATATGTGAGTCAGTCACTTGTGCTGTGATAGTCAGTGAGTTAATTCAAAAATGAACTCAATGACTTGAGTTGAAAACGCATTGCAGGTTCACGTTTTACAGCAGGAACTGTCAAACACCAGTGGTATTCCTTTACAGAGCCGGATAAATCCGCTCACAGCGAATCAGTGTGCAGTATTTAGGTCAGGTGACCAAATATGGCTGCTACCCGGAACTGTGCTGTGTCTGAAAGCGAATTGCAACGCAACTTTGGCTCGAAGTCATCTTTAGCGTGACATGAGTTCATGTTCTTTAGGGCAGAGAAGAGAAAGAAGAGAAACGCTGACAATTATTAAGGTAACATAGTGAAAATGGAGTTTTTGCCCCCTCCCATCCCTCCAAAAAAACACATTTAATTAGAAATAGAAAAGTTACTAGTTCGATTTATATGACCTGGAATGCACAATAAAACAATGATTTGTGAAAATAAAAAAATAAAACAATGAACAATGCAAATTAACTCTTCATTCTACACGATAGCCTCAAATTCCTCTGGGCATTCGATGATAGGCTGTAGTAGTACTGTATATCAGATTCCAAGCAGGGTTTAATTTCATGGCACATTAACAGTGTCAATACACACATTCTTACTGAGAATCAGTTGTCTATTTAACTGATACCATTACATATATCAGAGCAGCACGTCCAAGTACTCTGGCTTTTTTTCCTTTGGCAAAAAACACTTGTTCCTATTGCTTATTGCTTACGTTTCTTTCATTAGTGCATTTATACAACACTTGTTTAGCCTCTTAACAATACTGCACATTTTGCATATAACGCCCGTCGATTGCATACCGAAAGTAAATTGGACGCTATTCTGGAACCATTTGTAGTCCGGCCTCTTCTGAGAGGAAGCACTCTGGATCTTCCTCCAGAACAGGAGGAATCACTCTGAGTGCTATTGGCACAGAGTTACAGAGGTTTGAACACACTGACATAAACCTTTTCTTCATTTTCTTCTGAATTATTTTGCCAACAGATGCCTGCAGATATATATCTACTCTATAGTTATTCGCTGAAAACGCTGCTGGGGCCATAGCCTGAAGTCTTACCTAGAGCATGTCCAAAGAAAATTGGTTTTACACGTCTTTATGTAATGGTATGTTGTACCGAAAAATTCCACAATAGCTGGGATCCTTTTCTGACTTTCTTTGAGGATATGGAAGCGGATAATGTGACAGAGGCGATTTGAATGACCCTCCTCGTTTCTCAGCTTCTTATTCTTTTATGTGCTTATTTTTCTCTTTCTCTAGCTGCAGAATATTGCATATATTCACTACTGTCCGGTGATTTAAAAGGAAAAACAATGATTAATAAGAAATGCTTTAAGATATTTAAGAGTGATTTTGTCTGGTATATGGGTGGGGGGAGGGGAGGGAGGGAGGGCTGTATTTAACTTTTTCTTTTCTTTTGGCCCATGTGGGTCCAACTGTAAAATTGAATCTTCAAATAAAAAACCTTGATCAAAAAAAGAAATGCTTTCAAAAAGGAGTGAGAGGAGTCAACACTAGGCTACCTCAGTCCCCGCTCCCCCTCCCCCACTAATCTCTTGTCACATACATGTACACCACACCCACCCCCCCCCCCCCCCATCCCATCCCTTCCATACAGAAACATACACAAACAAACCCTCCACCCCCAGAGGAGTGACAACAACAGATCAGCGCAACTTGCGCTCCGGAGAGAGAGAGGTGCACGTTCATCATCTGGTGTACGGTGCACTTTTACCGCTTCTCGGTCTCAGAAAATCAACTCAAGTAAGATGTTGTTCTCTTCAGAAGTTCATTGGCTACACAAACGGTCAATAATTTCCAGTGCCAGTGGTGATTTGTCCGGTCATTGAGAGGCGGAGTCGGAGGTGGTCACTTTTTCTAAACTGCCGCTCGTTGGCTGTTTGGTCTTATAACACGAGATTGTCGAAGTGTCCTTGAGCAAGACACTTAACCCCTCATTTCTCCTGATGAGCAGGTTGGCACCTTGCATGGTTGCCTCGGCCATCGGTGTGTGAATGGGTGAATGTGAGGATCAAAAGATTGTAAAAAATCGAAAGATTGGATAAAAGCGCTATATATAAATGCACCATTTACCATTTATAGGCAAGGAAGATAATTTATTGGCAGAGTGCACGATAGTAAAAGAATGTTCTTTATTTTTTTTTATATATCGACTGAAGAAATGTTTTAGTCGATAGCGGAAAATTGCTCGGCGGAACCAACCATGCAAGGTGCCAACATGCTCATCGTGAGCAGTTAGGGGTTTAGTGTCTTGCTCAAGGACACTTTGACACACTTGGACAGGTTTGGCAGATTTCTCACCGGCCACTTAATCAAAGACCATCTTTGATGAACACTAACTGCGTTAGAGACACTTGCTAGCTGACATAGCTGATGTATACGATACGTCTAATGTATATGGCGGCAAATGTTAGCACCAACGCTTGCCAACATCCAAAGAGGATGCTAGATGCTTTTGGGATAAATAGACAAATCTTGATGACATTAAACGTATACTGTAGGGCAGCCATACTTAATACACCCCCGCCCCCCCCATTGTATTCAAACATCCATCAGTGGACTGGTGACACATTTTTGGATTCACCTGCCACTGTGCGGTCCCACCCGGTTCGAGATAATGTGATTCACATGCGCTACATAACATCAAGACCTGTGAAGTGCATGTGCTCTGCCAAGAGACATTTCCCTTCCGAACAGCGACGTACTTCTGTAGATTATGTACAGTATATATGCTCCAACGGTCGCCTTTTCCCACAACGGCGTCTTCACGCTGACAGCCATCCGGAAGAACCGCAACGCGGGTCCCAGTGAAGCACTTTCTAAACCCCCCCTCCCCTCCCCCGACTGCACGAGAGATTACGGCATTTGTGGCAGTCCTTGAGGTTGGGGGTCAGCGTTTTGGAGTGCGGCGCGTGGCGGCGGCGGGGCGCGTGGCGGTGCTCTGTCATTCCCGGCACGCCGCGCACTCACTCCCAGGCGCTTCATTTACAGTGGCCCGGGGTCCCCCGCCGCGCGGAGAGAGAACGGTATAATCTCCCAGCGGTATTCTGGATGGTGAATCTGCCGGCTTTTGTCTGCGCATACCAATGGCAACCTCTCCGCTGTCTGAGGTGCGGGGGTTGTGTTATGATGTGGGGGGGGGGGGGGGAGAGAACAGAAAGGCGAAGACGACGAAGAAGAAGAAGGGGACGACGTGATGAATGAAAGGATGCGTTTGAGGCTGCCGATGGTGTCTGGGGGGTTTTGAGGAACCCCCGGCGGAGGGATACGAACCACGGCTTCCATCAGCACTGTGTTACCACTGCCTCGCCCCCCCCTCCCTCCATCCTCCCCCCCCGTACACACAGTCACACCGGGCTGGATTCAATCACACACAGCCATGTAAACCTAGCTAGCTTTATGCAGTCGTCTCTGTTTATATACACCCCTCACGCTCCCGCAGACGAGCGGCTCATCCTGGAGGAGCGGGTAGAGCTGCTGCCGCTGTGACTCGTCCTGGAGGAGCGGGTAGATCTGCTGCCGCTGTGACTCCTCCTGGAGGAGCGGGTAGAGCTGCTGCCGGTGTGACTCCTCCTGGAGGAGCGGGTAGAGCTGCTGCCGCTGTGACTCCTCCTGGAGGAGCGGGTAGAGCTGCTGCCGCTGTGACTCCTCCTGGAGGAGCGGGTAGAGCTGCTGCCGGTGTGACTCATCCTGGAGGAGCGGGTAGAGCTGCTGCCGCTGTGACTCCTCCTGGAGGAGCGGGTAGAGCTGCTGCCGGTGTGACTCATCCTGGAGGAGCGGGTAGAGCTGCTGCCGCTGTGACTCATCCTGGAGGAGCAGGTAGAGCTGCTGCCGCTGTGACTCGTCCTGGAGGAGCGGGTAGAGCTGCTGCCGCTGTGACTCGTCCTGGAGGAGCGGGTAGAGCTGCTGCTGGTGTGACTCATCCTGGAGGAGCAGGTAGAGCTGCCGGTGCCAGTGTGACTCGTCCTGGAGGAGCGGGTAGAGCTGCTGCCGGTGTGACTCATCCTGGAGGAGCAGGTAGAGCTGCTGCCGGTGTGACTCATCCTGGAGGAGCAGGTAGAGCTGCTGCTGGTGTGACTCATCCTGGAGGAGCAGGTAGAGCTGCTGCCGGTGTGACTCGTCCTGGAGGAGCGGGTAGAGCTGCTGCCAGTGTGACTCCTCCTGGAGGAGCGGGTAGAGCTGCTGCCGGTGTGACTCCTCCTGGAGGAGCGGGTAGAGCTGCTGCCGGTGTGACTCGTCCTGGAGGAGCGGGTAGAGCTGCTGGTGCCGGTGTTTGCCGCGGCGAGAAACAACACAGCGACATTTCGTTTGACAAGAGGAGTGTTTCTCCGTCGCCGAGAGGTTGAGGCTGGATGTAGGCTAAACTGCGGCGAGACTATTGTCTCCGGATTACGGGAGGAGAGGGAGAAACAGAAACAGAACCACTCCCTGAGAGAGTAATAATAAACAACGGAACCGCAAAACGTGACATTAGAAAGCTTTTGTGTGTGTGTGTGTGTGCGCGTGTGTGTGTGTGTGTGTGTGTGTGTGTGTGTGTGTGTGTGTGTGTGTGTGTGTGTGTGTGTGTGTGTGTGTGTGGCCGTCGAAGGCGCCGGTACATTCGCGATGCAGTATACACGCGGCACATATATATATATATATATATATATATATATATATATATATATATATATATATATATATATATATATACGAGACAGTCCCAGAGTAGTGTAACCTAATGAAGCCACGCGAGGGCCGTCTGCGGAGGACGTGTCAGGTGCCTTTACCTCCCAGCTATATGCCTCTCATTTGCGCACGTTCTGCGGTCGGGCCCGGCTCTCCGCTGATTACGCTGTCTGCCGAGGGCCCGGGCCAGCCCAGGGTGAGCGCCAAGCCGACAGGCCAGAGACATGGGGGAGATTCAGGGAGCCTCTGTTCTCTCACCAGGGGATCCCTCACATCATTTACTGCCTCATGCAGATCGCTGCTAGTGGCAACACAGCCCTCCGGGCCCCGGGAATTAATGTACCAAGCAATGGCACAAGTGATTTATTAAAATAACACAGCCTGGTGGGAGAGAGGAGTCGGCTTCCTCTTCCGTGGCTCGTGCCCATATGGAGCCCCGACTGGAGGATGCGGCGCGGTATACGTAGGTGGTGTAGAAGATATGGAGGCAGAGGAGAGCAGACTAGAGACTACAGTAGATGCACCATGTAGGTGGTGTAGAAGATATGGAGGCAGAGGAGAGCAGAGGAGAGACTAAAGCACCATGTCAGTGGTGTAGAAGATATGGAGGCAGAGGAGAGCAGAGGAGAGACTAAAGCACCATGTCAGTGGTGTAGAAGATATGGAGGCAGAGGAGAGCAGACTAGAGACTAAAGCACCATGTCAGTGGTGTAGAAGATATGGAGGCAGAGGAGAGCAGACTAGAGACTAAAGCACCATGTCGGTGGTGTAGAAGATATGGAGGCAGAGGAGAGCAGACTAGAGACTAAAGCACCATGTCGGTGGTGTAGAAGATATGGAGGCAGAGTAGAGCAGACTAGAGACTAAAGCACCATGTCGGTGGTGTATAAGATATGGAGGCAGAGTAGAGACTATGCCCCTTTTCCACTGCATGGTACCTACTCGACTCTACTCTACATTTTCGGTTTTCCATTACCAAAATACCTGGAACCAGGTACTTCTTGGGTTCTTTTTTAGTCCCTGCTCTGTCGAGGTTCCAAGCGAGTAGAACTGGTACCAGAAAAGTGACGTGAAACACTGCAGACCACTGATTGGTCAGAAGAGAGAAGCGTCACACGTTGGAGCGTCTGCACAAAAACAGAAAGCCGCCATCTTTAATGCCTCGCTTAGGATTCATTATTTGTTTGCAGCAGGAACAAGTGCAATAAACAAAAAAGGATACATTCACTGTGTATTCTGCCTCATTTATTGATGAAACAAAACCGACATCAACACAATTAACAATTTACCACCGAGCGGAGAGTTTACTCTCACAAAAAGATCGCTGATTAGTTAAGCTTGTTGTTAGCTTAGGTGCTAATGTGCTTGCGTTTTACAATGACTAGCATACATAGCGTGATCAATATAACTCGCTATTGATTGTTTGTACTAGTAACGTTAATGCTAGTAGAATAGACACAACGTGAGGTAATCACCATCCATTTTAAACTGGTTATTACCTAATGCTAACGTTAGCAGATAGACGCGAGAGGTAACGTTAAAGCTTGTTGTTAGCTTACGTGCTAATGTGCTTGCGTTTTACCATGGCTAGCGTACAAAGCGTGATCAATATAACTCGCTATTGATTGTTTGCACTAGTAACGTTAATGCTAGTAGAATAGACACAACGTGAGGTAATCATCATCCATTTTAAACCGGTTATTACCTAATGCTAATGCTAACGTTAACGTTAGCAGATAGACACGAGAGGTAACGTTAAAGCTTGTAGAATAGACACAATGAGAGGTAATGCTAACCTTAGCAGAATAGATACAACGAGAGTGTGGTTAATGTTGTTATTGATTGATTGATTGATTGATTGATTGATTGATTGATTGATTGATTGATTGATTGAAAACTGTGTTTACTCTGGCTTACTCCAAGCCCTTATGGACATAGCTATGCTGGAGCTCTCATGCTGTACGCCAGCGGCTCCGCCTCCCCACACGAAGACAAACTAAGTACTACCTGCAGTGGAAAAGGAACGAAGTACCAGGTACCAAAAGCGGGTAGAGTAGAGTAGGGTAGAGTCGAGTAGGTACTATGCAATGGAAAAGAGGCATAAATGGAGCATATAGGGGGTGCAGAAGAAATCGTAAATCGGAGCAGCATGTAGGTGGTGTAGAATATGGAGGTAGAGGAGAGCAGACTAGAGACTAAAGCAGCATGTACTGTAGGTATATTTAATTAACAAACTTGAAACTTGAACTTGAAAACTAGGTGGTGTAGAAGATGACTAGTCTCAGCAGCACCATAGTCAAGTCAAGTGTTCCTTTATTAATCCCCTTGGGGAAATTCAAGCGTGGGGTGGTGGGTACAGGTAGGATAAGAGCATATTAGGTAATAGAACAAAGTGCAAGTAATAATGACAATAGTGATAACAGTAGTTGTAGTGACAGTGTTGGGCAGTAGCTAGCTACAAGTAGCGACGCTACATAGCTTAACTACAATTCTCAGTAGCGTGATGGTAGCGTCGCTACTTTTGAACCAAGTAGCGTTCTCTGTAGTGCAGCTATTTTTAGAACGAAGTAGTGTCGTAGCGTGAGAAAACGCTACACACTACTATCCGGAGAAACAGACATAAATATTTGTGAAAAAAATAAACTCCCCGCAGAAAACCCACTATGATTGGTTGGCTGGTTTAGATATGAGTATGACGACTCACGATTGGGTAAGGTTAGGCCAAAACATTACGGGTAGGCCAATCAGAGGCAGGATAGGGCGGGACTCCAGTTCCGCAAATCAGGAAGTGCAAATCAAAACAGACCACTGAATGAATGAATGCAATTTAACAGATTACATGAACGCGCAAAATGGCAGAGGGATTTGATGTTTCCAGGGCTGATGGCATTGATGAAGATGATGATGTCAAAAACAACAATGCCTCTCCATGGCCCTATCTGGAAAAATGTATGAGTTTGACTGAAAAAACGCCTAAAACATAATGTTTAGGTGTTTATTGTGTCAGCCAAAAACGAAGCTGCTCTCTCTCAACTTCCCACACGACCAGCACTAACTTGAGAACACATATTCAGGTGAGCTGATGAAAACCTTTACATAAACATTGTCAACTGTTCCCAAACAGCACACAAGTCAGTGCACTTTTTGTCAACAGCAGCTGCTATCATGTTTCACTGTAGGCAGAAAATGAACAATATTATGGGGGTGGAGGAAAAGAAAAAACCAAACTAACATTAAATATACACTAAGAGGGAAAAGATCACCTAGAGCAGTGGTTCTCAACCTGTGGGTCAGGACCCCCAGGGGGGGTCCCCACATGATTTTGGGGCCATGGAATGTTTGTGAGTTACATATTTAAATACATTTGGTCATTTAGCTGACGCTTTCATTCAAAGCAACTTACAAATTGTGTACAACAAGTCAGCAGGAGTGGTACATATCTAGCAGGCTAGCAGCCAAGGATAAGTAGTATTGTTTGTCTAGCAGTGTCAAGCTTGAGTGTTATACTCTGAGTACATAGTAGTATAGACATATTAGCATAGTTGGAGGGCTTGTTTCAGTTTTATAATAAACAATCAAACTGAACCTTTTTTTTGCCTGCCTATTTGTTTGGTGGAAACCTGATCATGAAGTAAAAAAAAAAAAAAAATAGTGCCGATGTAGTTAGCTATTTTTGCCATGTTCTTGTAGTGTAGCTTGCTACATTTATCTGGGGATAGCTTCCATTGTAGTTGAGCTATATTTAATCGAGAGTAACTTGTAGTGTAGCTTACTACATTTTCCAAGTAGCTTGCCCATCACTGGACTAGTGAACAGTAGTTTTTTGTTTATTTTTTTGTGTATTTATGGATCCTCATTAGTCTACACCCATGGGTGAATGACTATTCACCCTGGGGTCCTAACACACAACCTACAACATTACAGTACATTACAGTAACAAAAAAACAAAAAGATAAGCTTCTGGATTTTGGTTTGTCCAGAAGTAATCATCATCCTCGCTTACAAAGTCGGCCATGATTAGCAGCAGTCAAGTTAGTATTGTCGCTTACTAGTAACATTGGATGCTTATTGTCGTTATAAGGTAGCACTGCGTCACGTGAAGCAGTGGTTCGGCAAAAAAGATTTCAGAGTATACATATATGCTTTTCCACGTGGTAAATACACAGGTCAAAACATGTTTACAGTAACGTTTTGGAGTTGTATTTGGAGTGTATTTCGTGACTGTTGGGAACTAGGCTAATGGAGGAACCTACTTCCAGTGACTGACGCCAAGCTAGGCTAACGGTGCACGTCTTCCTACTCCTACTGCATGCACAGAGAAGAAAAAGGTATGTATCTTCTTGTCTAACTCCAGGGTAGATGGCAAATAAGCAAATTTCCCAAAATGTTGGAGTGTTCCTTTAAGAGGTTAAGAGTCAGGTACTGTAGTGCTAACATATCTCAAGTTCACCAGCCATTTGTTATCCAGGAATTGGCAGCAGTCCGGTCAAACTGACCTGATCAAACATGTTGGAAAAACAAGTTCAGCTCATTTGCACATAATATGATATTATAGGATGGTGCAGAAGAGGAGGTGGAGGGAGGACTAGAGTCAGCAGCACCATATAGGCGTGGTACAGAAGATGGCGGCTGAGGAGAAGGCCGGGGAGAAAGTGGACAGCCGTGACACCAAATTGCGCGACAGTCTTCGCTGTCATTGCTTATTTATTTACCCCTCTTTCCATTCGAGTCAGGCCTTGTATTAAATTGATCCCTCCTGCTGCGTTTTGCCTTGTTGAACAAGCGCAAAGCCCCGTTAAGTGTCTGTGAAAGGCCGGTGATTGTGTTTGCGGCGCTCCGGGTGCAACGTGGCCATCCGCGGCCCCCTATCTCCCCCGGACAGACGGGATTAGAGGCAGGGAGAGAGGCTGAATGACCCTCTGGGGGAACAACAGACAGACAGGCGGCGAGCGGCTGGGTTTGGGGCTAGTGCCACACATAGACACAAGCGAGCACGTGCTCCGCGTACGTGCCGGAATACACACACACACACACACACACACACACACACACACACACACACACACACACACACACACACACACACACACACACACACACACACACACACACACACACACACACACACACACACACACACACACACACACACACACACACACACACACACACACACAGCCCCCCCTCAATGTTTAAGGTTGAGCTTAGCCTGCCCCTAGGACCAGACAGATACATGGCCGTCCAGAGGCTCAGCCACGTGCGAGGTACACACGGGCCCGTCCTCCAGGCACACAGGCAGGCAGGCTCACGCACCAGCTACTGTACCCCCACGGAGCCATAAATCATCCAATCGATGCAGTTCGTACTGCCTGATGCCATACCGACAACAAGATGTAAACATTTAGATTAGATTGAATATTAGATTAGATTCAAATGTAAGTACACGTAAAGTGGTTTGGCATCCAACCAGAGTGAAGATGTAACCGTAAAGTGCAATAGTAATATACACAGAGGTTAAACTGGGTATAAAATATATGAATCGGTACTGCTGAGTAATAGTGCTAATCAGAATGTATGTACAGAGTTGTAGCGTTCATTAGGGCTGGCACTTTATCGCGTTCATTTCGATGAATTAACTACAGAAAAAAATTTACGTAAAAAAGAAAACGCATTTTATCGCACTTTATACTTTTTTTTACACCGTGGAACGTTTCTCAGTGGATTCCAGGCATAGGCTACCGTTTATATCGTTGCACGGCGTGCATTGGATGACGTCCTGCATTTGGATCATACAGATTTGGTTATACCGTTAGGCACAGCAAGTTAAACATTACAGCAAGTTTATATGTAACAGAGCTGATATCGTCACCTTTTTGCGTTGTGTTTAACTTCGATGCCGCGAGGGAGTTTCGAACCCGGGTCTGCCGCAACACGGGCGACAGCACAGACCGCTATACCAAGCGGCGAATTCACACTTAGTATCGTGTCTGTGTGTCTTTTTAAGCGGAGTGAGTTTAACTTGCAGTACCGCTGCTCGCCATTCACTTCACAACGCTTGACGTCCATCGTGACTGTGCCTCAGTTAAATGTCCAAACCCCCCCACCCCCTCCTAATAGACAGTCTCCTCCCCACCATATGTATTCTCTCCCCACCGTATGTGTATATTTCTCTCCCACCCACCATATGTATATTTCTATCCCCCCCACCCACCCACTCCTAATGTACAGTCTCCTCCCCATCATATGTATATACTCTCTGTCAGGATCTATGGGTAACAGTACTGTATATTTGCATATCATATATGTCACAAATGTAACAGTACTATACCTGTATATCATGTATGTCCCTATGCCATAAATGTGCATGATGTCATGTATGTTGTGTATGTCATAAATGTCACTATGAATTGAAAATGGGGGACCCTGATGTAAACACGACAAATGTCTTTCTCTGGTCTGCATGCCCTTAACAATTGTGTGCATTGAGCCGTAATGTATTGTACCCATTCTGCAATCTGTTAAATAAAGTTTTCATTCATTCATTCATTCATTCATTCATTCATTCATTCATTCATTCATTCATTCATTCATTCATTCATTCATTCATACATACATACATATACGTTAGGATACACATTTATTTGTCTTTCCCAGTACTCCAGGGGATTCTCCAACGCAAAGAAACACGTAATGAATTCCTATGTCGACACAATGTGAAGGGATAGGAAATGTCCATTGTGTTTCGTTTCCTCTTATACTTAAAATTGTGCACCAACCCCGAAGCCATTTCCTGAATCAGTGGCCGCGAGTGAAGCTTCGGAGGGCATCACATACGTCACCGATACACGCTCCACATAGAATATGCCTGGATTACTCGACACAAGCATGGATGCCTCACTTCAAATTACACATCACTACAATGAGCAGGGTTCAGAGCCAAGATGAGTCAGACCACATCTAACGAAGTAAACACACACTGGCTCGCTGGATTGCCGTGGACTGTAGACCACTAAAATACAGAAGCTATAGACCCTCCTTGAACCATGCAGGTGAACAAAAACCCACCCACAACAATAACTGTTTTATTAATGGGATTTATTACAAGTTACTGTCCATTAAAGCTTTGTGAATTGACAGTGAATTAGTGAAATATAAATTAAATTAAGATAAGATATTCCTTTATTGATCCCCTTGGGGATAGTAATAGTAACGATAGCAACACGTTGCTGCTGTTTTTATTAGTAATTTTTTTAATAGACAGTTAATTGGTACAATAATTAATCACTTTCCTAAACTATCTACTGCAGATATGTGAGGCACTGTTGTGAGAAGAACCCAGAGGAGCCAGCAAAGAAGAAGAGCCTCCTGCTGTTTGCTTCAGAGGATGAATAGGGGGCTAACAGTGCTTTGGTCCTCTACAGAGCAGAGCCAACCATCTCTTAGTCTGGTTTGTTAATACAGAATATTGAAAAAATAAAGAGAAATTGAGATCAATCAAGACATTTTTCCCAATGGCCAATTGCTTTTACCTCGAAAGTGCTTGAGTTTACAAAAGGTCCTTTGCGCTATATATATATATATATATATGATTCCTAAAAGTGCTGCACTTTTAAAAAAATTGCATTTATCTGTTGGTCTGTGTAGTAGCTAATAAACAAGAGTTTGCTGCTTAAAGGCCCACTTGCAGGTTAAACCCTACTCTTCAATTATGGGTAGTTTACATCATTGGTATCTAATTTCATTATTTTTTCTTTCATTTGACGCCGGAAATTCCACTCAGAAAGGGTTAAAAATGTCCACGCACGAATAACATGTATGGAGCCAATCAAAAAGCTTATCAGACACTATCAGTGCCGTGACGTCACTGCAGGTAACTTTCCCCTACTTCTGATCCACTACAAGGAGTTTTGACGAGTGCAGAAAGCTATTTCCTTGATCCAAATGGACGCCTTACAAGACGCAAATGGGTTTAATCGTCAGAGAGACTTTGATGGACCAGCTACAACTGCATTTTTTTTTGAAACAAGGTAGTTATAAGGTTTTTAATGTCGTAAAAAAAGAACTACATTTACCACTAGGCAGCCTGTTGTTCAGTACGGAGCCGCTATTGGTCTGTTAGGCTGTCGCCTTATCCCCGGGTCATAGTACCAAGCTGGCTATATGGCTCTCGCTAACGTTAACGTTACCCCACTAACGTTAGCATTATGTCTACTGTCGTGAACCATTTTTTAATCGGGGCATGTAGAAGAGTTTGGGGAACGAGTAAAATGTGCAGGTCCTCTTCCCAGACCTGTGGGGCAAAGCACTGCACGCATCATGCCGGCTAGCAAGCTACACGTCACGGCATGTTGATACGATAGTAGCCCCTTTCATGACTGTGATGCACTCGGTCACGAAAGGGGCTACCACGATAGCTAACTAACGTTAACGTTACAAGCTCAAACACCTTATAACTGACTGTCGTGTCCATAAGTTCCCTGGCAGAATACTTTGTTTGTGAGGACAAAGCTAGGTATACAAAGAGGAGAGAACCATTTTAAATCTGGGCATGTTAGGTGTTTCGGGAATGCTGGCTAGCAAGCAAGCTAACTTAGCTACTAACGTTATATATGTACAACGACACAATGATTTACATTATTACAAATATGGTAATGTGGTTGTGGCTTTTACAAATAGTGGTTCTGTGTCATACTAGCTCCCGCTCAGCGTCTATTGCATATATCTCGCTTCAGCGTATATACACTGAATAAATTTCAAAATGTACCTTTACATACCAGCATTCATCTGGCCACACCCCCATCCGCTTACCTACATAAGCAGGGATGGGACCACACACTCATCTCCTTCTCAAATTTCATCACAAGCTAAGTGCTGCTCACATGCCCACTTGACGTGGAGAAAAATATTTACTCTGAGGAAAGGAAGAACAAGGAGATACGTTGACATCATATCTTTATTTTCTCTCTCACTATATTCGAGAAAATACGGCGATATTGTCTTCGTACTGGAGTGTCTGGAAGATGATGATCATTCTAAAAATCCTCCACCGGTTTTCATATTGGGAGCGCGCCGCTGCATGCCTCCCAACTGCAGTTCCTTGCTGTGGCTGGTTGCGGTAAAACCTTTCAGCACAGCTGGACTGTAGGACGCGCCGCTGTTGTGAGAAGCGGTGGTTCCAGGTTGGTGAGTAATGTTTTGCTTGCAAGCTCCACTTGTCTGTTAGTGCTATGGGGGCTGGCTGACAATGTTTACGAACACCGGCCCCAGATTAAGGTCTTTTGTTCAGACTCTTAGGCAACAGCGGAAGACCTTGGTCTGAAGCCCATTATAGTTAACTAGTGGGCCACGACCAGTAACACTGGTGATCCCTGTGTTTTCTGGACAAGTGGATGTTTCTCTGTCACGGTGAGGCCCCGTCTTTCATATACAAATGAGAGTATTCCCTCACAAGGAAATATGGGCATGGATGTTCGTTAGTGGAAGATCTGTGTTCAAGTCAGCTACAGCCCAGATGGGAATTGTGCTGGCCCCGCCGGGTGTTGGTAAAATCACCGTTGTAAAACTGTGTTAACATTTCATTTCTCTTCTCTCTTAAACAGTGAGGAGGGTTTCAGAACGGCGGCCTGTCTGAGTGATTGTTATATCATTGTGTACAAGTTCAGGTGATAGCTGCTTAGCTTACGTGCTAGTGGTGGCCTACTGTTAGCCAGTCAGCTGTTAGCTGCGGCGCTAGCCTGTTCTGATCACTAGGCTAGGAAACGTTAGCTTGCGTGCTAGTTGTGGCCTACCTAGGCTAGGCTAGGAAACGTTAGCTTGCTGCTATCGGCCGAGGGCGGCCGTTAGCTTAATGCTACACTGTTGAACGTGCTTTGATTATAACATGTTTTAAACACTCTTGACTACGACGTCATCTTTGACAGAGGATGTTCGTCGAACCTGCCCTGAGCCAGGACGGCAAGGACTGCGTCAACAAGGGGGACCGTAGCGGCGGGATGGAGCGGCGACGCTGCCCAGGTCGACAACACAGAACGGCTGTGTTTACTACGGTGCCTTGTTAGAGACTGCAGTTTCGCTTGATCTGCGCTCAAGGTAGGCAAGGTCCGGACCAGACCTTGAGCACTTCTTCTTGCTTTCCCTTCTAAATGTTTTGTAAATAACGATGTTTTCCAAAACGAGTGTTGCTGCACTACATTTAGGATACGATGCGAGTTATGTGTGAATTGTCTTGTCACTGGTATTTAGCTTCTCCATGCAAATCGGGTTGTTTGTTACAGATGTGAAAATGATCTGGTTTGTTGTGTTGAGAAACATCATGTGTGTTTATGTACTGTGTACTCACAACTAAGGGGGTTAAACTAACCTATAAAGCTATGCTTAGTGACATATGAGTAAAGAATGAGTCTTTTCTCAGCCTGTAATGACAATGAACAGTGTGTTCACATATTAACAGGTTTACCTGTTCAACTGGCCGTATTAAGGGTAAACTAGGAGGGTTGTGTTTCCCCCCGGTTCCCTGGGGACTTCTTCATCCTCCTCTCAGACATGTTGTTACACTATATTGTGTCACTGTGTGGTAGGGATACGATGTAACCCTTAGCTTAGTTGTTGGGGTTGTGCTAACCGCTTGAGAAACTTTATTTTCCTAAAAGAAAAGATTGTTTGGTCGCTTTTTCGTGTGTGCTTAGCAAGGCCTGTGGCCGATACTAATCGAGAATTGTGTATTCTCTCATTATGAAAAACGGCGTTCCTCTGTAGAGTGTTTTTGCCATTTTTTGTAGGTGATAATGGGTTGTGTGTGTTGTGTGACCTACAACTGGGTTGGGCTGGCCACAGAAGCACATGTGTAAGTCTGATACCGGGGCTCTTGAGAGGGCCCTCTCTATTCTGTGTTTTTTCCTTAGTAAAAATCAGATAGCAGGTTGGCACATGCGCTGTGTGAAGCTGTTAGACGCTTCATGGAGCTGACTATGACTGTGTCATATTCTTTTTTGTCATTACATCATATCATGGGTGTGGGGTCGTAACGGGGTGAACTGGTAACCTTTTCTCCCCCTTTTTTCTGTTGGTCAGGGGTAAACCCACCTGTCCTTCAAGGTTCCTGTCACGTTGCGGTTCGGCACGTTACAGGGTGAGGGGGGGGGGGAGTTTCCTGGTCCCACGCCCTGGAATATTGGGCGTGTGCACCGCAGAAATTCCCCCGCCATAGAGTACGTCACTGTGCGCGTCTCTGTTGGTAGGACTTCCGTGTGCTGTTCAGGTCCATATGATGGATCTGTTTCAGGGGGTGGTCAGGGCTCCTCCTCACGAAGCTCCTATTCGGGCCTTCTGTGAGTTGGGACTCTCCTTCCATGTGAGCGAGCCTCCTTCAGAGTACAGAGCCTCCTCCTCAGATTGTCAAGGTGAGTGGAACCTCAAGAAGGAGTCCTACTCTATTGTGTGTGTATTCGATTCAATTCGATTATTGAGTGTGTATGGGTTCAGTGCCTCCTCCCCGAAGAGCCCTAAAACCAAACGTTTACATGGCTCAAGGTGCAATATATTCTTTTCAATCTGTACAGCTCGCGTGGGAAGTCTCTCTGGGGATTTCCGTTTCCTTCCTATGGAAGGGTGGTGGGATGTAAAAATGTGAAAAATGTTTACCCACGGCTGTGTAGACTGGGATACATACTGTTGGTGCTTCCTTCTTTTCTTTTAAAAAGAGTTGGAGTTAGGCAGTATCACACCACTCTTGTCGTTCCCCTGGGCGCCTTGGGGATTCAATGACAGGTCTAAATAGCCTGTTCATTGATGTGGTTGTGTCCCGACGCACGCATAGTGCTAGCTCGGGGTGTTCTGTAATCAGGCGACTGACTGGCACGCCTTGGTTGCTTGAGGTTAAAACAGCGTTTTTTATAAAGCAACTGGGATGGAGGTTTTTCCTCTTCCGACGACCTGTTTTGGTTGTCGACGGATTCTCGTTCATATCTGGGGGATGATGACGGAATGGATCTGAACATATGTAGAGGGGTCTCACGTCCTGGGGGTGGGCCACCAGGCGCGGTTCGCCCCGAACGTCTGGGTGGCGCCTTCTTTTCATGTTTAAGATCAACACGCATATCTGCCCCTTCTCCTGGAGTAGGCATGTCGGCGTGGTTAGGGCACGGGACTGGTTCTGGTCACGCTGGTCCGGATCAGTTAAACCTGTTGTCCGCCGGGGATGCAGATCTGCTGTTCTGGTACCCTGAGGGACTTGGGCTTTTTCAGGGGGAAGATGCCAGGTCGGTCCGGGTGTCACAGGGTTAAGCGCTATGGAGACCCTGGTTGGGTACATTTTGTACTCTGCACTGTCGTAATGGCTTACGGCCATGCCAACCTGTACACGCTCGATCTCGTCAGATCTCGGCCGCTACGCAGGTTGGTCCTGGTTAGTACTTGGTTGGGAGACCGCCTGGGAATACCAAGTACGGTGTGCTTGGGGCTGGTTCTCCATTCTTTTCGCTCCTCTCTCACGCATGGCGAAGAGGGGCCTGTTGGGGTGGTCTTTGACCTCCTCTGGTGACCCAGTGCTTCCCGTATCGCCGGGCCCGGTCCGAAGTAATGTTTTGTCGACCCGTAGGCCTGGGTTAACCCTTTTTTGAAAACTGAAACACTTGTACTGCGGTATAGCCGGTGTATACCTGCAGGTGTGTTTTGGAGTTTTTTCTTGAGGGGTTATAGGAACAACCACCGCATTGGGTAACACCAAGGTGGTTGATTCCCTGGTGTGTTGGAGCAGTGTCAACTCCCGGGTTCACCGGTTGAGGGTGCCCCTGCACGTTCATGACGTCTGCCAATCGTGTCGGCCTTCTCTGCCTCAACCCCTCTGGGTGGTTGTTTTTTTTTTAATGGAGGCTTGGTCATGCAACAACGCCAGCATACGCCCCTTCCGCCGGGGCGGCTGTGTTCAGCTGTCCCCTCTGGCGCCTGTCTCGTCCGCAGTCTCCAGGCTTGGGTTAACAGCCTGTTGCCTGGTTTTTCCACGGTGCGCTGCCTGCTTCCGTTGGTTAACCTTTTTTGTGTGCTTACGGCCATGCTGACTGCCTGTTCTGCAGGGTCAGTGTGCCAGGCGGTGGACTATTGGGGGAACAGGGCCCGCTAGGCTGAGGGGCCTTTGTCCGAATACGCTGGCGATGTGGGGGGCAGGGTCACTAAGTGCCCACCTGGTGGGGTCTTGATGCTGGCATCATGGACTTCTCCGGGCCCCCGTTCCAGGGGGTCCAGTCCCTTTGGTGGGTATGGGCCTTCTTTCACGCTCCGCTGCTACGGCCTTGCCACAGGGTTGGGTTTGCCCTTGACCCCGTGATTCTGGGGGCAGTAACGAGGTTGTTCCCTCCGTTCGTTCCCGGGTGGCATGCGGGTTGTGCGTGTGTGTAGTCCTGGGGTCAGGCCACGGTCTGCTCACCCTGTGCGTTGAGTTGCTTGAGTGCCTCTTCGCACGGTCGGGTCCGTCGCCCTCCCGGGGACCTCCAATAGGGGGGGTGCCCTCCATTAGGGGGGGTCCGGGGGGACTCGGCCCTCCCTGTTCTGATGGTTGTGGGGGGCCTCAGCAGGGTTCATTTGTCGAGCTTCTAGCTCCCGCTCAGCTCCTGTTATGCAATAGACGCTGAGCGGGAGCTAGTATGACACAGAACGTTAGGTTATGTATATAACCAAGTTCTGTTAATACTAGTGATGCTCAGCGTCTAGACGCCGCTGCGACCCTTGATTTTTCATTGTGGTGAAATTTGTTGGGAAGGAGATGAGTGTGTGGTCCCATCCCTGCTTATGTAGGTAAGCGGATGGGGGTGTGGCCAGATGAATGCTGGCATGTAAAGGTACATTTTGAAATGTATTCAGTGTATATACGCTGAAGCGAGATATATGCAATAGACGCTGAGCGTCACTAGTATTAACAGAACTTGGTTATATACATAACCTAACGTTAGCTTTAAAGATAAATGGCTATGATCATGGAGCACTAGTGTTAGGTGAAACAGATACTAGCTCCTCGGCTAGCCTAGTAGTAACAAGAAGGCTCTGCTTCCTGCCACTACCTGCCTGTGATTCTCAGGCCCTGCTGCCCTGTACCTGCTGTGACGTCATCATTAAGATGACACACGCACGTTATGAACCATGGATTAAAATATCCACGTGCGTGGTGGTTGTGGTTGGGCGGACAAAATGTTCGATACATTTTTTTTCCCCTCTTCATGAAAGTCACTGTTGGCCTAGTCACATTGTTTATTGAACAAAAATACAACATGCAAGTGGGCCTTTAAACGTACAGTATGTATAATGTATATTCATTGATTCACTTGTATACCAAAATCCATTTGAATTGAAAAACTGTTCGCATCAAAAATTGATATGTGATTAATTTAGATTAATTAACTATAAAGTCTCGAATTAATTCGATAACATTTTAATCGAGTCCCACCACTAGTATTGATATGTACAGTGATACAGGTATAAAGACGCTATGGTAGTAAGTCATAATGGCCAGCAGAGTAACTAGTAAATAGTTAGTCAAACGTGAACATTTGTAAAACCTTAGTGAAAAAGTAAAAAAAACAGCTATATGTTTGATATGTTTCAATGAGCCTCAACAAAAATCCCTGACGTGAAAAATGTAATTAAATAGTACCTACTGCATATACAGTATAATACTGTAGCAGCTCGGATCACTCATAAGCAGCCTACATATCCCCCTCCCCATCTCTCTGCTGGCTCCATCAGATCTTCCACCCCCCAGGGAACATTACTGTATGGCTCTCTAGTCAAAGAAATGGAGCAGAGCTCATTCACAACCAACACATCAAGGAGCACACCACTTTGAATCCATTCAGATAAGATGATTGCGGTGCTGGAAGCCTTCTATGGCAAAACCCCCGATAAGTGGAGGGGCTCTATTCAACATTTACACCTCGTACACCTTCATCAAACACTGGCCCTTTTTTTTAGCCATATGTTACATTTGAATGAAGCATAAAAAAAATAAAGAATTTGAATTTAAAGTGGCCTAACATTATTCATCAAAACTGTCGGTCCGGTGCGGCCCACGTCTCTGCAGGAAAATAAGTGTTGGCTGCTCAAGGCAAAGTGAAAGTGGCAGGCCTCAAATCAAACCACACTGTGTTTGGATGAAACAGTGAGGAACGGAGACAGGGAGGGATAGGGTTAGAATACATTCAGATGGGTTTTTATTTTATTTTTTTTGTCTTCATTTGTTTTTTCTCACTGAAGGTTTCCCCTTGTCTTTTTAATAGCTCTGAGCAGTGGTTTGCTAAATAATGCAGTTGGATTTCCAATGAAGCCATAGCTTTAAAGCCGCCACGCAGTTTGATTAAAGAGGAAGGCAACCGAACAGGACATTTGAGGAGACAGCACTGCAACGAGTGCAACGATCAAAGATAAATATATATAAATATATATATACAGTATGTACAGCAGTCAATACCGTGGCCTTTCAATGTATAGCGGCGTCCTTGAATGTCTGTCTTGGAATGGTTGAAAGCGGGAATTGTTGAGCATGAAGGTTGACCTGAGCCACTGTACTGAACAAGACAGAACGACAGTGGCAATGAAAAATTATAATTAATAAATAAACTACAAGAATGCACTCGGTAGAATGCAGAGGACAAGGCCGGTGTACATTATTATCCTCTTACTGTCAGCATAGCATAGCCAATGAAAAGACCAAAACCATGTGGCCAATTCACTCAAAACGCCATAGGGGCTCCTCGCTATAGTACTGTACATCTTCTTCTGTTAAGGGTCGTGAATGTGCACAGCAAATGTTATGTCAATCCAGCCATAAATTTTTCGCTATATCTTGTTCACAAAAATACAAAGAGACGTACAGACAAACGAACAAACAAAGAGGGACAAAGAGATAAGCTCCTTGGCAGAGATAAAAAGAAAAGAAAAATAATGATGAAAAAGAAAACGCGTCTCAGTCGAAATTGCATAATACCTTCAGCGACAAAGAGAGCCAGACAAAGAGAGATACAGTAACAGACGGAATGACGACGTGTGGCCAGACCGACAGACAAGCACGGAGGATGATTGAGCGAGGGCCATCAAGACACAACGCCGACTGTGCTCTTATAGCCTTGTGCCGTGAGCTTGAACTTTTGTGGCGAAGACGAAATGAAATAACAATGGGTTACCATAGCGATAACAGTGGAGCACATGACTAAGTAGCGCGAGGGACGGGGAGCGTCTCGGGGGGGCCCTCCGGCTTTTATCTGTCAGCCGCAATCCTCCATCATCAAAGCTCTCCTCCACTTTCAGCGCCGAGACTGGAAAACATCGGCGGATCATTAGTCTCCAGTGAAGAAACGAGTCATTTATCCATCTTTTTTTTTTTTTTATAGGAAAAAAGAGACACAGAAAGAGAGGAAGAAAGCGAGAGACACCCAGAGAGATTGAGAGAGAGAGAGAGAGAGAGAGAGAGAGAGAGAGAGAGAGAGAGAGAGAGAGAGAGAGAGAGAGAGAGAGAGAGAGAGAGAGAGAGAGAGAGAGAGAGAGAGAGAGAGAGAGAGAGAGAGAGGGAGACCATCTTTTTTTTGTGCGAGTCAATATCTCTGGGTGCTAACCCGGGCTCCCATCGGGGTATCTGTGCAGGTATCAAGCCCGCGGTCTGACGGGCTCCTCTCTCAGCCCTTTGCAGCACATCAATAAGCTGAACTTTTCCCGCAGAACACCCTGAGCTCCTGCATGACCTGCTCCGTCCTTTATCTATGCTGTTTAAAGATGCCAGGTTGGGGGAGAGAAGTAGCTTGATTTACCTCCCGGGACACATGCGCTCCCCTTTAAGTTTGCCAAGTGAGAAGGTCTTCAGAAGTTTGTTGACAGGTCTCTGTTGGCATGGGAACAGGGAAGGGTGGACACAGTAACCTTGGCTCTCCCAGAGGACAAATGGGGAGTCTGGAAGAGATCAAGGAGTGCCAGCAGTTTGTTTATGAGGGGGCGATGTCGGTGCTGTACTGTACCAGACAAATAAAATAACAGAACAGAACAGACCAGACCAGGACAGACCAGACCAGGACAGGACAGAACAGGACAGGACAGACCAGGACAGGACAGGACAGGACAGGACAGGACAGGACAGGACAGGACAGGACAGACCAGGACAGGACAGGACAGGACAGGACAGGACAGGACAGGACAGACCAGGACAGGACAGGACAGGACAGGACAGGACAGGACAGGACAGGACAGGACAGACCAGGACAGGACAGGACAGGACAGGACAGGACAGGACAGGACAGACCAGGACAGGACAGGACAAGACAGGACAGGACAGGACAGGACAGGACAGGACAGGACAGGACAGGACAGGACAGGACAGGACAGGACAGGACAGGACAGGACAGGACAAGACAAGACAAGACAAGACAAGACAAGACAGGACAGGACAAGACAGGACAAGACAGGACAAGACAAGACAGGACAAGACAGGACAAGACAGGACAAGACAGGACAAGACAGGACAGGACAAGACAGGACAAGACAGGACAAGACAGGACAAGACAGGACAAGACAGGACAGGACAGGACAGGACAGGACAAGACAAGACAAGACAAGAGTCAGAACAGGATTGGGAGTGTAGTAGATAGTAGTAGTAGTAGTAGTAGTAGTAGTAGTAGTAGTAGTAGTAGTAGTAGTAGTAGTAGTAGTAGTAGTAGTAGTAGTAGTAGTAGTAGTAGTAGTAGTAGTATTATTCAGTGATCACACACAATACAATATGCACAATCATTCAACAATCTTTGATTTGGCAGTGACTGAAACGGTACAGACTGAAGCATAAATGCGTATACATGCCTGTCCTATATTCTTGACAAAATGAAGACTCCAAAACAGTATTCTAAAAGAAAATAACAAAAAAATAATTATTCACATTTGTAATCTTAAAAAATAGCTATACAAACCATTTTTTAAATCGAATGACTCATTCTTAAATATATATCAGCATTGTTCCAGAAATTAACCCCAACAATAGAAATACATCTCCTCTTAATCCCTTTCTTAGCTTTTTGAACAGTAAATAAAAAAAATTTATTGGAGAAAAGGAACGTTGCACACCGTCCGGGAGTAACTTTGCTTTAGTTATGTACATTATTTGCATACTTTTATAATAAACCAACTACATAGTGGTAGTTACTGTATGTTTGTATGTGTGATCTGGCATACAGTGCCAATGCTCAAAGGATAGCCAAAGGATAAACTGGGACATGAATGAGAATTCAAAAGGGCAGTTCCCTAAAGAAGAGGACATATTGTAAACATGCCGACGTTACCTGACCAACACGGTAAATCAAACAGGACAAACCGGCATGCTTTTATTGTTTAGCTGCGTTGGCAGGTCAGACGCAACACGTCGCTGTAATATATTGTATATACTGTATAATAACAGCTCTCTAGAGGAGGGATGCCTACTCCAGTATGAGTACCGTATGTCTGCTGTACTGTATAGGACCATGAATTCATCTGTTTCAGAAGACGAATGTCCGTCAACCATTCACCATTCAGGCATTCAGGGCAGGCAGGGGTGTTTGGACAAGTTGATGAATACCATGCCTCTAGTCAAGCCTCTATAACGGT
>NC_140178.1:26296716-26318781 GCF_963971535.1 Notolepis coatsorum
AGTTAACCACTGCTACCATGCACTGGAAACACTGGTGGGTGTGTGTGCATTGAAGATTCAAGATTCAAGAGTTTTATTCATCACATACATACCAGGGCATACAGTGAAATGCAGTTGGCCATGCCCGCTTCGATTGTGCAATAGAACAATAGTAATAGTAATAATAATAAAAAGATAACTAGAATAGACATGGTAAATAGACAGGTTAAGAAATCGCTTAAAGGCACTGGATCCTATGTACATTCCTATACAATATGCAGTTTTTCTTCTATGTCCCTATGCTATACTTGCTGTTACTAACTATACTATACAACAATCACAACAAGTTATTTTCTTAACGTGTCCTGTTCCTTCCTTTAAAGTGTCCATTCTGTGTGTGTTTAAAGTGAACTGTGTGTGTGTGCGAGTGCAGAATGTTTGCCTGAGGGAAGAAGCTGAGCCGTAGTATCTCTGTTCTTGTTGCGTGTATACGGAGGCGCTTGCCTGAACAGCTTGAACAGGCAGTTATTGGGGTGGTGAGGGTCCTTCATTATTCCACAGGCTCTGGATTTGCACATCCTATTGTATAAATCCTGCAGGGGTGGTAGTGCAATACCCGTAGTCCATTCTGCTGAGTGCACCACTCTCTGTAGGGCCTTCCTATCCTGGGCCATGCTGTTTCCAAACCAGGCAGTGATGTTCTCAGTCAGAACGCTCTCTACAGCCCTGGAATAGAAGGAGTGGAGTATCTTCCCTGATACTCTGAACTTCCTTAATGGTCTCAGCAGGTCGTAGAGGCGCTGTTTCGCATTTTTTACCACAGTGGCTATGTGAGTTGACCGTGGCATGTGTGTGTGTGAGAGAGTGTGAGAGTGTGCAAGTGCAGGTGTGTGTGTGTGTGTGTGTGTGCGTGCGTGGGGCAACAGTGGCTCAGGAGGTAGAGCAGTCGGTAATCTGAAGGTTCCCGGTTCATTTCCGGCTTCTCCCGGGCAGCGTGTGGAAGTGTCCTTGAGCGAGACGCTTAACCCCCCTAATTGCTCCCGATGAGCAGGTTACCAGCTTGCATGGTCGCCTCCACTGTTGGTGTGTGAATGTGTGAGTGAGTGGGTGAATGTGAGGTGTACGTTGTAAAGCACTTGGGATAAAAGCGCTATATAATTGCAGTCCGTTTACCGTTTGTATGTGCGTGTGTCTGTATCTGTACCTGTGTGTGTATGAGTATGTGTCTGTATCTGTGTGTATGAGTATGTATCTGTACCTGTGTGTATGAGTATGTATCTGTATCTGTGTGTATGAGTATGTATCTGTACCTGTGTGTATGAGTATGTATCTGTACCTGTGTGTATGAGTATGTATCTGTACCTGTGTGTATGAGTATAATAATAATAATAATAATTTAGGACCTGCTCCGAGGTCATCAATCGGCACACATGCAATGCATGCATGCAATTCGTATCTGCAATTAACCCATCCCGTCGTCCTTCCCCCCCAAGGGCAGCCGGGAGCAGACAGGCGTCAACGTGAGCCGCGCCAGGGGACCAATCCAAGTGCTCCTGTCCGTCTTCGTCAAGGACGCCACAGCGTTAGCGATCTATTGTTGTGCATGTTTTTCCATTGGGTTTATCTTATCGGGGGGGAAACCCTTGCGAGCACGGGGAGAACATGCAAACTCCACACAGAAAGGCCTGGGAGATACCCCACCTGGGTAACTGGCATCATGTATGTATCTGTACCTGTGTGTATGAGTATGTATCTGTGTGTATGAGTATGGATCTGTATCTGTGTGTATGAGTATGTATCTGTACCTGTGAGTATGTGTCTGTATCTGTATCTGTGTGTATGAGTATGTATCTGTACCTGTGTGTATGAGTATGTATCTGTATCTGTGTGTATAGGTCTATGTCTGTATCTGTGTGTATGAGTATGTATCTGTATCTGTGTGTATAGGTCTATGTCTGTATCTGTGTGTATGAGTATGATGCTCACAAGTCATTTATTTGCAAGTCCAAGTCTCAAATCAAGTCTCAAGACTCTTATGGTTGTAATGAGCTTTATATGAGGCTATTATTTTCTGAATATAGAGGTCTATATTCTATATATGGCAAATGGCTGCTTTTTTTAAATATATAACTGTAACCTATTTTTCAATAACGAATACGAATACAACCGTATTGTATAATTACACTGGGTCTCCAACGAATGTTTATGATCTACTGTAAATTAACACATCTCTCTAGCCTCGCAAATCCAGTGTAATGGTGTCATAATACACCAGTTATGTGGTCAACAATATACCTGTAACCTGCCTGTAGCCAACGTTAATAATTAACATGGTCTTCCTCTTGGTTTAACCATAGCCAGCAGATGGTGGCACTGTAAAAAACTGTGATTTTATATGTCTGCACTTTATGTGCTCATTTTATGTGTATTATATTCTACTATTTTATTGCACTGCACTATTTTACTCTGTCTATTATATCTTACACTTTTTCTATTATTGTCTATTTTTAAACCTGAACCAAACCATAAACAAGGTGGCCTATTGGGATGTTAGATCCTAATGTGAAAAACTGTGATTTTAATTATATATTTGCACTTTATGTGCTCATTTTACGCCTATCTTTTTCTGTTGTGAAGCACTTTCAGCTGCAATTTTTGTATGAAAGGTGCTATACAAATAAAGTGTATTATTATTATTATTATTATTATTATTATTATTATTATTATTATTATTATTATTATTATTATTATTATTATTATTATTATTATTATTATTATTATTATTATTATTATTATTATTATTATTATTATTATTATTATTATTATTATTATTATTATTATTATTATTATTATAAGAACGTGGATGATCACCTGATCCTGTTTATAGTCATGGCAAAACCAGGACTGTATGTGAACAAGTGTGGCAAGCAAACAAACACTCACTCATCTTTTCAAAATATTCAGCGAACGTCAATCTAATGAAGTTAACCTCCCTTAGCTAGCTACAAAGCTAGTAGCAAGCTAATGTTAGATAGTTAAACATGTTTGCTAACCATTCACGGGTGCTGACCAGTGGCGGCTGGTCCATAGAGGGCGCTAGGGTGCACCAATCAGCGTCTTCAAATATGATGCCTAAAGGGCGATTTATTTAGCGCCCCAAGCTGAGTCATTGGTGTGTTAGTTGGTGCGCGGACTGATGACAACAACAATGCAGGGACTACAGACGAGACAGGATTACAGCAGCTGCCCCCAAATTGAAATTGATAATAATCACAAGATACATTCAGACAGTGTTGGATCTAACAAAATGGATTCATGGACACATTTATGGAAAGTTCAAGCCCGGACCACAAAGCTTCTCAAAGGGTTATTAGCTCGACACGCGGCGGCTCTTCCAATTCATACGTGATGTTCTACCGGCAGCAAAAAAAGGGAGTCTCAGCCTCAATATATATACTGTTCTGTAGTTACTGAAACTGATTGAATATGGCACCGCCACACCTAGAATTATTCTCACCGGCCGCCACTGCCGCTGACCTTTCACGTTACCAAGTGACTGCCCTATCCGGGTGTGTTTGCAGGTGCCTGATGAAGTTTGATGTGGTCGATCCAGCAATCCTTTATTTCGATACAGCAGACGTTGTATTTAGCAATTGTTTTGTCTGAGCCCGGTGTGAAGTTATTATAGCCAAAGGTCATGACAAATGGCACAGCATGTGTGCTCGCCACACATGATTTCAGCACCACTATCCACTGGACAGTTCCCTCCAGTCATGGTGTTGTTGCTGCAGCACAATGGTCTGTGGCCGCGCTGCACCACGTGGTAATAAGGGAGGGAATGACATTCAGCTCGTCAGACATTTAATGTTAATGCACCAAAAAAATAATCCGAAATCTCAAGTCTTTTGAGGATGAGTCCAAGTCAAGTCTTAAGCCTCAGACTTGAGTCATCATCTCTGGTATGAGTGTGAATAATGTGTTTTTGTCTGTGTGTGTATGGAGTGTGTGTCTGTATCTACTATTGAATGTACTTAAGTATCTAAAGTAAAAGTACACATTCTACATTTGTGTATTCCCGTGCTTGGGAGCATTCAAACCTCGATCCATAATAATAATAATCATAATAATAATAATAATAATAATAATAATAATAATAATAATAATAATAATAATAATAATAATAATAATAATAATAATAATAATAACAATAACTTTACCTTGCATACATGGATTGCAGCTCAAAGTGCTTCACAGCACATAGCATCAAATTAATATAGGCATACAATTTGCATACAGTTGACAGAATAAAAGCAATGCATGAAGTGCAGACATAAGAATAGGCATAAAAGACAATAAAAGTAGTGCAATGTAGAAAGTGCAGACATAATAGGTATAAAATAAGTACAGTGTTGCTCAAAAGCATTTGAGCAACACTGTACGTAAAAATAAGTAAAATAAGTACACTGTTGTTCGAAAGCGCGCGCGCGCGCGCGCGCGCGCGCGCGCGCGCGCGCGTGTGTGTGTGTGTGTGTGTGTGTGTGTGTGTGTGTGTGTGTGTGTGTGTGTGTGTGTGTGTGTGTGTGTGTGTGTGTGTGTGTGTGTGTGTGTTTGTATTGCTTTGTTCCCATTAACTATGTTCCGCCTGGCTGGGGCTAGCCATGGTATAGTACGGTATGATATGGTTGGGTTGTGTGTCTCCATTGCTCTTCTTGTATACTCTCCGGTTGCTAGGACACAAGCTCAACCATATTATAGCTCAGTCCCAGCCGGCTTTGGCCAGGCATGGCCAGGTTCTAAAGACAATGGAGGAACTCATTGTGTGCCAGACAGGCCACAGCACAGCTAAACCCTGGCTAGTGGAGTGTGTGTCTGTGTGTCTGTGTGTGTATGAGCGTGTGTCTGAATCTGTGTCGGTGTGTGCACAAGTGTCCGTCTGTATCTGTGTCTATGTGTGTGTGTGTATGCCATTGTACATATTGGATTGTGAGTGTTTTATAGGCATGTAGCATGTAGCACTATACACGGACTTGGTCGATAGAAGGAGCACGTCCAGTGTTAGACTCCCAAGATGCAACGCTGAGCGTCAAAGGAAGGCTTTCATTCCATCAGACTGTATAACGCCTCACTGCCTCACTAAGCACAAAGTGACAGTACAAACTCCGGCATATCTTCCTGGACTTTTTACATAGACATTTTAAAATGTTTTACTGTACATTTTACTGTATATTTGTGGCTGTATATTTTAGAATGTATATCCCTGACTGTATTTTTATTCTTATTTGTGATTTTTGACTAGCTAAATGTTTATTGTGAGCGATCGGTAGTGCTGAATTTCCCTCGGGATCAATAAAGTACTTCTATTCTATTCTATTCTATACTATATGAGGAGGCGACGAGACCTCTCTGCTACCTCTCCACTCCCCCCGGGTGTCTCCCAGTCGGCTGGCCCCAGAGCTGGCCGGGGACTTGGAAGCCGCCCAGAGCCTCCGTACGCCACATTCTCATTAACTATTAACCAGTGACTCAGGCCTTAAATCACCCAGGTGGTCCCCAGTCTACTGACCCTGCTATGGCTGGTGAAGATAGAGGCATAGCAGTATTTCATCAAAGCTCGCCCACTGGCCGCCCTGCTATTTTAATGGGCTACAATTACCCTGCTTCTGACACAATATATGCCAAACATTTATAAGCCTCCCTCCCGCTTACTCCACAGCCACCAGTCGATACTGTACATTAGGTGACACGGAAGCTGCTAGAAAACGGGTCACCCTAACAACTATAATATATTATGATCTGCTGTGATTTCAGCTCCGTGGCGACCTTTACGCTGATATGTAGGGTAAGTATAATACCACCCGAGGATGGAATATCATATCCAGATACCTAAGAATCTACTAGAGCGGCTTTACACGCACTATGATGAATTGAAAATGGGGGACCCTGATGTAAACAAGACGAAAGTCTTTCTCTGGTCTGCATCCCCTTAACAATTGTGTGTATTGAGCCGTACTGTATTGTACCCATTCTGCAATCTGTTAATACAATTTTCAATCAATCAATCAATCAATCAATCAATCAATTACACGCACAATGCGATGGTCATTCTCCACTGGAGAGTGCAGGGCTAGGGAGATCAGTTGCTATTAGCTTAGCCATTATAAAAGAAGCAGCCATCGCTCCGTGGAGCCATATGGCTGGCTTGCTATTTATGTATAATCCGGTCTGATTAAGTCAGGTTCGGAGGCCCAGGAGGATGTAGCTAGTTGATGGTGACTGGAGTGGGCCACGAGCACACCACCGAGCCTGATCGAGCGCAACACAAATATTAGACGACAGCCCTCTGAGGACGCCACTTAGCTTTTATATCTTCATTAAAGTAAACATGCTAATGTCAGCTCAAGTGGATTTGCCATGAAGGATGCAGAACACTGTCTGGTCACGTTATGGCATCCTGAGTTGCTGTTTTGTTTTCCACACATGCCAGTGGTGTTGGTACAGTCCACATTGGCCCTGTGGTGCTGCGCTGCATCACGTGGTGTTCTCTGTGGTGTTCTCCATGGTGTTCTACTTGGTGTTCTCCATGGTGTTCTACTTGGTGTTCTCCGTGGTGTTCTACTTGGTGTTCTCCATGGTGTTCTACTTGGTGTTCTCCATTGTGTTCTACTTGGTGTTCTACTTGGTGTTCTCCGTGGTGTTCTCCATGGTGTTCTACTTGGTGTTCTCCTTGGTGTTCTCCTTGGTGTTCTCCCCGGTGTTCTACTTGGTGTTCTCCATGGTGTACTACTTGGTGTTCTACTTGGTGTTCTCCATGGTGTTCTACTTGGTGTTCTCCGTGGTGTTCTCCATGGTGTACTACTTGGTGTTCTCCATGGTGTTCTACTTGGTGTTCTCCATGGTGTTCTACTTGGTGTTCTCCGTGGTGTTCTCCATGGTGTACTACTTGGTGTTCTCCGTGGTGTTCTCCATGGTGTTCTACTTGGTGTTCTCCATTGTGTTCTACTTGGTGTTCTCCATGGTGTTCTCCATGGTGTTCTACTTGGTGTTCTCCATTGTGTTCTACTTGGTGTTCTCCATGGTGTTCTCCATGGTGTTCTACTTGGTGTTCTCCATGGTGTTCTACTTGGTGTTCTCCATGGTGTTCTACTTGGTGTTCTCCATGGTGTACTACTTGGTGTTCTACGTGGTGTTCTCCATTGTGTTCTACGTGGTGTTCTACTTGGTGTTCTCCATGGTGTTCTACTTGGTGTTCTCCATGGTGTACTACTTGGTGTTCTACGTGGTGTTCTCCATGGTGTACTACTTGGTGTTCTACGTGGTGTTCTCCATTGTGTTCTACGTGGTGTTCTCCATGGTGATCTACTTGGTGTTCTCCATGGTGTTCTACTTGGTGTTCTCCATGGTGTACTACTTGGTGTTCTACGTGGTGTTATCCATGGTGTTCTACTCGGTGTTCTCCATGGTGTTCTCCATGGTGTTCTACTTGGTGTTCTCCATGGTGTTCTACTTGGTGTTCTCCATGGTGTTCTACTTGGTGTTCTCCATGGTGTACTACTTGGTGTTCTACGTGGTGTTCTCCATTGTGTTCTACGTGGTGTTCTCCATGGTGATCTACTTGGTGTTCTCCATGGTGTTATACTTGGTGTTCTCCATTGTGTTCTACGTGGTGTTCTCCATGGTGTTCTCCGTGGTGTTCTCCATGGTGTACTACTTGGTGTTCTCCATGGTGTTATACTTGGTGTTCTCCATGGTGTTCTACTTGGTGTTCTCCTTGGTGTTCTCCGTGGTGTTCTCCATGGTGTTCTCCTTGGTGTTCTCCATGGTGTTCTCCTTGGTGTTCTCCTTGGTGTTCTCCCCGGTGTACTCCCTGGTGTTCTCCGTGTTCTCCTGGGTGTTTTCCATAAGGTTCTCCATGGGGTTCTCCGTGGCTCCGGGCGGGCACAGAGAGAGCAGGCTTGTTGACGAGCCCCGGACTCCACGCCCGACACCGCCAGCAGGAGTGGACCCAGCTCTGCTCAGCTCAGCCCGACTCGACCCTTTGATTCAGAGCCGTGTGGGTGTCAGGAGGCAGAGGAGGAGGAATCAAAAAAGCAATAGAAATCGACCGACACGTCTGCCGTTTCCCATCCCTCTTCCCACACAAAGGTTTCTTTTTTTGGGGGGGGGGGGGGGGTACTTGCTCTGCATCGAAAATTAATCCTGTTACGTGTCGAGCCTCACAAACCCGGCTCGAGTGCAATGAACTCAAGTAAGGGTGTCCTGGAAGTAATTAGCGGGCGATATAGTTACCCCCGCTCTACCTGATCAACGCGTTTGAACTCCGCCACCGCGGTCGTTTAGGTCGGCGGAACGACGGGAAAGATATCCGTTGAAGGGACTGGAAGGTAATCCACCCAGCGCTTTCACGCACACACACACGCGCGCGCAGCCGCGCACACACAACACATAGACACACACGGAGAGAGTGTGCGACACGGAGGTGCAGCCATGACAACGCAGAGTGGAAGACAGACGGGGTTAACTGCCTTCCCTTTCCCTTGTGACTGCAGACAGCCGGGCTAAAATGACAGCTTTAAAGGCAGAATCTTGAAAGGGGAGGAATTTCACTGATGAGCCGGCTGGCTGGGATCACCACACAGGGAACTTCACTGACCGGGGAGGAGAGCCAGACACACAGATAGCACCCTATATAGATATTTTTGACAAATGTGACGATAAATGGAAGTTAAATTAGAGAGGGAGGGCGGAGGAAAGGGGTGCAGGAGGACCAGTGTCTGGGGTTTTAGATGAGAGGAATGTTTTGAGGATGGCATCGCAGTAAGACTATCCATCATTTACATCGTGACTCACACAATCTGATTAGCTAAAATTAGCTTTCAAGCTATCAGCTAGGCTATATCTTTATTCTGGGGATAACATTTACCGATGAGGACAGAATGGTACCCAGGAGAGAATAGATTACATTTACTATACTATTCTTACTTACTATATTTTTTCTAAAGTTGAAAAAAGTTAAAAAAAAAAAATGATGATGTACAGCGATGATGAAAAAAGCTCATAGTCTGCCGTGTTGTCTGTCAACAACTCAGGTGTGCGTACAGCACCGCGGCGTGCACGGTTATGAAATGCAGCTGTTTGTAACCACAGCCGTGGGCAGGTGGCATTTTGGGACCAAAACAACTTTGAAACAGTTGATTGGTCGCAGTGAGGATGTCACTGGCTGGCAAGATATCAGCGTGTTCCACAACTCATTAGTCAAGCCACAGAGACCGGCCAAACAGCTGTGGAACATTTTAATTCCAGACGCAAATCAGTGCCTCGGACCCTGAGCAGCTATTTCCACTGACCCTCGGTCCCCCTCCTCTGTCAGCAAACACTAATATTTAACAAACAGGGCTATAGTGAGTAATTCCTCCATCCCTCATTTCCCCCTGTACAGTGTACACCTCTCTCTCTCTCTCTCTCACTCTCTCTCTCTCTCTCTCTCTCTCCCTCCCTCACCCCCAGCCGCTGCCTAGTCAAGGCCATAGTGCCGGTGTTACTTACCCAAGTCTTAACAAGCTAATTAACGGGGCTGTTTTTAAAGTGCTCCATATTTTGTTTATTTGTGTATCACCGGGCTCCACAAATTACACAGACCAAAGGCTTGTCTGAACTTCTAATCTAATCACGCCCACCGCGGGCTGCGTTTCCTGGTGTCAGTCTGCCTTAATGAGGCCTGGTCTGAGCCGTGGCCATTAGTGGAGCTCAGTAGTGGAACAGCGGTGTGCTCGCGATACAGGCTCCGTATATATAGCTATACCGCCGCCGCGGAGCCAAATCCCCAGCCGCTCCCCGCGGAACACACCGGCAGCCCTGGAGCAGGTCGTAAAGCCCCGAGCTCAGCAGAACATGGGTGACATTTCAATGAATTATCAGGATGACAAATTAAGAGATGAGCACATTAGAAGAATAAACACCTACTGGACACAGATAATCACTGGCAGGTGCAGGACGAGTCTTGTAGAAGATATCACGATGCTGTTGTTGTTGTTGTTGTTGTTGTCATTACTGGGGTTATTAAAATGCTGAGTTTCAGACAATGTACCACACTCCCTTAGAGTCTGTATACCACTCTGCCCTGATAGCTACAACACTCTGTATTCTGTATGATATGCGGCCGGCTGGTCTTCACTAACTGACAGACATGATCATTGGTATCTGTACGTGTCTAAAGCTCTCCTGTGTAAACGACCATCCTATATCTCATCTACGTTGCACTGGAATACTGGTCCACCTCATGACGATGTCTGGTTCTTGACGCACCTTGTGCTCGGACTGAGCCAGGAAAGACTGCTTTTTTGTGTCGATGCAGCGGCATCGTGGAATCGCTGGCAACTTGACCTAAAATGTAGTTCCCTTGTCTCCCTTGGTCATTTTAGATCTTTGATCAATGGCCGTCCTCTGTCCACCTGTAGTTGTTTTGCTTGATTCTGTTCTATCGCACGTTGCTGCTACCATTGAATTTATATCTTCCTTCGGCTGTATAACCTTTATTTTTTAACTGTTACTATTAGTGATCGTCTTTTGTACTTTTTAGTTTGGATTTGTTGACGCCATCATGTGAACTCGGCGTTGTTGAAAACGAGGGTCCCCCTCAATTGACTCCAGAGTTTGAATAAAGTACAGGTACAAACAAAAATAAACACGTCACCGCGACTGATTTCTCTGAACGCTGCCTCACGCGGTTATGATTCCACCAGTAAAGCAACCAATGTGAAGATGGTTCCTACGTGATGAATGTCCCCGTGTAACTCTCATTCATTCAATTTCTAAGATAATTTAGTCCAATTCCCAATTCGAGGTGCTTTGAATTCCGCTCAGCACGCCCCATTTCTGTGTCATCAGACACACTCAGAGCCTGAATAATTCATAACGATATTTATTAGCACTCTGAGGTACAATTAAATTAATTTGGATTAAGAATTGCTTCGTCCGCGGAAGAAGAAGTAGCACAACAGCTCAGCCCGATGAGATTCAGGAAAGGTGTGCCGTTATCTAGAATAACGCCAGGAAGATAATTTTCCCTGCGTCTAGATTCTTCCCTCTCTAGAATAGGGTGGGGGGGAGGGGGGTCATATTCCATCTACGGAGATTGCAAGTTTAATACAAAGGATGAGAATTGGTATAGTAACGACCTCACTTGGATTTCAGTTGTTGGGTCGACAAATCAATGCTGATGCATTGCAGGTTTCTATTTGATCAACTACACTTTTTTTTTTTTCTCCTGTTGATTATCTCGGAAAGCAAACGTTACACAAGAGCTACTGTTTGTGGAGAAAAGCTTATTTTTTTTCACCCTTTAGAGGACGTTTTAAGGGCTGGAAAACATCCATGGAATGTCAGTACGGCAATTGGTTACATGATACAGCAGTAGTGTTGGGCCAGCGGTGTCCAATTGGTTATTTCTCCTCTGTGCTGAATTTGTGTTCAGATCAAATGACGACTATGAGGCAAAAGTCCAAAGGCTTTTAAAAAAGAATGTATACTATATTACAACAATGCCATATGTTGTTTTCAAGTATCCCGGTTTCATATGTCACTTAGCATAATTTGCACATTGCATGTAAGGGGATTTCTTTTCAAAATTGTTTTATTTAGCTTTGTCTTATTATCATATCATTATCATATTGCGAATTCAGAGTGTTGTGTTTGCTTAAACCATGACTAAACCTTCTCAGTTCTGTTGTTTGTGCCTTATGGAGTTGTTTGTGCCTATGGTTTACTGTATTTTACTGTACATTGCACAGTTTGGAGAACTAGGAGACTACTGTAGCAGGGACTCAGAGTTCAGTGTAAAGGTTTAGTCACATTAGGCGCATTTGCATTATTTCGCTAATGAGAGCTGACATCTATCCAAAGTGTTCTCCACTAACTTAGGCTACATGCGTTATATGTTATATACAGGGTCAGAACATAGGCTCACATAATGTTACCTTCTTGACTACGGCTACGACACTGCAGTGAAGCAAGAGAGAAGGGGAAAGAGAGAGAGATTCATAACAGATAATATCGTCCAATCGCCCAAGCCTAACTTCAGGATTCGTACCGCTCTTCCTTCCCCCGATTTCCCTCCCTTTCCCGAGATCAGGTGACCTGTTTAAAGGGGCAGACACGATGAGAGCTCAGTGCACTGCATACTGACACACACTCTCTCCTCAGCTTCTTCCTTCCACGTCATTGAATATTAATAGAATGGACATTGTTTTGAACTTGAAACCACATCTCTGTTCTTCGTTTACAAACATACCGGTATGTGGGGCTACGTACACATCCTTCTGTTTGCTAAGGTGTTCATGTTATTTCCTCAGATGTAATGGTTCCAACAAAGCTGCTGTAAGATCATGTGGGTTGGTGAGGAGTCCACAACGCAACGTACACAGACGGCTGCCGGTTGTAACATAAACACATTCTAGCCACACTACCCTCTGGTCTTGGTAACACCTAGTGTCTCAATAGTTTGATCATGGACCACAAATATTCACCTAGTGTCTCAATAGTTTAATCATGGACCACAAATATTCACCTAGTGTCGCAATAGTTTGAACATGGACCACACATATTCAGCTAGTGTCTCAATAGTTTGAACATGGACCACAAATATTCACCTAGTGTCGCAATAGTTTGAACATGGACCACACATATTCAGCTAGTGTCTCCATAGTTTGAACATGGACCACACATATTCACATAGTGTCTCAATAGTTTGAGCATGAACCAGACATATTCACCTTGTGTCTCCATAGTTTGAACATGGACCAGACATATTCACCTCGTGTATCAATAGTTTGAACATGAACCACAAATATTCACCTAGTGTCTCAATAGTTTGAACATGGACCACACATATTCACCTAGTGTCTCCATAGTTTGAACATGGACCAGACATATTCACATAGTGTCTCAATAGTTTGAGCATGAACCAGACATATTCACCTCGTGTCTCAATAGTTTGAACATGAACCACACATATTCACCTCGTGTCTCAATAGTTTGAACATGGTCCACACATATTCACATAGTGTCTCAATAGTTTGAGCATGAACCAGACATATTCACCTAGTGTCTCAATAGTTTGAACATGGTCAACACATATTCACATAGTGTCTCAATAGTTTGAGCATGAACCAGACATATTCACCTCGTGTATCAATAGTTTGAACATGAACCACAAATATTCACCTAGTGTCTCAATAGTTTGAACATGGACCACACATATTCACCTAGTGTCTCCATAGTTTGAACATGGACCAGACATATTCACATAGTGTCTCAATAGTTTGAGCATGAACCAGACATATTCACCTCGTGTCTCAATAGTTTGAACATGAACCACACATATTCACCTCGTGTCTCAATAGTTTGAACATGGTCCACACATATTCACATAGTGTCTCAATAGTTTGAGCATGAACCAGACATATTCACCTAGTGTCTCAATAGTTTGAACATGAACCACACATATTCACCTCGTGTCTCAATAGTTTGAACATGGTCCACACATATTCACCTAGTGTCTCAATAGTTTGAGCATGAACCAGACATATTCACCTAGTGTCTCAATAGTTTGAACATGAACCACACATATTCACCTCGTGTCTCAATAGTTTGAACATGGTCCACACATATTCACCTAGTGTCTCAATAGTTTGAGCATGAACCAGACATATTCACCTAGTGTCTCAATAGTTTGAACATGAACCACACATATTCACCTCGTGTCTCAATAGTTTGAACATGGTCCACACATATTCACCTAGTGTCTCAATAGTTTGAGCATGAACCAGACATATTCACCTAGTGTCTCAATAGTTTGAACATGGTCAACACATATTCACATAGTGTCTCAATAGTTTGAGCATGAACCAGACATATTCACCTCGTGTCTCAATAGTTTGAACATGGACCACACATATTCACATAGTGTCTCAATAGTTTGAACATGGACCACATATATTCACCTCGTGTCTCAATAGTTTGAACATGGACCACACATATTCACATAGTGTCTCAATAGTTTGAGCATGAACCAGACATATTCACCTCGTCTCTCAATAGTTTGAACATGAACCACACATATTCACCTCGTGTCTCAATAGTTTGAACATGGTCCACACATATTCACCTAGTGTCTCAATAGTTTGAGCATGAACCAGACATATTCACCTAGTGTCTCAATAGTTTGAACATGGTCAACACATATTCACATAGTGTCTCAATAGTTTGAGCATGAACCAGACATATTCACCTCGTGTCTCAATAGTTTGAACATGGACCACACATATTCACCTCGTGTCTCAATAGTTTGAACATGGACCACATATATTCACCTCGTGTCTCAATAGTTTGAACATGGACCACACATATTCACATAGTGTCTCAATAGTTTGAGCATGAACCAGACATATTCACCTCGTCTCTCAATAGTTTGAACATGGACCACATATATTCACCTCGTGTCTCAATAGTTTGAGCATGGACCACACATATTCACCTAGTGTCTCAATAGTTTGAGCATGGACCACACATATTCCAGCAATTCGAGCGAGGGGGGGGGGGGGGTATAGCCTATAAATCATGCATCGATTTGTGTAATCGTGGAATTGTGGCTAAAAGCTGCCAGTGAACAAAATGATGCCACATTTGGGGTTGACAGTGGCTTGTAGGTGCGGTCGTGAAGGTTCCCGGTTCAATTCCCGCTCCTCCCAGACACTTAACTCCTAATTGCTCCCGATAAGCAAGTTGGAACCTTGCATGGTTGTCTCCGCCGTCGGTGTGTGAGGGACAAGATTGTAAAGCGCTTTGGATAAAAGTACTATATAAATGCAACATTTACCATGTTTTGCTAGCTAGCTAGTTAGCTAACATTAGCTAGCTGTGCTAACGTCCACTTGTTGCCAGTGCGGTACTGACGTCGGCATTGCCAAAGACAAGACGGTAATGGTCAGAGAGCATCCACATTACAGCCGGCTGTGTGGCATTGTGGACTCCTCACATGATCCCACGTCATTGGATGCTTTATGGAACTCCTCTGCCAATCCTGAGGGAGCATAGTCAAGCAACCGGTCTAGCTCAGTCCTGTTTGGTCACACAGACAGGGCAATGCAGAGAGGGGGATAAGTGCTCTCAGCCAGGCACTGAGGCAAATATCCAGTGCCCTCTCTAAGTACTGGGTCAAACAGACATTATCTATGAATACGTAGCCACCAATGAATATGTGCTCAAGTTTGTTTAGCAGTCAAGTGTCATTTTCATTTCATATTTTTAAATTACCTATTGATATTCACTCAGTTGCATGCACACACCACCCAGGGTACAACAACAACCCCCCGCCCTGCACTGCTGAAGACAATCTTGGAAGAAACACGGGATGTATGACATACTGTATGGCGAAAACACTGGATATATGATATACTGTATGGAGAAAACACTGGATATATGATATACTGTATCGAGAAAACACTGGATATGGCATACTGTATTGAGTAAACACTAGATATATGACATACTGTATGAAGAAAACACTGGACATATGGCATACTGTATTGAGTAAACAATAGATATATGACATACTGTATGAAGAAAACACTGGATATATGACATACTGTATTGAGTAAACAATAGATATATGACATACTGTATGATGAAACACTAGATATATGACATACTGTATTGAGGAAACACTGGATGTATTGAGGAAACACTAGATATATGACATACTGTATTGAGGAAACACTGGATACATTGTTTATTGTTGTTGTTTATTGTTTAAAAGGATCCCCATTAGCTGTCACCTAAGTGGCGAGCTAGTCTTCCTGGGGTACATGACATACTGTATTGAGGAAACACTGGATACATGACATACTGTATTCATTGAAACCCTGGATATACTGTATGGATGGCATTTGATACCAAATTCACACTATGGAAAGCATCTGCATCAGTCCAGTACCATTCGCTTTTGTCAGTGTGAAGGTTAGCGAATGCACACTATCTGGATGCGTCCGGTATAATGTTTGTTTCTATTGTAACAATAAATAAATGATAACAATTCGTAGCGCAGCTGAAGGTATGGTGGGTAGGGCTTCAGGGTTGTGGACTGACGAGGTGAACCGCATATTTTTTTACATTACCCTCAATCTTAACGAGATGCATTCATATTCATCCAAATGATCATATGAATTACAAGAACAACAAGAGCAAATATAAATACTTAAAAATTATGTATTTATCAAGTATAATTATTTTGTCAAATATTTTCTGTACATCATTGGCTAGATAATACAACACAAATAAAAAGAGTATAGTTAAATGTGTTGTAAGTTGTTTATTTAAATAGCTCTACATTCTGACAGCCATCACAGGTCCAATGGGTCTCCCAGTCCCTCTGCTCTGCAGTAAACACAAAATACATGTTCTGGTATCCCTTCCCACTTTATCCAAGTGGGAAGGGATTATATAATATATATAATCAGAGAGACAAGTGTACACACATTTGTCCTTGGAGCCTGTTTTTGGGCTTCGAACTTCGCCAGGGTTTTTCGAACGGACGTTCAAACCTTCGTTTTTAATAATAATTAAAAAAAATTAAGAAAAAATTCTCAAACTAAATCCTTAATTTGAATAAAGTCATTAATCTGATTAAATACGTTTTTTGTAGCCTCATCTTTATCTGCAACTGTGAAGAAAAAGCCCATTGGTTTAAACAGAATGAATAGACACAAAAAATATATATATATATTTTTTTTTATTAAAAATAAAGAATTCAAATGTTGATTTAGAATTCGAATGCCAACGTAACGAACGAAGGACCGAACGTTCGAACATTTGGGCTCAGCCCTAATATAAGCTTCTGACCAGAAAGTGAGAAAGAGCTCTGGCCAGGCTTACAATTAAGTACAAAGTTGACATGACATCAAAAGATGAACAGATATGACAAGAAAGGTAAACAAAAATTAACAAGTTGCCTAGGTGACTTGACTAGTTAAACTAGTTAAAGCTTTGTACAGAGAAATATGTATTTAAACAGAACTTATGAACATGATAATATTTTTCGATCACAATACAAAAGCCTCTGTTCCTCTCCTTCCTTTAATGGAAACCCCGTGTGGGAATTTGAAAGTGAAAGTCGTACTGTAAACTGTCTCTCACATCATCACATCATAATAACAAAGCCACATAAGTGCTCTCCTGCAGCTCACCTGGGAAGAGTTGTTACAGTAGGCAGGCAGGGGGGGGGGGGGGTAGGTGTGTTGCAATGGTAAAGTAGCTCAGCATGTATCGAGAAACAGCTCCAAGCTGTGAAGGTCTCTGGCTCAAAACGAGCTATTGTGGTATCATCAGAATCAGAAATCATCATGGTTAATAAGACATAGATTGAAAAGTATCCGCCCGATTTGTACAAGTGATGGCCTATTCTGAAGGTATGAACTTATACTTTCATAGCATGTAAAAGGAAAAAAGATTTAAGATGACCCTCAAATCAAATCTGTGCACCTGGTCACAAATGTGCCTGTGTGTGAACATTTATTTTCCACTGTCAAGATCTGACTAAAGACGACTGCAGACTGCAATAGAAACACCAGCCACTGACGTCGCTCAGTGACTTTGGAGTTTCGGTGCGCTCTGGAAGCGCCTGACAGGCGGGATCCAAGCACTCTTCTCTCTGCTCTGTTTGCCTGTTGTATTGTCAACATGGCCGTAAATTGCTTAGCATATTTAGGATTTTGTCCAATAGTGATGAAAGGACTAGGATACATTATAGCCGATTTACTTATTCTATGGTCAGGGATTGATATTTCTAACAGTTAGACCTTTCCATTTTGGCAGATATGTCTGATGATTGAATTAACTTGATTGATTGATTGATTGATTGAAAACTTTATCAACAGATTGCAGAATGGGTACAATACAGTACGGCTCAATACAAACAGACCAGAAAAATACTTTCGTCTTGTTTACATCAGGGTCCCCAAACTATGATTCATAGGATGATTATGCTATTGTAGGCAACTATTGGCTGTCGATAGGATATGTGGTCATGTGAGGACATTATTCAGTTAACATTTCCAATATTCTGTTAATATGTAGGCTAGCCAACAAGGTTTTTATTTCTTGCGACTGGGACATATAGGGATAATTATTGTTAGCAGCTTTTCAATATCAGTAGACATATATTCAACCAAATAATCAATAACAGACTTCTACTCTATTACTAACAGTGGAAGAAAACTCCCCTATGGAATTCCAAGCCAACAAGAAACACCACTGTCAACTTTTAATAATTCAGTAAGTAGGTCCTCAATATTATCTGCTGCTGAAGGTCTAAGTGCCGTGCAGCTCTGATTTTTAATTTGGCCACAGGATTAGGCTACTGTTGACAGATTAGTGGATGTGATATATTAACAGAGGATGTGTCATCATTCTGCAGCCAATTCATGTCAAAGTTGGAAAAGAGTTTGAGAAACGACATGGCCGTGGGTATAGGTGTATTAAGTTAATTAAGTTTGATAAGATAGCCGTGACATTACCCCGCATATTGTAGGCTGCTGTTGTCTTGCACTTACGCCGCCCCCTCCGGGATCAGGACGGGGAGGGTGACGGTGCATATTTTGTTTTTTAATGGAGATCCATCGACTGTGTGACACTAAGATCAGTATTGAGAACATGAAGACACTGCTGTCTCGCTACTCAGGGGTGTTAAGTACTTGAGTAATTACTTCGTTACAATATTAAGTACTGTTTTGGCGGACTTTACTCGAGTATCATTAGGTTTGTATACTTTTTTGATCCACTTTTTCTCCTCTTTTTCTATTTTTCTCCCATCCCAATTCCAATGTGCCAATTCGTCCCTCCCCTGTCTTGAACATTGCTCGCATATGCCCCCCACTGGCTGGTTGTAGGGAGGATAGAAGCCTTGCATCACGTGTCCCCTCCGATACACGAGGAGGCAGCCTGTCACATCTTTTCACCTGCCAGCGCGGACTCTCATTGGTGAGGTGTAACGTGTGGGAGGCTCACACTACCCCCGCCATTTCCTGTCTCTGCTGTGCAGGCGTCCCCCAACCGACCTGTAGGAGTCGCTGTCCACAACGTCCAGATTACCACCCATCGACTTCCACCCGCTAACTCTGCCAATTGAGTTAGTATGACGGCTGGCCCAAGCCGGAGGCAACGCAGACAGCCGGAGTCGAACCCGGTGTCTCTTGCGTTGGTGACGAGCGCATTGTCCGCTGCGCCACCCAGCCGGTTTGTATACTTGTACTTTTACTCAATTACATTTCAGAGATTTTTTTTTATAATTTTTACTCCTTACAAATGCAGACCTACAAAGTACAAAGTACAAATCTTGCAGGTCCAACCATTTTAATTAGTATATTTGTTTCTCTGGCCGAACTAACGCTAACGTTATTAAAATCCTGCGGCCGCACTTTATAAAAAGAAAAAAGCCAATCAAATCCCCATCAATGGAAAATGAACCCGCCCATACCCATGATGATTGGTCCTTGTGCAAGACTAGAAAGCGGGGATCTTTGATTGAACACCTGCTATCAGAAGAATAGACAATCTGAGTGACAAGCTACAGAAGATGGCCACAAACGATAGTACGAGTGATGAAGAGGACGAAACGGAACATTTCATTGCCCTGGAATAAAAAACTAAAAGTTTTCACTTTTACTTTTTAGTACTTAAGTACATTTAAAAGTAGACACTTTTTTACTTTTACTCAAGTGTGTTTTTAGCCAGATACTCTGACTTTTACTTCAGTACGATTTTGAGACGGTACCCACATTCACTTAAGTATAATTTCTGGGTACTTTTTACACCCCTGTCGCTACTAGACTCACCCTGCCCTCGGTTCACATCGTAATCTACATGAGAAGGCCTGGGTCTATCAGTGACCATAATATCGATATTGGTTCGATGATACTGAATTTTTCATATATCGGTATCGGTCCGATACTGGCTGCCGTTGTGTGTGTGTGTGTGTGTGTGTGTGTGTGTGTGTGTGTGTGTGTGTGTGTGTGTGTGTGTGTGTGTGTGTGTGTGTGTGTGTGTGTGTGTGTGTGTGTGTGTGTGTGTGTGTGTGTGTGTGTGCGTGCGTGTGTGTGTGTCTGTGTGTGTGTGTGTGCGTGCGTGTGTGTGTGTGTTTCTTTGGTTTGCTTGGGTACAATGATTGTGGGCTAACATTGTTTCGACATGTACAAAAATAGAATATACAAAATGTAATTATCGTAGAAATGTGTTCTATTCATACAGATCATAGTGACATTGGTAATAGCGCCGTCGGCCAACATTTTCATATCGGCGCGTCCCTATTGTTATGAGTTATCCCCCCCAACAGGGAACCGATGCTAAAAATACATGGAGCGGGAATTGAAAATGTAAAGAATTACGGCTTAAACTCCAAACCCATTATCTCAGGGCACACGATTGGAATATGAAGCCATGACTAAGTTAATCTCATTGTAAGGGGAGAAAGTGTGGGGGGGGGGGGAGGCGGTCGAAGGTTTCTATGAAAAACGTTGACCTCGACCGCGTGAACCCGTCTATTCCACCCAATTGTTTTGTCATCCCTTCCTCCCTCCCCCGTCGTCCCCACGGTTAACGCGCCGTCTTCGCTCTGCCCGTCTCTGTAACGGATGAAGCCAGCGGTTCTTGAACCCGGTGTTAATTAAACATAAGTACCTCTCTCACTATAACTTATGGTAGTTCACACACTCCCCCGTCTTCCAGATAATAACGCTCCTCGTAACTCCACTGAGTCACCGCGCCTTCGTCACAAAACAGACTACACAGTAATCTCCGCCACTCCCCCCCCCCCCCCCCCCCCCCCCCTTCCTAAAGACAGTTTTAATGATCTACCTGGAAGCTGTTATGTAAGCAGGCCGGCGGAGCCCATTTACTTGATGGCGAGTGCGTGTGTGTGTGTGTGTGTGTGTGTGTGTGTGTGTGTGTGTGAGTGTGTGTGTGTGTGTGTGTGTGTGTGTGTGTGTGTGTGTGTGTGTGTGTGTGTGTGTGTGTGTGTGTGCGTGCGTGCGTGCGTGCGTGTGTGTGTGTGTGTGTGTGTGTGTGTGTGTGTGTGTGTGTGTGTGTGTGTGTGTGTGTGTGTGTGCGTGTGTGTGTGTGTGTGCTGTCAATTAAAAATCTCCTTCCATGTCTGGGGATTCCAATTCATTAGGATTCATAAAAACCTTACTCTTTTCTGTTTTGAGAAACATCCCCTTTTTCCATGATTGAAGTGCATGTGTGTGTGTGTGTGCGTGTGTGTGTGTGTGTGTGTGTGTGTGTGTGTGTGTGTGTGCCTGTGTGTGTGTGTATCTGTGCGTGCGTGAGCGTGCACGCGCAAGAGCAAGAGCAAGCGCGCACATCTCCGTAAGACCGACAACAAAAGTCCATCTCGCTGTGATCAATCCCTTCTATTTCCGGCAGAGAGGCAGCCGTGCCACGCTGGTCTGAGGCTCCGCGCGGCCGTCTATGGTGCGGTAGGATCTGACTGTGGGGCCTCTTTGTTATCGACGGAACAGTGCATGGTGGGTAAACACACGATAAAGAGGCAGACTGAGACGCTGCCATGTCTGTTTTCCTATCCTGTCAGTTAGGACGGGCTCCAGCCATTAAGGCGGCCACCGCGACACGCCGGCAACATGTTGGCACGCCACCTGGACCCAGATGTTCCACAGCGGTGGGTAAACGGAGAGGAGAGAGTGATGGAGGGAGGAGAGCAGCGGGGCCGCGCGTCTGCGCCAGCATATGTCCCGAGCTGAGAGCTCTATCACTCTTCTTCTTCTCCTTCTTCTTCTTCCCCTCTCCTTCTTCTTCTCCTCCTTCTTCTCCTGCTGCTGCTGCTGCTTCTTCTTCTTCTCCTCCTTCTTCTTCTGCTGCGTCTTCTTCGCCGGCTTCTTCTTCCCCTCTCCTTCTTATTCTGCAGATTCTTCCCCTCTCCTTCTTCTTCTGCAGATTCTTCCCCTCTCCTTCTTCTTCTGCTGATTCTTCCCCTCTCCTTCTTCTTCTGCAGATTCTTCCCCTTTCCTTCTTCTTCTGCTGATT
>NC_140178.1:26318981-26378981 GCF_963971535.1 Notolepis coatsorum
CGACAAGCGTAGAGACAAACAAAAAGGCCCCCCAACGCCACGATCCCATCGGTGTGGCCCCTTTGTGTAGAACAATGGTGGACGAGCCCGGTCACTGCGTCCAACTGAATCAACGATGCCACTCACACACTCCTACACCTATCATCACACCAGCCTGTCCTTCTGTCTCTCTCCCTCTCTCTCTCTCTCTCTCTCTCTCTCTCTCTCTCTCTCTCTCTCTCTCTCTCTCTCTCTCTCTCTCTCTCTCTCTCTCTCTCTCTCTCTCTATCTCTCTCTCACTCTCTCTCTCTCTCTCTCCCACTCTCTCGCATTACAGTAAGCAGAAGGGTATCAAGCAATTACAGACCAAGGCCTGTGCTCAGTGGGGGATTCTTTCATCCCATAAAGTTTTACTACAAAGATTGACTGTGACCTTCACAGGGTCAGGGAACAAGGCGAGCAGTGTACAGTGGGCCTATTTAAATGAGATAGACTCTTTATGGAGCCTTCACAACGGATTTACTGACATAACATGATGTAGATATCGCCGCCGATAGAGAGAGTGGGCACGCGGTGTATACATGTGGCCCCGCCTCGCGACTCCATTCGACTGCTCTCCGCCTTCTGTTTGTGAAAGTATTTTTAAACGGCGCGGTGGAAACCTTTAGCGAGCGTGTAGGCAGTGGAAGAGGCCTCCTCGGGCGTGAGATAAGGTGACACAATGTTATTGTTTTATGATGCGGTTTACATCTAACAAGCGGCGAGGCAACAAACTCCCAGTTAAAACCATGGAACCGGAGCAGGAGCAGAACACACACCGGCGTGCCGCAGATTGAACTATGAGCCCCTGTATCTCTTCTTCCGTGGCGTTAATGTCACCGGGACAGACGCAGCCCCCCCCCCCCCCCCTCCCTCCATCCCCCCCATCGCGGCCTACCGGGGGATGCCACTGCACTTAGAAAGGGTTTAGAGCACAAATCAATCACAGAAGTCTGACAAATGAAAAGTATCATAAACTCAGACTTTTAATCTCCCCAACAATCTAGGCTAGGTCACCTCTCCGATTTGGGGAGATTTTCTAGCCTTTTTCAATCTATACCCCCATGGACTGTCTCTCCCACCTCCAACCCCCGCCCATCCGCCCCCCCCTTCCCCACACCCCCTCCACCTCCACCCCCCCCTCACACACACATACAATACGGTCCGCCGGTAGGGGCTTGTGTCTCCGCGCACACAAGGCCACCCTCATGGGGAAATGTAATTCCCTTCCTCTGGTCGGTCATGGGGACTTAGGAGGAAGCGGAGGAGGAAGAGGAGGAGGAAGAGGAGGAGGAGGAGGAGAAACGCTGCCCGCTTCCCTGATTAGGAGCAGAGGGGATGGATGGCGTGTTGTCGGTGTGCTTTCACACACACGCGTGCGCGCGCGGCGGTGTGCATGTTTAGCGTGATCAGAGAGGCGGTGGAGGTGTTCACGCCGTGCTACATAAAGCAAAGCAAATGACCAGCTGTGAGTCGGGGGGCCCTGGGAGAGAGCATCAAACGCCCCCCGGCCCCCCAACCGGGCGCATCCACACCCATCCCCTCTGTGCCTACCTGCTGGGTGGAGACTATGGGTGGGGTGGAGATGCAGGTGAGGGAGGGGGAGGGAACCCGCTCTGCCCTATCATTCATATGAGTCCCGGTGTTTCCAATCCTCAATCGCGGCAGGGTTTGTGAGCGATCGCACACCGAAAACCCTGATCACACACTGATCTGATTATAGCGCGCTGCCAGGGGGCACACACATCCACCATAATGAACACACATTCTCCAAAATGAACACACATCCTCCATAATGAACACACAGCCTCCATAATGAACACACAGCCTCTATAATGAACACACAACCTCCATAATGAACACACATCCTCCATAATGAACACACAGCCTCCATAATGAACACACAGCCTCTATAATGAACACACAACCTCCATAATGAACACACATCCTCCATAATGAACACATAACCTCCATAATGAACACACATCCTCCATAATGAACACACATCCTCCATAATGAACACACATCCTCCATAATGAACACACAACCTCCATGATGAACACACATCCTCTATAATGAACACACATCCTCCATAATGAACACACATCCTCTATAATGAACACACATCCTCCATAATGAACACACATCCTCCATAATGAACACACAACCTCCATAATGAACACACAGCCTCCATAATGAACACACAGCCTCTATAATGAACACACATCCTCTATAATGAACACACATCCTCTATAATGAACACACAACCTCCATAATGAACACACAACCTCCATAATGAACACACAACCTCCATAATGAACACACATCCTCTATAATGAACACACAGCCTCTATAATGAACACACAACCTCCATAATGAACACACATCCTCTATAATGAACACACATCCTCCATAATGAACACACATCCTCTATAATGAACACACATCCTCCATAATGAACACACATCCTCTATAATGAACACACATCCTCCATAATGAACACACAACCTCCATAATGAACACACATCCTCCATAATGAACACACAACCTCCATAATGAACACACATCCTCTATAATGAACACACAGCCTATATAATGAACACACATCCTCTATAATGAACACACAACCTCTATAATGAACACACATCCTCCATAATGAACACACAACCTCCATAATGAACACACAACCTCCATAATGAACACACATCCACCATAATGAACACACATCCTCCATAATGAACACACATCCACCATAATGAACACACATCCTCCATAATGAACACACATCCTCCATAATGAACACACACCCTCCATAATGAACACACATCCACCATAATGAACACACACCCTCCATAATGAACACACATCCACCATAATGAACACACATCCTCCATAATGAACACACATCCACCATAATGAACACACATCCTCCATTATGAACACACATCCTCCATAATAAACACACAGCCTCTATAATGAACACACATCCTCTATAATGAACACACATCCTCCATAATGAACACACAGCCTCCATAATGAACACACACCCTCCATAATGAACACACATCCTCCATAATGAACACACATCCTCCATAATGAACACACATCCTCTATAATGAACACACATCCTCCATAATAAACACAGCCTCGATCACATAATGCACAGCTTCCATCACATACACACAGCGTCCATCACGTACACACAGCTTCCATCATGTACACACAGCTTCCATCACATACACACAGCTCCCATCACGTACACAAAGCTTCCATCATGTACACACAGCTTCCATCACATACACACAGCTTCCATCATGTACACACAGCTTCCATCACGTACACACAGCCTCCATCACATACACACAGCTTCCATCATGTACACACAGCTTCCATCACATACACACAGCTTCCATCATGTACACACAGCTTCCATCATGTACACACAGCTTCCATCACGTACACACAGCCTCCATCACATACACACAGCTTCCATCATGTACACACAGCTTCCATCACGTACACACAGCTTCCATCACGTACACACAGCTTCCATCACGTACACACAGCTTCCATCACGTACACACAGCTTCCATCATGTACACACAGCTTCCATCATGTACAAATGTAACAAGTGCCTTGTTGCCTTGTATAGATAATTACACCCCATCACAAAATACACTTTAATACATTCCACTAATACTCCTAAACGTTTTATTTTATTGATTTAAGTTGATTTCATTCCTTTCGTTTTGTTTTATTGCACTTTTGGGAGTTAAGGCTTTTATTTTGAAATCGACACCCTTGCATTTCCGGTCCTCCAGGACACGCATCTTGCCTGCTTTCCGGTGGTGAGTTAGTTCCACCTGGAGGTCCGTGGAGTGAGTACTACTCCTTATGTTCAGTGAAAGACTTCGGTCTAAAAGTTGTTAAATATTGTATGTTACATTCCTAAAACTGTGAAACGAGTTTGTAATGTAACTACTGTTGTTAATATGTACCTGTGCAGTTGTTTTGTGGGAGGTTTGACTGGGTAAAATGCACTTTAATAGCATGTAGGAAGTTTGCACACACGTGCGCTGCTGTTAACATGTAGTTAATGCAGTCACGTCTTTTCTCAACCATAGCTCACGTGCTGCAGTGCAGATGACTATTCCTAATGCTGGTGCATTGTGTTGCATTGTAACCTAACAGGTATGTGTGTACAGTAGCTCCCATGTGTCCGTTTTGTATTCAATTGTGTATATTTTCCAATGTAATTGTATATTAAAATGTGTCATTCTTATGAGAGAGTTCCACCTGGAGGTCCGTGGACTCACGTGCTGCAGTGCAGATGACTATTCCTAATGCTGGTGCATTGTGTTGCATTGTAACCTAACAGGAGGGAAATAAAGTCCGTCAACAGTCATCCATGTCTGTCGTCCTTAACACAACGCCGTCAGAGAGTACACCTTACTACACCGGTCACACGTGGTGCCGTTTGACCTCGGACAACGGACAACGCTCGCCTGTCCACCGGGACGCTGTCTGCACGCCGCTTCTTCATTCAACTGGCTGTGCTGAGTACAACGTCGAACGTTAACGTGTGCGCATAGGATAAGCGCACATGGGATATTGGTTGTTTTTGTTTGATAATAATATGCTATAGATTGTAATTGTAAATATTATTGTAATGATACAGTAATTGGAAACGACACTAGTACAAGACCATTGTATTTTTTTTCTTTTTCCTTCATCTGTTATGTATTGTGAATAGATAGCCTATGGTCTAATGTTCAAAGTTTGAGCAGTAACAAGTGTTGCTATCTAACACATGCCCACTGTAAATATAATTGGGAACTAATTTGTTTATATGGTTGGCTGGTAATGAGATATATATATATATATATATTATTTCCCCCCCCCCCCCATCTGTTCTGGTAAATTGTGAATGGATAGCCATACAGTAGCCTACATGTATTCGTGTGTAGTCTAGTGTTTAGAGTCTGAGCAGTAACAAGCGGCCATTTAACACATTCACACATACTTTTCTCTTGTTTATAGCCCTCTAAAGCATTTTTATTTTTTATTCTTGAACATGTCTGAAGCAGGACCACCAGATCTGGAGATGGTGGGTATGATGCCTGTATATGGCAGGGGTCAGTCAGCTCTTATGTGTGGGAGGGGAAGACCTGTGGAACTGAGTCAGTCTACAGTTCGCCAGTCAGTGTTTGAAGCAGTGGGGCCAGTGGCCACATCTACTCCAATCACGCATGGCAATGATGCAGCCCCGCAACTCGCTAGGTCAGAGGATTTAGGCAGCCTCGTCACAGACCTTGCCATACAGATAGGAGAACAAATTGCATCTACTCTGCATGCCATGCACCAGACCAGTTATCAGCCCCAGGTCCCCGTCCCTGAGCCCCAGGTCCCCGCCCCTGAGCCCAAGGTCCCCGCACCCCAACCCCAATGTTTTTCTGGGTGTGCAGACATGTCAAGGATGAAAGTAATAGTGCAGGCGGAGACTAAACCACCTCCGTTCTTCAGAGGTGATCGCACTGAGCCAGTCTCCATACATGAGTGGGAAGACATGATGCTAGTGTATCTGTCTAGAGCGAGTTGTAAAACCGACAGAGAATTGTGTGATCTAGTGATGGGCAGGTTGACTGGTAAAGCTAGAGACATAGTGAAGGTGTCACTGCGTAGCCGGCCTGAGTTGTCTGCCAATATGACCCCTGCAGCTGTGTTTGACATTTTAAAGCGTAACTTCAGCGAGCTGACATACTCCAGTATGCCCATGGCCGACTTCTATGCCATGGTTCCCAGGCCTAGTGAGGGAGTGATGGATTACTGGGTCCGGCTGAATAAAGCAATCGATGTTGCAGATGAGTGTCTACGTCGCCGGGGTCGGTGTGTTGATGATGCGAGCGCCGAGGTCGTGATGATGTTGATCACGCACTGCCCAGATCCCAGTCTAGCTATGTCCTTCCAGCTGAAGCCTGTGGAGCAGTGGACTGCAGCTGAGGTCCAGGAGCGTCTAGATGGTTACCAGAGAGACCAAAGGAGATCCAGTTCACGGGCACAGCAGGTTAACATCTCGGCATGCAGTCAGAGCCCCATGGCTGGTGGCCCATCCCCTCCTGTCCTGTATGGTGGGGCCCAGCAGTCTTCTGTTGTTGTGCAGTCACAGCAGCCTCCCTCCTTTGGCTCTTCTCATGAACAGCTTGGTGAGCCCCACAGGGTCTTAGCCGCAGCGCAGGCCCTCAGCCCTCCTACACCCATCTTAATGACTCCTGCCCCGGCGTGTCCCCCCTCTGTAGACCCTGGCCTTCATCAGGTGGTTGACTTGTTAGACCGTGTGCTCTCACTGTGTTCGGCCTCGCTGGCCCCAGCAGTACAGGCTCAGCCTGGTCAGCCGTCTCGCTCCCACATCCAGCCGAGTAATGGGCAGACGTACCACTCACGCAACCAGGCCAGACCGAGTCAGCAGAGTTACTCGCGCAACCAGGCCAGACCAAGTCAGCAGGGTTATTCGCGCAACCAGGCCAGACCGTATCAGCAGAGTTACCCGCACAACCAGCACGACCCATGTGAAGTGTGTCAAGACAGCAGGCATAACACTTATCAACACTGTATGCTCTATCGGCTGTGCCACCGCTGTTTCCGCCCTGGTCACTATGAGGACTCATGCCCTGGCATCTCCCAGCCATCAGCTGGATCAGCATCTCCCTCCAACAGACCCGCTCAGACCCATCCTGTCAATGCTGCCCCTTTAAACTAGCCAGCCCATGCAATGAGAGGGATAGTATGGGCAAAGTGAATGAAACCCTCGAGAGAGAACCAGACTTAGAAGCCATCTATGTAAACAGCTGCAGATTACTTCCAGAAAACGAAACAGCCATCTTTGTTGGGTCACAGAGAGTGAACGGAGCTAGTGAACTGTTTTATGCTCCAGTGTTAGTCAGTGACAAGTACACATTGAGGGGGATGTTGGATTCTGGTAGTATGTCATGCACGCTCAGTGAGGAAGGTGAACAAAAGTTACAAACCGCTGGTGTTCTCCCTCGTGTCCAGCCGGCACCTGTGAATGTGGTGCTGGTTGGTTGTGGTGGCTTGACTACTCGACCAAAGTGTGTCTATGATTTGGAGATTGAAGTTTGTGGGTCAAAGTTTGTGGTTCCTACGTTGGTTGTGCCAGGTCAGAGAGACGAGTTTATAATTGGCACTAATGTAATCAAGTCCGTTCTCCAAAGGCTGAAGTCGACTGAAAAGTACTGGGAGCTTGTGTCCTGCAGAAACAGAGACCCTGAGTGTGAGAAGTTCCTTGAGCTCTTAAGCTGCACCTCCCGCTGGTCGGGCCCAGACCCGCCCGGGGTGATAGGCACAGTGAAGCTATGCCAGGCGGTTACCCTCCTCCCTCAGCAGGAGTATCTAGTGTGGGGGAAGCTACCAGCCAGTGCACATGTGTCTCCTGGGAGTACAGTCATTGTGGAGCCCACCTCAGCGAGGTCGGCCCCTCGCAACATCATAGTGGGGAGAGTGGTGACTCCCATGTGGGGCGACCGCTGGGTCCCCATGAAGGTCTTGAACCCGACACAGAGCCCCATCACGCTCCGTCGTAATGCCAAACTGGCTGATGTCTCACCTTGTCTTGCTGTTGAAGATCTGTCCATCACTCAGGGCCTGTGTCAGCAGCAGACTGGTGTCTCCAGCTCCTCCGCCTCTCCTGGCTCCTCGTTAGATGCTGAGCAGATGTTGGCCGACTGTGGACTGGAGGACGTGAACATCAAGTCATGTGAGGTGTCTCCTGATGGGAAGAAGAGGCTAGCTGACCTACTGGTGACGTATCAAGATGTCTTCTCCAAGGACAAGCTGGACTGTGGAAAGGTCAAAGACTTTGTGCACCGTATCCACCTCTCGGACGACCGTCCGTTCCGCCTGCCCTTTAGGCGTGTCCCCCCAGCTGACTATCACAAACTGAGAGAGGTGTTGACTGAGATGGAGGTGAAGGGGATAATCTCCAAGTCGATGAGCGAGTATGCCTCACCTCTGGTCATGGTGTGGAAGAAGAATGGAGACCTCAGGATCTGTACGGATTTCCGCTGGCTCAACGCAAAGACCGTCAAAGATGCTCACCCGTTGCCCCATCAGTCCGACTGCCTTGCTGCCCTTGGTGGGAACGCTTTCTTTAGCACCATGGATCTGACCTCAGGGTTCTACAACGTCCCTCTCCATGTGTCTGACCGGCGGTACACTGCCTTCACAACACCACTGGGCTTGTACGAGTACAACAGGCTCCCGCAAGGCCTGTGCAACAGTCCGGCATCTTTCATGCGTATGATGCTCGGCATCTTTGGCGACCTCAACTACTCCAGCCTCTTGTGCTACTTGGACGACCTGCTGGTGTTTGCGCCGTCTGAGGAGGAGGCGTTGAAGCGATTGGAGGTGGTCTTCTGCAGACTCAGAGTGAACAACCTCAAGCTCTCACAGAAGAAATGTAACTTCTTACAGAGGTCGGTCAGGTTCCTGGGTCATGTGGTCGATGCCAGTGGAGTCTCTGTCGACCAAGAGAAGGTCTCCGTCATCTCTGGCTTCCAGAGAGAGGATCTGATGGAGTCGGATGGCCGCACTCCCGCTCCGAAGAGAGTGAGATCCTTCCTCGGCATGGTGTTGTATTACCAAAATTTCATACATGGCTGCTCCAGTATAGCCAAGCCCCTCTTTGCCTTGACAGCTGGCCAGAAGAGAAAAGGGAAGACCAGTGCTGGTCGTACGAGAGCCGGTACGTTCCGGAAGCTGACTCCTGAGGACTGGACTCCCGCCTGTGAGACGGCGTTTGAGGAGCTCAAGAGGGCGCTCGTCGAATGTGTAGTGCTGGCTCACCCGGACTTTGAGAGGCCGTTCATCCTCTCCACTGACGCGTCGTTGGACGGTATTGGAGCAGTGCTCTCTCAAGTCCCTGTCGGGGAGGAGAAGGCCAGACCAATCGCCTTTGCGAGCAAGTCGCTCAGCCGCAGTCAAGCGAACTATCCTGCCCACAGACTGGAGTTCCTGGCCCTCAAATGGTCAGTGTGTGACAAATTCAGTCACTGGCTCAAGGGTCACAAGTTCACTGTGTGGACTGATAATAATCCACTCACGTACATCATGACCAAGCCTAAACTTGACGCATGCGAGCAGCGCTGGGTGTCCAAGCTGGCCCCTTACTGCTTCGACATCAAGCATGTGCCTGGGAGGCTGAATACAGTGGCCGATGCGCTGAGCAGAGATCCCTTCGTGAGGCCGCTCAGCCGGCGTCTCTTGACCGAGCCTTACTCCGCTCTTCTGGAGCAGGTGTGTGATGTGGAGAACAGGGGGGTGCAGGATATCTTCCGTCTGACATGCCAGCCCCAAGCTCTAGTGACCCCTTCTGGATGTGCGGTTGCTGATGTGTCCATGTCGGCGGATGAGACCTCCACGGTGCTTTCCTCCCAGGAAGACTGGGACTCTGCGCCAAGACACAGGGCAGTATCTATGGCGGGTCACCTGTCCACTGTTGTCACTGCCGACCACGACGCAGTCTCCTCCTTGTCGTTGGCCGATCTGCAGGCCCGCCAGCGAAAAGACGCCACCGTCTCCAGAGTCATCTTTTACGTTGAAAGGGGCCGCAGACCCTCCAGACGCGAGCGCTGCTATGAAGATCAGCCCGCCTTGAGGATGCTGAAGCAGTGGGAGAGGCTCGCTATGCAGAACGGCATATTGTACAGGGTTACGAAGGACCACATGACCAGGCACAAGAGGTTCCAGTATGTTCTGCCTGAGTCCTTGAAGTCGGAGGCGCTGTCTGGAGTGCATGACTTGGCTGGTCACCAAGGTCAACCTAGAACGCTGTCTCTCGTACGTCAGCGTTTCTACTGGTATGACATGGAGAAGGATGTGCGGGGCCATGTGAGGAACTGTCCCAGATGCGTACTCAGCAAGACTCCAGAGCCGGCGGCCAGAGCCCCTCTGGAGAGCATAATAACCTCTGCACCACTGGAGCTGGTGTGCATCGACTTCTGGTCAGCTGAAGATAATAACAACAAGTCTGTGGATGTTCTGGTCATAACTGACCACTTTACAAAGCTGGCCCACGCCTTCCCCTGCAAAGACCAAACCGCGAAGAAGGTTGCTAAGAAGCTGTGGGACAACTATTTCTGTGTGTATGGCTTCCCACAGCGCCTGCATTCGGACCAAGGAGCGAACTTCCAGAGTGAGTTGATGGCGGAGCTGCTGGAGTTAGCAGGGGTCACGCAGTCCCGGACCACTCCGTATCACCCTATGGGGAATGGTGGCACTGAGAGATTCAATCGGACCCTGGGTGGAATGCTGCGCTCCCTGCCATCGGAGTCTAAGCACAGATGGCCCCAGATGGTCCAGAGCCTGACCTTCGCCTACAATTGTACACAGCATGAGACGACTGGCTTTGCCCCCTTTTACCTGATGTTCGGGAGGGTCCCGCGTCTGCCAGTTGATCTGCTGTTTAAGAATGTGCTCCAGGACGAGGTGGTCTGTGACTATGATGCCTATGTGAAGTCCCTGGCGGCCGATCTCCAGTCTGCTATGCTGTTGGCCCAGAGGCACACCTCAGTGGAACAGGGGCATCAGGCTGACCAGTACAACAAAAAGATGAAGGGCTTGCCCCTCTTGGTGGGTGATCGGGTCCTGGTGGCGAACAAGGGCGCCAGAGGGAAGCGGAAGCTGGCGGACAAATGGGAGCCGGACGTCTACACCGTCATTGCTTCCAGACCACAGTGCCACATATATCGGATCAGAGACCGGACTGGACGGGAGAAGACAGTCCACAGGAACCTCCTGCTTCAGGTCAACTTCCTCCCCTTGGACGGGTCATTTGATGATGAGGGTCTGGCCGTGGACAGCGACACCTGTGCGCCTGGTGAAGCCTCCCTCTCAGTCATGCCTGAAGCTAGCGCCTCAGACGTGGACAGTGTGGCAGCAGAGCCTTCCATGGGAGATGGACCTGATGGGGATCGCACCGCATCATGGGTGCAAGAGCAGTCTTCAGTGGATAGTGAGGATGACGGGCTGCGTCCGTATTCCCCCCAGGGGATGTCCCCTGCTCTGAGTGAGCTTCCAGTGGCAAGTGCCGCCAGTCCCCCACTGTTGCTTGCTCCACCGAGTTCCCCCCCTGCTGTAGTCCAGCATGATGACAGTGTTGTGTCCACACAACCAGGGCGTACTCCTGAGCTAATGAGTGTCAGTGTGCCTGGTCAGAGCCAGGGTCCACAGACCACTGAACACTACACGTCCAGGTTCGGTAGGGTCATCAAGCCAGTCTTTCGGCTGATAGAGACAATGGTCCACCTTGAGAGTATGATGGGCTTCGAGCCACAAGCCTCTATCAGACATGTGTGAGGTCAGCTACAGTGTTGTGTATAGCACTTACAGCCTGATACAGTGTCCTTTGTGGTGATAAGGAGTAACAGTTTTATTTATGTGTATGTGCCCTCGTCATGGTATGGTCAAGTGTAGCTGGATGGTGTATAAGGCACCGTCGTTATCCCTGGAGGTATGGTGGGAGTTGGCCACTCCTGGTGCCCTCCTGGCCTTTTATTAGGTGACAGGTATCGTTGGATTGTTCCGCAGTGTGTGGTTCTCATAGTAAGCTTGTGACTAGTGTGACACGAGGTAGGCACAGTTTTTTTTTCTTCGATGTAGGTGTAATTCTGTGGGGTGAATGTAACAAGTGCCTTGTTGCCTTGTATAGATAATTACACCCCATCACAAAATACACTTTAATACATTCCACTAATACTCCTAAACGTTTTATTTTATTGATTTAAGTTGATTTCATTCCTTTCGTTTTGTTTTATTGCACTTTTGGGAGTTAAGGCTTTTATTTTGAAATCGACACCCTTGCATTTCCGGTCCTCCAGGACACGCATCTTGCCTGCTTTCCGGTGGTGAGTTAGTTCCACCTGGAGGTCCGTGGAGTGAGTACTACTCCTTATGTTCAGTGAAAGACTTCGGTCTAAAAGTTGTTAAATATTGTATGTTACATTCCTAAAACTGTGAAACGAGTTTGTAATGTAACTACTGTTGTTAATATGTACCTGTGCAGTTGTTTTGTGGGAGGTTTGACTGGGTAAAATGCACTTTAATAGCATGTAGGAAGTTTGCACACACGTGCGCTGCTGTTAACATGTAGTTAATGCAGTCACGTCTTTTCTCAACCATAGCTCACGTGCTGCAGTGCAGATGACTATTCCTAATGCTGGTGCATTGTGTTGCATTGTAACCTAACAGGTATGTGTGTACAGTAGCTCCCATGTGTCCGTTTTGTATTCAATTGTGTATATTTTCCAATGTAATTGTATATTAAAATGTGTCATTCTTATGAGAGAGTTCCACCTGGAGGTCCGTGGACTCACGTGCTGCAGTGCAGATGACTATTCCTAATGCTGGTGCATTGTGTTGCATTGTAACCTAACAGGAGGGAAATAAAGTCCGTCAACAGTCATCCATGTCTGTCGTCCTTAACACAACGCCGTCAGAGAGTACACCTTACTACACCGGTCACACACACAGCCTCCATCACATACACACAGCTTCCATCACGTACACACAGCGTCCATCACGTACACACAGCTTCCATCACGTACACACAGCTTCCATCACGTACACACAGCTTCCATCATGTACACACAGCTTCCATCACGTACACACAGCTTCCATCATGTACACACAGCTTCCATCACGTACACACAGCTTCCATCATGTACACACAGCTTCCATCATGTACACACAGCTCCCATCACGTACACACAGCTTCCATCACATACACACAGCTTCCATCATGTACACACAGCTTCCATCATGTACACACAGCTTCCATCATGTACACACAGCTTCCATCACGTACACACAGCTTCCATCACATACACACAGCTTCCATCACGTACACACAGCTTCCATCACATACACACAGCTTCCATCACGTACACACAGCTTCCATCATGTACACACAGCTTCCATCATGTACACACAGCTTCCATCACGTACACACAGCTTCCATCACGTACACACAGCTTCCATCACGTACACACAGCTTCCATCACATACACACAGCTTCCATCACGTACACACAGCTTCCATCATGTACACACAGCTTCCATCATGTACACACAGCTTCCATCACATACACACAGCTTCCATCACATACACACAGCTTCCATCACGTACACACAGCTTCCATCACGTACACACAGCTTCCATCACATACACACAGCTTCCATCACGTACACACAGCTTCCATCATGTACACACAGCTTCCATCATGTACACACAGCTTCCATCACATACACACAGCCTGTACGACACACCCACAGCCTCCATCATGTACACACAGCCGGTACGACACACCCACAGCCTCCATAACCTTTACCACGTCACTCCGCAGCTACCGGGCACTAGAGCTCGACAACGCCATTCGTGGGAGACCTTCTTTTGTGAAATATTTTTGTCCACAGTATACCTGTAGACTAACTGTGTTGCCAGCAGTAAGTTCCCTGCTTATCCCTCCTTTCTATTCCTCCCCACATACGACATGATTCTCAACTTGCTCCTTCGTCCCTCCATGTGTTCAGCGGGTGGTTACAAGCCCTGGCTGTGTTTGTACCTCTCCTTCTCTTTTCACAACGCTGTCCTCGTCTCAGCCTCCCTCCCCCTGTTAAGTGTGCGTCTCTGGACAGCGATCCCTCAAGTGAGCATCCCCGCCGATTAATCTGTCAGATTCCTGCCTTAATATCCAATCCTGCCAATATATTTTTAATGCGGCCGGAGATTCGGGGAGAGCGAACCTGTCCTTAAAACTATCTCTCCCCCTGGGCTTAAAGGGGGGGATGTCTGCCCTCTCTGGGTGTAATTGAAAAAGATGGATCTCACAGAGTGTTTCACCAAAGCAGTAGGGAGGAATTGGATTGGGGAATGTGTTCCGTATCATATCGCAATGTATGTGGCGAGCCAGGGGCTCACGCGAGGCCGGCGAGAGCGGCGCGTTCCGCTGCCCGTATTGGAACGTGGGGAGAACAGAAAAAAGGGGAGGCATTTGCAATTTTATTGCCACTTTAATGGGTTTCTCTATCATTCAGGAATTGCACTTTCTAATGCATAGGACCCATAAATACAAGGTCCAATGGACATCCGCTGTGCACTAGTCATTATTCATACATTCAAACATATTATAAGAGAAGGTTTGAATAAAATACCTTGTCCATTTCCGATGCGGAAGACTGAAAGGGCGCAATCATGTGCAACATCTAATCGCCGGCCGGCTATAAAGTATAATATCTATCTCAACATTGTCTCACGCTTAGTCGGCGTGATGAAATGGTAATGGATGCAATTACAAACAACAATGATTTGGGGTGACACCCAAACAGCCCTGAGTGATGAGGAACTCCTACCATCACACAGGTGAGAATTAGACCGGCCCGCGTTCCATAATTCCGATGACTGAAACACTAAACCTGAATAATGATAACATCATTCGCTAACATTTTAATTATAAAGTGTTGTTGATAGGACGGAAATACGGGCTCACTGTGTCGGTTCATATTTTGTTCCTAAATGTTGTGTGTGGTCCTGCACCGACACTACGGAGACACCCTATCAAGAAACCCAGGAACACACACACCTCTTAAAAAACTCTCTTTAAAAAACCCAGGAACATACACACATGCACCCTGCACTGCACCTTAACACACACACACACGCACACGCACACACACACATGCACACGCACACGCACACACGCACACACACACACACACACCCTGCAATGCACCTCAACATGCACATACACTATACGCAAGACACTTTCTGTAAATAATTGACTAAATCCTCACCTCGTTTTATATTTTATTTGACCTTACTACTAGGCCTACTCCCTATTGTCACCATTCAGGTCAGTTCAGTTCAGTTCAGTTCAGTTATTTTTTATTTTCGGGTTTTGGACACATAACAACGGTCATTCCATACATCGCCAAAGTTTTACCAGCTGCTATTGCAATATTGTCCAATTGTCCGAAAAGGGCTAGGGAGAAGCACTAGGCTTGTCGGGCCCTACCCCTGAAGACTTACGTTTCGTTTTTTTTATTTTGTTTTTATTTACATACATACATAGTACATACATATAGTACACATTACAGTACACACATATAGTACACATTACAGTATAGTATACCTGCAATATATAATAGTATATATAATAGTATTATAGTACTAGTAATAGTAATAGTGTATACAACACATATATACCATTACTATGTTTGCCATGCCCCTGGCCTGTATTGTTGTGTATTTGACAAATAAAGAACTTGAACTTGAACTACTGTGTGACTCCTAGCAGTTGCTATTGGGGCAGTTAATGGAGGTTGTAATACCTACAGAGTCCCATTTAACTGTTTGGTAAACAAGTATGACCTTTGACCTCCAGAAGTCTACAGGGACAGTCTGGATGAAAACCATGCGACACCCGCCGGCCCGTCTGTATATGTTCGGTTACCTTTGCTGAGTCATCCTCTAGGGGGGGCGACGGTCGCTCAGGATGTAGAGTGGTTGGTTAGTTGTCTGGTAATCAGAAGATTCCCGGTTCAATTCCGGATCCTCCCGGCAGCGTGTCGAAGTGTCCTTGAGCAAGACACTTAACCCCTAACTGCTCCCGATGAGCACGTTGGCGCTTTGCGTGGTCGCCTCCGCCACGAACGTGTGAGTGAGTTGGTGAATGTGAGGCCTAAGTGTCTAAATGACTCAAATGTAAATGTGAAGCGCTTTGGATAAAAGCACTAAATAAATGCAGTCCATTTAGTCAAATGCTTTTGTGTAGAATGTCCCTGGAGATTTGTGCATTAATCCAACCAGGTATGCAAGGACATTACAGTAAACACCAAATATCCTGAACGGCTCTCATTCTCACACTAAATAGAGTTAAACGCAAACCAGGTTTTGGACATCGAAGGCAAGTTTCGCCTACAAGATAACTTTGAGAGGAAATAAAAAAAGATTTAGATGGCTTAAGCACGATTTTGAAAACAGACAATTAGCACAACCACACACACCCAATTAGCAGAACACCTCAGATCATTTGCAAAATTAAACACTCTTATAAAAACATATTTTACACGTTTCATATGACTTAATTAATTCAGTTTGAACCAGTTACACACTGCTGTGCTTAACCTAAAACACTTTTAGCAATTCTACTTCTCAGTGAGTGCTGTAAGTAAAGTACACAGAGAATGTGCAAATATACAATAAATTCACCAAACACTACAAAACACCAATGCTGAAAACTGATGAAAATATGATTTATTTCTCTCCATATACCCAAATCAGTCAACATGTCAAAATGGAGAATCACAACAAAACATGTCCCAGTTTTCATGCTACTACAGTAGTATGCATAACACTGTAAGCTCAGAACATATCAGACAAACTAATACAATAAATACTGTATCCAGTACGGGTTACAATTACAGTAAAACAAAAAATGTATAAGAAAAAAAACATTCAAATCTGAATGTATCATATTAATAGATAATATTTCAGATAATATAATATTATATTATCTGAAAATAAAGTACAGAAAATACTAGACATTATCTCTTTGCCTAGCTGGATCTGGCCAGAGAATATCTGGGAAACTGGGACATGTTTTGTTGTGATTCTACATGTTGACAAGGGGGAAACGTAATTACTGTAAATGTCTCTGTATGTCTTGCACATTATGAGAAGTGACAATAAAGCTGACTTTGACTTTGACATGTTGACTGATTTGGGTATATGGAGAGAAATAAATAATATTTTCATCAGTCTGCAGCATTGGTCTTGTATAGTGTTTGGTGAATTTACTGTATTGTATATTTGCACATTCTATGTGTACTTCACTGTCCTTCCATTTTGGTTGAAGACAGGTGAACTCACCTGGTGCATTTGTATAATGCTTAGTAAACCTGATTGGTGTGTCTAAATTTAAGCAATCATGTGTTTGCGCACCTGATGGCTGTGTTTAACGAATTGGCTCATACAGTAGGTGGTAATTTGACAGTCAGTGCTTTGTAATTGCAAGTAAGTGACATCATGATCACATCAGACATACTTCTGTGTCTAATGTATGTGTGTTTAGTGTTTTGCAAATCACTGTGTGTATCGTTTTGCAAAAAGTGTGAGGCTGACATTGTGTGTATAGTGGTGCAAATCTGGGTCCATGTTTTGCTCCTTGAGTGTAAGGTTTTGATAATTGTGTAATACCTTTGATTTTAGTGTTAAAAATCGTCTTGTGTTCAGATGAATAGCCTATACTCCTCCAAAATGTTATATCATATCACATTTACATTGCATTCTGTGATGTAATTCATTATCATTTTGGTGACGACACTGGAATGTCAATGTTCATTTCGGTGATGAGAGAAAAAAAAGAATATGCAAAATAAAAATAAAAACATATTTACACAGGACAAACTGCATACTGTATTATTACTGCCATTCGGATTACAATATGCAAATCTTCTGACTGGAAGGAGGCGTTGTTGCATTCCCTGCAATATATTACTCCTGTACATGTCAGCGGTGACAGACTTCTGACGGGCGTGAGCCAGGAGCCAGGGAATATCTACAATGATTTATTCCAGCTTCACTTTGTTCATTCACTGCTGTCGCCTCTGCCTTGTGAAAAATATGATGTGTAAGCAGGTCTAAATATGAGTCCAGTTATTTAGCCAGCATCTATAAGTAGCAGGCAGACAATTAGCCGTCAGGTTCCAAACATACTGTAGCTTGGAGAGTGATATATATACACGCTGTGAGATAGAGGGAGGAGAGAGGGAAGAGGGAGGAGAGAGAGAAGAGGGAGGATAGAGAGAAGATGGAGAAAGAGAAGAGAGAGAAGAGGGAGAAGAGAGAGAAGAGGGAGAAGAGAGATAAGAGGGAGAAGAGAGAGAGGGAGAAGAGAGAGAGGGAGAAGAGAGAGAGAGGGATAAGAGAGAGAAGAGGGAGAAGATAAATAAGAGGGAGAAGAGAGAGAGAGGGAGAAAAGAGAAGCGACCTGTGTCTGTCGCTCGCTAGCAGCGTTAGCCATGGCCTCTGGTCTCACAACCCCCCACCACCATCATCATCATCATCATCATCATCATCAACACCACCACCATCCCCCCACCACCATCACCATCGTCATCACCCCGCCTCCCCCTCCACCATCCTCATCACCCCCCCACCATCATCATCATCATCATCATCACCACCACCCCCACCACCACCACCACCAGCCCTGCCGCCTTTCAAGTCTAAAGTGTTTTTATAAAGCAGAGCTCTGTGTCCAGCCAACTGGAAGGGAGAGGGATCTGAGAGGGGAGGTGAAATCAAGACCTGGCGATGAAAGAGAATGAGATCAAGTGTAGATAAAAGAGATCAGCTCCTCCCTGTGACTGACAGACACTACTAGATACTAGAGGATATGAGCAGAGATCAGCCTCCCCCTCTGACTGACAGACACTACTAGATACTAGAGGATATGAGCAGAGATCAGCCTCCCCTCTGACTGACAGACACTACTAGATACTAGAGGATATGAGCAGAGAGCAGCCTCTCCCTCTGACTGACAGACACTACTAGAGGATATGAGCAGAGATCAGCCTCTCCCTCTGACTGACAGACACTACTAGAGGATATGAGCAGAGATCAGCCTCTCCCTCTGACTGACAGACACTACTAGAGGATATGAGCAGAGATCAGCCTCTCCCTCTGACTGACAGACACTATAGATACTAGAGGATATGAGCAGAGATCAGCCTCCCCCTCTGACTGACAGAGTGACAGAGACTAGAGAGGATATGAGGAGGGGAGAAGAAAATACACAACAAAATGACTTATTTCTGTAATAAAGAGAAAGACAAGAGGGAGGGGTTGCAGTTTGAACTCATATGGCTCGATTGCCCACTGTTGCAACCATATTATGAAATTGTCATATTTAATTTGTTTGTGTGCTAAATAATAGTATATTGTTGCAGACTGTATGCAAGGGATAATGCTGTGCGAACTGTACATAATCAGAAATGAATGGACGCCATGGAGGTAGACAACCGTACGACGCAAGCAGAGTAATTTCAATTCCGATAATGTAGCCTATACAGCTGGAAGGGCATTATAAATCCAGCCAATTAGCAGGAGATTCAAAACCAGAGAGGTGCTCTCAGTGGAGCTCTTTGTTAAGCTAAGCTATCCTGGTGTAATTCTTTAATGCTAACCAGTTAACGTCACACAGCCAGACACGTTACAAGATTAAGGCTGTAGCCACGGCACCGCCACACAGAATCATGATAACAATGAACACTATAGACCTGTTGTATACGTCAGACCCAGTGTGCGCGCACATCCCTGGAGCAGAAAGGAACATAATCCTGGTCAGAACAACGGGGCAGACTACAATATATTTGCATGTGTTAGCCATGCTAGCGATCTAAACAATCAACCCATGCCAAAGCCAGATATGTAAAAGGTGAAAGACACTCACAGGCAGCCATGCTGATTTGGTCAAATGACATCCAGTCGTTTTAGTTTGAAACGACTTTTAGCCAGGGGAGTGCCATATGGTTTCTCCAAAAGAATATCTATCGTATTATTTTAGCGCAGGTCCGAGGCAACTTAGTCGCGTGACTCAGTTGGTATTGCTGATTGGCTGGAACATGGTATGTTTGTATACAGCGAACAGGTCTATAGCACTGCCCAGCTCAGTGTTGTCATCGCTAAGAGCTTTGCTCGGCTGGAACTACTGTACTTAGTAGGTGTCCGTTATCGAGTTCTAATGGACACCTACCAACCAATAACAATCGAGCATTGACCCAGGTCAATATCATCAAAACAATACAGACAAACCACAAAATACGCTCACCGTTTAGCACCGATTTTGTCAAATACGAGCAATAAATATGACAGGCCTTCCGTACAACGGCACACTAGCTAAACTGGCGGCAGGGTACTATCTTATTGAAGAGGTAAGAGAGCCATGCTTACAAGGCAACAGCAATTATCGAGGCTGTCGATACAGAATAAGTGTTGCTTCCAGCCGCTGTGTTGTGCTGCTGTGTAAAGCCCAGGTACTTCAATACAATAGCAGCTATCATTAGACAGTAAAAGTGTCACGGGGGGGGGGGGGGGGGGGGGGGGGGGGGGAGGGAGGGAGGGAGGGGGAGACGGAGTGCATCTCATCAGGGCCAGAGTCCTGTTCCTCCAGCCTCCCAGAGGAGGCAGCTGTGCTCGGGCCTCGGCCACTTGTTCATTAATTACTGTTGAATTAATGCTTTTTCCCGCCGCCGAGAATAAATAAAAAGATTGCGGTGAGGCCTCGCTAATCAAGAGTGGCTTTTATTAAATACTGTGAAAATGTCAGCCGGTCGCGGCTAAATTGGAAAGGAACAATCTGATCCGGCTCCGGTCCAATCAGACATCATGTCGGCTGGCGGAGCCTAAATTGCCGGCACCTGTTCCGCTGGGGGCTGGAGATGTATTGTCTTTGCCAAAAGAGGAGGGGGGGGGGGCACAGGGGATTGGGCCAACTTTAGAGTGAAGCTCTGTGCAAGTTCAGCCTCTGAGGAATGGTCAGCGTCAGATAACTTCTTCCACTGATGGTGTTTTTTAAGGTTTCAAAGATTTATGTGTGGCTCTCGTGTCGTCTGCTGATAGCAGGGACCAATGACTTTTGTTTGTTTTTTGTTTTGGTTGTATTAAGGATCCCCATTAGCTGGTGCCACAGCAGCCAGCTAGTCCTTTCCTGGGGTCCACATGAAACACAACACAACAAGTACAAGCGTACAATAGCAAATACAAAAGGTAAAAACCAGAACACAATAGATTAATAAAAAATAAGTAGGACACCTAAGATGACATATAGACGAAACAAAACAATAAACAAACAACACAGCCAACAAACAAATGACAGTCTTGGATACAATTTGATTTTTTTTTTTAACGATTTTTTCAATAATTAGACCCAAGATGGTGGCGCGTGCACAGCGTGAGGCTCTGCGACTTTATTTTTGGCAAATTAGCGGTGATATATACTTGTTTTAAGTCTGCTCACGCAGAACAGTCTGGATTTCATATCGTACATCCGACAAAATATTTTGGATGTTGGATTACAATCTGACAATGTTATCAGCAATCCTCAGCTCCTCACCGGGATCCCTCGGACACCGGGGAATATGACCGCGTGGCCTAATTCCTCGCTCCTGCCGTGATTGCAAGCAAAAGAGGGGTATGCATGGAGGACTGCAAGCTAGGCTATAATACAGTGCTATTGAGCTACCAGGCCGCACTCTCTACAGAACAACTGAACAGCTGGCTCCAGTAAAACCTGAGCTGGAGGTTTGTGCATTTATATAAACAGCACAAATAATACTACCATTGTGAGTCACTGCTCTGCTAACGTGGAATATGTCTTTATTATCGGCAGGCCTTTCTATCAGCCCAGGGAATGTACAGCTGCCATTGTGACTGTAGCCGATATACCTCCTGATGCTAATGCTAAGATAGCAATGAAGGAACTGCATGCTTCCATTAGCAAACACCAGCACCCAGAGGCAGCCTTTATTGTTGCAGGAGATTTTGCTCCCAAAATACCACCAACATATCTCTTGCCCCACAAGAGGAGACAAAACACTAGACTAGACCATGTTTACTCCAACATAATGGATGCATACAAATATGTTCCCCTCCCCCACCCGGGACAATCGGATCACCTTTCTTTTGTTCCTTCTACCCAAGTCCACCCCACTCAACATGACGAAGCCCTCAGTTACAGTAGAACAGTCAGAATGTGGCCTGAGGGAGCAGACTCTGAGCTGCAGCACCTGTACGTTTTCCACCCAGGCCCCCCTGGACTCCCACACTGATGGACTCATTATAGGTCTCATTCACCAACGACTTACAGCAAAAGGGGCTTTCTCTTAGGGCCATTTGAGACCTTTTCGGGGACGATTTTGGGATTCACCAACCATCCCAATAAAACATATATAATTAATATTATATTATAATATATTGTCTATATTCATGTCTTGCCCGAAAAGGTCTCAAATGGCCCTAAGAGAAAGCCCTTTTTGTCGTAAGTCCGTTGGTGAATGAGACCCAATTTGACTCCTGCACCTCCTCCGTTGTGGACTACATCAACTCCAACGTCAACAGTACATACATCTGATTAGCACTATTACTCAGAATTACTAATTTATATATATATTTGTACCCAGTTTAATCACCTGTACATTCTATATTACTATTGCACTTTCATTTGCACTCTAGTTAGATGTAAAACCTATTTGCGGTACTTGTGCTGTATAATGACAATACATTTTAATCTAATAAATGCAGCAGAAATATGGAGGCAGATTATTCCAGAGAGATATTGATCTATAAATAAAAGATGGCAGTAAGGCATTAGTTCTCGGACGAGGCAATACAAGCTGACCATTGATAGACCCCTCTAGTGTGGTGATCATGAACAGTATCACAATAAATAAATTGTGCTAAAGAAAATAGTTTTTACTACTCATGAAATTAACAGTGTATTTAATGACGCCATGCATTCAATTCACATTGGATCTTAGTGAGCAACCCAGAGCCAACCATGCTAAACTTTGAACAATTTGACAGAAGGGGACTAGCAACAAAATAAGCACATTTCCTGGAAATACCAGTGGCTCCTCACATATTTGAAAAAATATAATGAATGTGATGAGACCAAGTTAGAGTGCAATCCAGCATCATTCAAGGTGTTTAGCACTTTTAACTTGCTGAATTGTTGAGTTACATGGCACGCTTTGGGTTGCTAGATAACCTGTGCCTTGTTCCCATCATAATGTTCTTCATCTTAGAGATGGTAAGGACAAGGCTGTTACATACTATCCAGTTATGCACAATTTTAGTTCCTTGCACAAGACCCCTCTTAAGCCCTAGCCTATATCTTCAGAAGATTTGCCTAAAGGTACATACCCACGTAAATGGAAGATTGCTCCACTTCTACAAGGACCATTTGCATGTTCTAGGGTCTTTACTCTTGGCTACATTTGAAAAATAAATTGAACTTTAATTAATACAGACTGTATTTATCTATTTATGAAGTGAAATAAATCTCAACCCAGTACCGGGCCGGCTTAAGAGGTTAATCAGAGCAGCATAACTGGACCACACACCACTTTAACATAGCCTTTAATCAGAGCAGCATAACTGGACCACACACCACTTTAACATAGCCTTTAGAGGTCAATGGATATAGGTTTGAACTCTCCCAAGCACTGGAATACACAAACATCATGTAGAATGCATACTTTTTAGGGATGTTCGATATTGGCTTTTTTACCGATATCCGATATACCGATATTGTCCAACTCTTAATTTCCGATACCGATATCAACCGATACCGATATATGCGGGGTTCTCCCCCCTCAATAAAATAAGAATTTGTTCTTACTTGCTTGCCTGGGTAAATAAAGGTTAAATAAATGTAAAAAATGTATATATATCATTTCCGATATTACATTTTAATGCCAATATCGGCCGATAATATCGGACATCCCTAATACTTTTACTTTAGATACTTAAGTACATTCAATAGCAAATACTTCTAAACTTTTACCTAAGTAGAATTTTAATGGGGGACTTTTACTTTTACCAGAGTGCTATTTTATTTCTACTTTTATTTAAGTAAAGGAACTGTGTACTTCTTCCACCGCTGGGAAATAGAGTCAATTCCCTTAATCAAATTTGGCTCAATATTCTATAATTCAACTTGTTTGTGGACTAGCTAGCTGATATAATTTACTGACAACTGACTGATGGGCCAATCAGGGTAGAGTAGATTATGCAATCTCTTCAAGGATGTAGATTGGATATCTGAAATGGTGTGATTATGTTGATATGTAAGTGGATGGAGATCAAAGTGCTTTACTCATAATTTTCAGAGCAACCGTTGTAACATTTTGAGTAGTTTTACATCATCAACATACCATCTGTTAAAAAATGCAATGGGATTGAAAAACATGATTTTCATCGTACTGAATGTTGAATCTGTCGTACAGACACTGCATGGGATGTTGAATATGCATGGTCTACCTAACAATGTTGCTCTCACCCAAGACAGCAGGGCCAGTAGAAGTTGCCAAGATACCACGTTTACTTGTGGGTAGGGATGCTCGATATTGGCTTTTTTACCGATACCGATATTCCGATATTGTCCAACTCTTAATTTCCGATACCGATATCAACCGATATCAACCGATACCGATATATGCAGGGTTTTCCCCCCCAAAAAACGGAATAATTTCAGGTAACTAATAATTTCACTGTATGCAATATTGTTATTGTTTTTATTTTTTTTTAAACCGATACCGATATTTTCCGATATCACATTTTATTGCCGATATCGGCCGATAATATCGGTCGGCCGATAATATCGGACATCCCTACTTGTGGGAGATTGTTTTTTATTTAAATTTTTTTTTCATTTATTTAAATCCACATTCACTACAATGACTACTGTGGCCATGTCTACTGTATAGACAAAAACCCAAAATTGCATCAATGGCAAAAAAGAAAACTTTAATAGATATATAATAGTGGTTCTAAACTGTTTCAAATGCACTATCATATAACGATAAAGGCTTACAAACTGTATTAAAAATCCATTACAGTACAACATCAACATGCTGTTGCTGTTTTCTTTTTTTATCTACTTTTTCTCCCCATTTAAAAATGTTTCTCCCTTCCCCAATTTCGTATTGTCCAATTCTACCCTCCCCTGTCTCGAGCGTTGCTAGACCATGCCTCCCACAAGCCGGCTGCAATGTGGACAAAGCCTTGCATCGCGTGTCCCCTCCGGTACATGAGGAGGCAGCCGTCGCATCTTTTCACCTGCACAGCGCGATCTCTCAGCGGCGAGGGTCTGCGTGGGAGGGACACGCCGCCCCCGTCGCTTCCTGATTCTACTGTGCAGGCGCACCAACCGACCTGTAGGAGTCGCTGTCCACAACGTCCGATCCCCACCCACCAGCTTCCCACCGCCTAATACTGCCAATTGTATTAGTATGAACGACCAGCCAAGCTGGTGGCAACGCCGAGAGCTGGGCTCGAACCCAGCATCTCCTGCGTTGGTGGCGAGCGCCTTGCCCACTGCGCCACCTAGCCGCCCCATGCTGATGCTGTTTTGTTTGGAGTTCTTACTCAGATATACAGTATTGTATGTAGGAATTACCAGTGTTTCCTGTGAGTAATGCTTGTTTGTTGACAGTCAGTTTTTCCACCAGGCTGACTCCGTCTTCAAACCCTCCATGGGGGAAATGTAAATTAACTAATAAGATAGGGACAAAAATCACTTTGAAGTAGCCTTGGTTACTTGGGCAGAGTTAGCGTGGCCGGTAGTAAATTGCTTAAAGCCCACCACAAACAAAGCATTATGCAAAATGCATGCAATTAATCATTGAGAGGGTGGTTCATATTTTTATGATTATTAATGGCCTTTGCCATGCTGTGGGGTCATCTCACCCCTCTGAAATATTTACATCATAAACAGCATGAATTATGGGGGTTACAGGAAGGGCGCTGCTTTAAAATACAGTTTCCTTTATTTTCATCAGCTGAGGCGGCTGGAAAACTAGCCATCCAGATAGCTCTGTATGGAAATGAGACGCTGCCTCCGTCCACGTGATGTCTGAAGGACGTTGTTAGGATTCAAATCTCTTTCTGTTGGTCAGTTGCTGTACCGGAGAGGTGAAGAAAGACTCTTCTAGCTCATTAGCTACGGTGGAAAATCAATATGTGATTATGCTGACTGATTGAGATGTGACTGTAATAAAATAACCATGCGTTTTGAAGCCCTGGGGATAGTAAACACAGTCCCCTAACTGATCGGTGGTCAGTTTACCTATTATACAAATAGGAGCAGTAGAGTAGTATGCTGTTTCCATAGAAGATCAGTATGTTCTCTGCATATATCTGATTGTTGTGTAGTGTAGGTTGATTGTTGTTGTAGTGCAGGTTGATTGTTGTCTAGTGCAGGTTGATTGTTGTGTAGTGTAGGTTGATTGTTGTAGTGCAGGTTGATTGTTGTGTAGTGCAGGTTGATTATTGTGCAGTGCAGGTTGATTGTTGTGTAATGCAGGTTGATTGTTGTGTAGTGCAGGTTGATTGTTGTGTAGTGCAGGGCCCTGTTCCTCGTACCTGGCTAACTGAGTTAGCCGGATAATTTTCAGGATAACTTGACATAAGCTAGACCTTTCGGTTCCCTGAAGCGTGATTGTCTAAATCACTATGGCAACAGATCAGAAAGTTTGAACCTGGTCCAGTGCAGGGTTTAGTTCAGTTAGCTGGATAAACTGGCCACGCCCTCGCAAAGAAATGCCAGCTCTCCTCACAGATCCCATTATACCATTCTGAATTATGTTTTTGTGCTTCGTTTTTCTAGAGGGGGCTTTTGAAATGTAAAATAATAGACCTAAAATTCTGATAATAAATCATATTCAGCCTATCGATTTACTTTGTCCTAAATAATGCACGTCATAGTTATACGGATACAGCACTCGCAAGTCGGGACACACACTATGTGGTTATTTTAATAACGGAGCATTGCAAATGTGAATCCCGCGGGATATTTTTAATGAATGAAACCTATCGGGCGTTTGGATCTGATTAGTTTCATATTCTCCGCTGTGGATGTATTTGCTTAACGGAGCGCCCGGATTGTGTTTCATTCAAGCATAAATTGAAGCGTCTTTATGCGTGGATTGTGGATGTGATTGTGAATTACGACGAATCTGAATCTGTGGATTGTCACTGTCACTCACACGTTATTGTGATATTGTAACTGGGATTAAAATGTCTGAGGAGATGCGCTGTTTGACGGATTTGATGACGTGGACGTGACTTGAGAAAGTGAATGAGCAATTGCAAGCCTTTGACGTTTTGATGAATGAATTTGAGAAAATGCATTTATCTGTTCAAGCACAGTTATTTGATGATGAACAAGAGGGTGATGAATATGACTGGTGTCACTGGTATAAACCAAAGGTTAATAAATTCAATGCATGTATGGATGATGTCCGAAACAGATTAAAACCTGATTAATAGTGAAACTGTATAGCCTCCAAGCCTCTCTGACACGTTATTTCGGGGGTCGCGCCTTGACAACTTTGGGAACCATGTATTATAGTACATGATACCTAAGCACATACAGTACAGATATCCTCATAAGTATCTATTAATTCGTATCAATTAGATACTCTTTGGGCTTGTTTTTATCTACTTATTATAATTGTTTTACCTACTTTTTCTCCCCCTTTTTATGTGATTTTTTTCCTCCCATCCCAATTTCCTCTTGTGCCAATTCTCCCTCCCCTGTTGCTCGCATGAGCCCCCGACTGGCCGGTCGTAGGGAGGGTAGAAGCCCATCACATGTCCCCTCCGATACATGTGGAGGCAGCCAGCCACTTCTTTTCACCTGCCAGCGTGGACTCTCATTGGCGAGGTGTAACGTAAAAAAGGACACGTGTGCTCACACTGCCCCCGCCATCTCCTGTCTTTGCTGTGCAGGCGCCCTGACCGACCTGTAGGAGTCGCTGTTTACAACAACCAGATTACCACCCATCGACTTCGCTCCCGCTGACTCTGCCAATTGAGTCAGTATGACGGCCGGCCCAAGCCGGAGGCAACACTGACAGCCGGATTCAAGACCGGTGTCTTTTGCGTTGGTGACGAGCGCAATGTCCGCTGCGCCACCCAGCCGCCCTTTATCTACTTATTCTGAAAGAGTTAAACTAATAATTTTCGCTAGCAAGATCTCATTCGATTATTCATTCCATTAAGCCTACTGCCAGCAGGGACATTTAAAGAAATATAATCTGATTGATTGGGGTAATGAGGGACTTAAAATTTGCCTATAGATTATGCATTTAACTTGTCTGCGAGGCTATTGAGCCGTACTGTATTGTACCCATTCTGCAATCTGTTAATAAAGTTTTCAATCAATCAATCAATCAATGCCGTTAGAAAATCAGGATTTCTGCTATCGACACCTGCTGTCTTTTCAGGTGAGGCGGCCGCAAGCAATTATTCTGAGTATCAAGTCTGGTTCGAATTAACGAGACTGAATGAGCGTTCGAGGAACAGGGAAAGCCTGGATTCAAACATCGGGTTAATTGAATCTGGCTAATGAGACTTTTGATCGACTTAGTTGAACCACGTACGGGGAATAGGGCCCAGGTTGATCCTAGTACAGTAGGTCAGCGATTATCTTGCCTAACATCAATATTGTCCTCTCAGAACAGTATTATGTTTGTAGGTTAATTATTACATTTTCGCTATTGTCCATTTTGTCCAGTTTTCTGCCTCTCCCTGCACTGGATATTATTTCTTTGTCATTCTTGTGTATTTTTTTTTAACTGTGCAAAATAAGAAAGCTGAAACTGAAGTTGAGAAATCTAGTAATATATGCATGGAAAAAGAAGTCCAGCAAGTAATCTTAGTTAGAACAAGATTGCGCTAGCAAAGCAATGTTATGCTTATACGTGATGCATTCACAAGTTGTTCATTTTAGGAGAGAAGGAGCAGAGGGCAAACATGTTTTGTTTATGTCTCCTTGCTGCCTCTTTTTATATCGCAGACTTCTTAACCCCTTCACTACCACACTACAAAGGGTTAACACTTTCACTACCACAATACACAGGGTTAATGCTTTCACTACAACACTATAGAAAGTTATTCTTTCACTACCACACTACAGCAGGTTAACCCTTTCACTACCACACTATAGAAGGTGAACCCTTTCACTACCACATCATAGAAGGTTAATCTTTCACTACCACACTACAGCAGGTTAACCCTTTCACTACCACACTATAGAAGGTTAACCCTTTCACTACCACATCATAGAAGGTTAATCTTTCACTACCACACTATAGAAGGTTAACCTTTCACTACCACACTATAGAAGGTTAACCTTTCACTACCACATTACAGAAGGTTAACCCTTCCACTACCACACTATAAATGGTTAACATTTCACTACCACACTACAGAAGGTTAACCTTTCACTACCACACTACAGAAGGTTAGCCTTTCACTACCACACTACAGAAGGTTAACCCTTTCACTACCACACTACAGAAGGTTAACCCTTTCACTACCACACTACATAAGGTTAAGTGCCTATTCCGCCTTGTCTGACGTGGGGCTCCTGGCCGTCCCGCCGTCTGTAAGCTCAGGGGTGACAGGGCCTTTGCGGTTGGAGCCCTAGACTCAGTAGACTGTGGAACAGTACCCCCCCCCCCCCCCCAGATCTGCCCCATCCAGTGATTATTTCAGGTCCAGGCACAAAACAATTTTTTTCATTCTTTAGTGTTTGGATCCTGCTGATATGGTTTGATATGCGCTGTGCGTCCTGACGTTTCTGATGGGTGGGTGTTGTTTTCAGTCTGTTTGTGACTTGACTTGCTCGCTCTGGTCTTTACAGCAGCTTGGTCAACGTGGGTTGTTTTTAAATGCGTTTTATAAATGCATTAAATTTGACTCGACTTGACCTTTGAGTCCAATAAACTGTTAATAAGGCTAATACAGTGAACGCTTGATGCTTTATATCCTAACCGATTCAATTTGTCACATCTTTTTATGGGCTTTCGCTTATAAACCCTTAACCATCTCACTGCCGCACTACCAAATGGTTAACCCTTTTCACTGTGACAATACATAAGGTTAACCATTGCGATCACTGCCACACGACAAAGGGCTAACCCGTCCACTACCACACTACAGAAGGTTAACCCTTTACTATCACACTACAGACGGTTAACATTAATTTACAAGTCGACTCAATTGCACATAATGCACATTTGCACTACACTACTTTCAATATTCCCAATTTCCAGTACTCGCATATGTTACGATAATTGTGGGGGAAAACTGATGCTGATATTGCACATTTCCCAGGTGATACGTTCCACATTCCCTGTCAGGGGGGGGGGGGGGGGTAGACATGATGAGAGCAAGATGCACCATGCAAAGGATCACTTTAATTAACTCCCATGTCGCACGTCCACGGATGAGCGCACACTTAGTTCTTATATAATAATAAATAAGAACGAGAGTAATTGAAAAAGACGTTGCTTTATTTTATTTTGGTTCATAAAAAAAGGACACGTGTGCACGACGTACGTGAATCCTGTGTGGTGCACAGGAAGATATGGGGCGCACCGGATTTAGTGAGAAGACGAAACGGTCATATGGGGTGAAAGTACACGCTGGAGATGAGGATATCAACCGGCGGCTGTTCAGCGGGCGAGCCGTGCTCCGGGAGAGCGGGCGCCTGGAGGGCAGGCAGCGGCTCCTCTTGAGCCTCGCTGGCCTCGAGGCTGCGGCAGCGTTCGCCTGATCTCAGCGGACGGAGGAGAGGAGGTATATTACCGTAGCTGCCTCCCAATTAGCAGTACACCCCGGTGTCCTTTTGCATATCATTCAGTATGTACAGTATATATATATACGCTCGCCGCGCTCCTTGCGACTGGCTGTACGTCCTGCACGTTTCAACCCGTTAAACACCTTTATAGCGCCGCCGTGTCCAAATCCGACTGAATGGAATTTAATTTGCATTTGGATTTGATTACCGTTCAATTCGAATGCAATGAATTAAATCACAACCTATTATTTTTTCGATTGGTTCTTTTGTTCCATTCTCTTCCTTCTCTTTGAAGGCCTGTAGAATGGGTTGTTGTGCTTTGTGGGTTGTAACACGTCCAGTGTTTGAGAGGAGGGAAATCGTCCTTGGAGCAGATCATCAGGAGAGAGAGAGAGAGAGAGAGAGAGAGAGAGAGAGAGAGAGAGAGAGAGAGAGAGAGAGAGAGAGAGAGAGAGAGAGAGAGAGAGAGAGAGAGAGAGAGAGAGAGAGGATGCCTCCACCTCCTGTTGTTTGTCCGGGATGCCAACCCCACGCACAGCATGCCAGGCCCCATGCGGGCGCCCAGGCCGGCCGGAAAAGACAGAGCTCTTGGACGACTCAGGTGTGACCGGAGCCAACATGAGGCCCATGCCAGGGAGAGACACCGTGGCCAGCTTCTGCTAGTGCCTCTCTCTCTCTCTCTCTCTCTCTCTCTCTCTCTCTCTCTCCTCTCTCTCTCTCTCTCTCTCTCTCTCTCTCTCTCTCTCTCTCTCTCTCTCTCTCTCTCTCTCTCTCTCTCCTCTCTCTCTCTCTCCTCTCTCTCTCTCTCTCTCTCTCTCCTTTACCAATCGGCAACACAGCAGACCTCGGGGGGAAAGGATGCGGACCATCGGGGGACCAGTGGTCCATCCGGGCTGCGCCGGAGGACAGGGCCCCCGCCACGTGGCAGCGAGTGGAGGCTGTGGCAAGTGTTTGGAACGGAGATTGTGGACCCGGTCTCTCCTCTGGAGGGCCGCTGCGCCAACCCTTCCCTTATCGCTGGTTAACATCGACGGCCTGCCTCCCGCCCGAGAGCGGTGAACAACGTGCCCGTTTCCCTCCGGGCTTCTCCCAGATTAGAGGGAAGATCACGGGACACATGTTTTCTAAGCTTGTCTTTTTGCCATGAACTCTTCCACGAACACCCTCCATCTGACATTAAAAGGGAGGCCGTGAAAATGTAGGAACTTGATTCTTTTCAAGTTGAGCATCAGTGGAAATGTACTATGAAGAGGAGGTTTAATATAGCAGTGGGTTTTATGTCTCGTACAAGAAAGTAACTACTGCCGTGGCGGCGGTGGTGGTGGTGGGTGGGTTGACACAGCATCACAATCCTCTTCTCCCCTGCGATACATCATCCATACACTGACACCAAATTTGCATTGGTACTTTATTGTAATGTGCAAGCGAACATTTGAATGTACAAGCATGCCTGAGTCACACAAATTTGCATTACTTTTAAGGTTGGAGTAAATTGATAATAAATACAATGTTTGTCACGGCCACAGACAAATGTGTTTTTAACCACTCAGGCGAATTTGCATGATTAAAACATTAATAACTATTGTAAAACCCCGCTCAAAAACAGCTCATCTGGCTGCTTGGACCATTTATCATGATTGTGGGGTGTGGTCATATCACACTTGATTGACAGCTCCCTTTCAGCTCAAGTGACATTTTATTTTTTCCATTCAATCACTAAAACGTTTTGCCATAAACTACTATCAAATGGACCCTACTTGGTTAGAAAGCTTGACTAATTGACTAACTAGAGAACTAGGTCTGACCAACCAGATCTGTGTTTTTGTTTAACTATACTGTACCTCCTGGTGTGTGGCACTATTTGATAATCTTCCATTCACATACATTAACGGTTACAACTTTACAAATGTTAAATGTTACAATTTTGAGCTACTTATCAACTCTGGGAGAACCATGTGAATGCACTCTAGTTGTTATATAGTGTTAAGGGAGGGGTTGGCTCCAGTGTGTCATCGAGACATGATTTCAGGCAGTGGCCAGAAAACCCTGAACAGAAAAATGGTTTAACGGTCTAACTCCACATTTCATTAACTACATACTGTAGTCCACAGTCTTTTCACATGTTTTCAGCAACACTTTTCTAACCTGTATAATGTGTTTAGAAACAAATCTCAGAATTAGCTTTACCCAGACTTTAATGAAGTTGTTTTGTCATATGTATGGGGTATTTTTATTCTAACACATTTGACATAAAACCATATCTGTACATTGCAATAGGGCTGCCCCACAACATTTGAATGGTTCGGAATTTGTTCTGTATATTGGCATTCAGAGCTCAATTCAGGATTCGATTATTCCGGTTTTTAAGGAAGTAGAGTTAGTCAATGTCGGCTCACATGGTTCTATGGTGATGTAATTTATAGGCATGCTGTGGCCTCGACCCATAAATCCCTGGACTATGTCTATCACTCTGCCCTCAGATTCATCACTAATGATAGACACGACATTCATCACTGTGTCCTTTATGAGAAGGTTGGTTGGGCCTCTCTGACGGAGAGGCTCAACAAACACTGGTATATTTGTTATAAAGGCCCTTATTGGTAAGCTACCTCCTTATACTACATCATTATTGGAACCTATGGAACCCGTTCTAGTGACTGGCTTGTCCTTAACACTTTGGATGCCAGCCATGCGGAGCGCTAAAGGGCTCCGTATGCCAGAGTCCACTTCAATGATAGAGCTCTCATATTTGCAAACGCATAAACTATGTCTTAAATTATGGCTATGTGTCTAATCTGGCCGTCGCTTATCAATGACTTGTTTGCAGTCAACATTGTCGACACGGATTGTTTTTTAATCGGTTCATTTTCGTTTTATACCATTTTGAAAAACTCTCGTTTTTTGAAAGTTTCAGGAAAATATAAAGATTCTGTGATAAACGCCTTTTACTGGAATATTCTGGAATACACAAAAAACGTTGTAATTTTCGGCCTATTTATGAATCGTTTTGAAATTAGTAGGGCCTATATGTGTACTTATGGACGCTATATAAGCGGGCTGAAAAAATCTCTTATTTCCTGATCGCACGCACACACACACACACACACACACACACACACACACACACACACTGGAAATATGTATTCCACGTTGTTTTGGGGCTCGAAATGACTTGGATCCTCTCGGGTGACTTGCCCGAGAAGTAAAATGAGGAAGCTCGGGAGACTGAAATTCAAAACTGGCCCCTACAAATGTCCTAACCCAGTTGTACAATAAAGACCAAGCATGGCTTTGTCAGTATTCCAATGTACCCAACCCCCCCCCCACCTCCAATGTACAGCCCCACCCAACCCACCCCACCTACCCAACCTCCTCCAATGTACAGTTTCTATGTCAAATGTAGGTCAGTATTCCAATGTACAGTGTGTGTCCCCCCCCTACCCAACCCCCCCCCCCCCCCCCCCCCCCCCCCAATGTACAGCCCCACCCCACCTACCCAACCTCCCCCAATGCACAGTTTCTATGTCAAATGTATATACACTCTTTTTCTGGATTTTTTTAGTATCACAAACAGTACTGTATTTGAAAATCTGGTATGTCATAAATGTATAGATGTAGCAGTACTGTCTATCTGTATGTCGTGTGTGTCATATGATGAATTGAAAATGGAGGACCCTGATCGAAACAAGACGAAAGTATTTCTCAGGTCTGCATCCTCTTAACAATTGTATGTATTGAGCTGTACTGTACTGTACCCATTCTGCAATCTGTTAATACGCTTTTCAATCAATCAATCAATCAATCAATCAATCAATCAATCAATCAATCAATCAATCAATCAATCAATCAGTACAACAGGGAGAGACAATAGGGGGCGGTATTTTCCCAATGGAGCTCAGAGAGAGTTTGCAGCACTAACGTGAGACTAGATTGATGAAATATGAATTCAAATCGCTAATAAAAAAAACGAGATTTATCGTCGCTGGCACTCAACGGTTGGCATGAACTAACAATACATCTCGTCCCTGGCACTCAAAGTGTTAAGGTCCTTTGAGTTTGCTCAGAACAGGGTAAATCTGCATTTTGCTATGATGCCCTTAGCTCATGGAATGAACTCAACAATCCTTAAAGCTTTAAATGATATCCTCTGTTGCAGAGTTTAAAACCTTGATCTCCAACCTTTGTCGATCAAGTAGTTGTATGTGTTTTAATGTATTTGTTATCCTTACTTTTGCCTTGCCTTGTTGTCTTATTGTTATGCTTTTATATGTATTTTTGTTTAGCTTATTTGCTTGTACACTCTACGTGACTGTAAATGAGGGAAATGTCAGTTTAAATAAAGGTTTGAAATAAAAAATTCAATAAACCAGCGGTGATCGCACACAAATTAACTAATTTCTACACTATGTGAGTGGAGGACAACAATTACAGACGTAGCCAACTTAGTTATAGCTGCTGTCAAAGGAGAGATGACTTTGGAGTGGACTTACAGTACAGTACCAAGAGGCTGGCAGAATAATTGTAATGCTAGGTGACCTTTGTTAAATTAGCATAATAATTCCTGGCTTATAAACAAACAATTTATCTCTTGAGCTCCTAAGGTACTTGTAAAATGATTCAATAGCTTTATATTCACTCATATCATACATTTCAGAGTTAAAACGGTGAGTTAAAGGGCAGAAGAGGTGAGTGGAGCTGCTATTGAGATTACATTATGACAGAACGTTTGACCTCACTGCCTACGGTGTTCCTGATTTCTTTAGTATTCGTGAGAACAAACGTTGTCCAAAACCTAAAAAATGCTATTCGGGCCAGCCCTACATTTGACAGGTGTGTATGATAGAATTACTTACATGGTGAAACTATCGTTTCCATGGCCCAAGTATCATGATAGCTTCATATCCCAAGGTCTCTGGTGATTCCAACCCCTAGGTAAAAAGGCCATTGTCTGGGGGAGTAGGACATATATTTTTTCCAATAATTCAAGATGGTGGAAATTCCAATATGGCAGACTTCATAGGCGCTTATGGCAAAGTAGACACATTACATTTACATTTACATTTAGTCATTTAGCTGACACTTTTATCCAAAGCGACCTACAAGTTCTGTATGACAAGTCATCGGGAAGAGCACAAATCTATCAGCTGAGTAACAATGTTCATAAAAGTGTTGAGTTCTACAGTGTAGGTAACAGGTTAGTATATTAGGACAAGTGCATGACAGTAAGGTTAGTTAGGGTTCAACAAAAAAAAGAAAAACATTTATTATTTTAAAAAATTTAAATTTCAGATAATGGTTGAAGAAGTGCGTCTTTAGTTGACGGCGAAAGATTGGACGGGTTTCGGCTGTCCTAACTGTGGTGGGAAGTTCGTTCCACCATTGTGGGGCATCTCTGGATACCATTGTGGGGCATCTCTGGATACCAGTTTCATGACTGGATCATGAAAATGTAAAGTTTGAAAAGGTAATGGGGTCACCAAAATCAACATGCTTCTTCCTCAAGGGTTCATGAATGTGCACAGCACATTAGAAAATGTTTGAACGAAAAGTATTCGAGATACACTCATTCAAAAATGTCAAGTTTGACCTGATGGTGGCACTAGAGGAAAGGTCACGGGGTCACAAAAAATCAATAGGGTCCATCCCCTAGGGGTCATAAATATGCACCACTCATTTGAAAGGATTTGAATGAAAGCTATTCGAGTGATTCCCCCATATTAGAATAACCATGTGCAAGTCACACACTACCTCATCTGTGAAACACTCTCATGTCCTGCCCTCATTTATTGATCTTCCAATCACAACTGTTGCTTTTGATGGGAGGACAGAAACAGCGTCCCAATGATTGGCAGAAAGAGGGAGCATTTATTTTATCTGGGCTATGGAAATGTGATGTACAGAAATGCTGCTCCTTCCACTTTGAAACCTCTAGACATGGTCTAGCATTCTGCTTGCAGGTGTATTACTGGTGATAGATATGGTAGTGTAGTCACCACTGCATCCTGTATGATACAGTGGGCTGGTCTTCTCTGGTGATAGATATGGTACTGTAGGCGTGTAACGATGCATCGATTAATCGAAATGCATCGATTCTAATGTGACGATTCAACTGCATCGATTTGAAAACATTAGAATAGATTATAATCAAAATGAATCGAAATAAATGTTTTTTTGTGTGTGTATTGTTTTTATTTACCTATAGTCCATTCATGCTGAGTGAATCAGTTCCCCCAGCCATATTTGTGTATTACATTTCTTTTGGGGAATTAACTGATCAATAGAATAGAATCTAATTGAATCGAATCGTGGTCAAATGAAGAGATTTCATGATGCATTGAACCGTTGCCTGAATAATCGTAATCGAAATTAATCGTTGTGAGGTCGCATCGTTACACCCCTATACTGTACTCACCACTGCATCCTGTATGACACAGTGGGCTGGGCTTCTCTGGTGATAGATATGGTACTGTGTACTCACCACTGCATCCTGTATGACTCAGTGGGCTGGGCTTCTCTGGTGATAGATATGGTACTGTGTACTCACCACTGCATCCTGTATGACTCAGTGGGCTGGGCTTCTCTGGTGATAGATATGGTACTGTACTCACCACTGCATATATTGAAATTATTTTATTGGGAAAACCACTTGAGATACAGTATCTCGTTTTCGAGAGGGTCCCACATTTTGTGCAATGTAACACATGACATACAACAACAACAAAAATTAAATAAATACAGGACATACAAAAACACAACAGAACAAGTACACATTGTAAGAGGATATGTCTCATTGTAAGAGGATAAGAGGATATGTCTCAATCTCCATCATAAGAGGCCCACTCCCCGGCAGTCACATGACGCTGCCACCGCAGGGCAAACAAATATGCTTACCCCGCGATGACACCGCCAGGCAGCCGCCGCGAGAAAGGCCCAACAAAACATCCTGTATGACACAGTGGGCTGGGATTCTCTGGCAGAGAGGCTAAATAAACGTTGGTATCTCTTTATCTTTAAGGCCATTGTCGAGAAATTACCACCTTATATCACAATGTTGCTAGATTGGATCTATGGACCCTATCTGACACGCTCAAGTGACTGGCTTATGCTTAAAGTCCCCAGAGTGCAGACTGAACTTGGAAAGTCAGCCTTTTGTTTTAATGCCACAGCTTCGCGGAATGATCTTCAACTCGTGCTAAAAAATCAATACCCCACCATCCTGTGGGCAATTTAAAAACATGATTACAAATCCCCCCCTGCTCCAGTTTGCAACTTTTTTCCTCTTTCTTTCTTTAATTTATTTTTCCTCCGTGTTTTTTTGTCCTATTTATTCAGTGTCTAATTATCTAGACTGATTTTATTTTCCTGTATCTTTATTGTGTGTGTTTTTTTCTTCTTTTTACCTGTTTCAATATGCCTGTGATCTTGACAGCATTGTAAATGAGGGAGACCTTGATGCCTTTTTTTCCAGAATAAATAAAGGTGTGAAATGAAATGAAATGAAATGACAAGTCAAATGGTGCCGCGGCAGAACAGCAGGCGACCTGCCGTACAGAGAGACAACAGAGACAGAGAGACAACAGAGACAGAGAGACAACAGAGACAGAGAGACAACAGAGACAGAGAGACAACAGAGACAGAGAGACAACAGAGACAGAGAGACAGAGAGACCTGCAGTACAGAGAGACAACAGAGACAGAGAGACAACAGGGACAGAGAGACAACAGAGACAGAGAGACAGAGAGACCTGCAGTACAGAGAGACAACAGAGACAGAGAGACAACAGAGACAGAGAGACAACAGGGACAGAGAGACAACAGAGACAGAGAGACAACAGAGACAGAGAGACAGAGAGACCTGCAGTACAGAGAGACAACAGAGACAGAGAGGCAGAGAGACAACAGAGACAGAGAGACAACAGAGACAGAGAGACAACAGAGACAGAGAGACAACAGAGACAGAGAGACATAATGTCCACACACACACTCTACTCACACACACACACACACTCTCTACACACACACACACACACACACACACACACACACACACACACACACACACACACACACACACACACACACACACACACACACACACACACACACACACTATACACTCACACTATACACACACACTACACACACACAGACATACACTACACACACACTCTACGCACACACACTCACACTATACACACACACTACACACACACAGACATACACTACACACCAGTGTTGGGCAGTAGCTAGCTACAAGTAGCGACTAGAGCCATATGAAATCCGTTTTATTTTTTTCCAAATTCCATTTTATTTTTTTCCAAATTCAGTTTTTTCCGTTTTAATATTTCAGAATTCTGTATTTTGCTTTGTACGCTCATTTTACCATCAGAAATAGTGTCTAATAAGTGGGAATGAATAAATGTCCACAATTTAATAAGATATAACAGTCCATTTAATAGGGCTGTCTTAAATACTTCGAAGCTTCGAAGCTTTGTTCGATGGGCATGGGATTCGAATATGAAAATAAAATTCGATTATTAAAAAAAATTATAATAATTATATATATTTTTGCAAAATCAACTCTGCCTCTCTTTGTTAACTACAACAAGCAATGCTGTTTGTTATTTAAGATGAGGTCGGACTCTGCACTGACAGATTTGTGTTCATTGTGCTGCTTTTATAAAGCCTCAAATGACGGCTTACAATATTTCATGAAAGCAAAGTGTTTTGTTTGTCTAAGATTTAAAAAGGTTTCAACTTTACAGCACTGACAAAGTTGAACAAAGTGCTGTACAAGTCCCACAACAGTAAAAAAAAAAAAAAAAAAAAAATAATAATTTTTTTTTTATTTTTTTAAGTGGATTCCATTTTTATTGCTCAATTCCGCGATTCCGTCCGCGATTCCGTGATCGCGGATTCCATATGGCTCTAGTAGCGACGCTACATAGCTTAACTACAATTCTCAGTAGCGTGATGGTAGCGTCGCTACTGTTGAACCAAGTAGCGTTCTCTGTAGTGCAGCTATTTTTAGAACGAAGTAGTGACGTAGCATGAGGAAACGCTACACGCTACTATCCGGAGAAACAGACATAAAGATTTGTAAAAAAATAAATAAAAAACTCCCAGCAGAAAGCCAACTATGATTGGTTGGTTGGTTTAGATATGAGTATGACGACTCACGATTGGGTAAGGTTAGGCCAAACATTACGGGTAGGCCAATCAGAGGCAGGATAGGGCAGGACTCCAGCTCCGCAAATCAGGAAGTGCAAATCAAAACAGACCACTGAATGAATGAATGCAATTTAACAGATTACATGAACTAGTCTGCACGAAATGGCAGAGGGATTCGATGTTTCCAGTGCTGATGGCATTGATGAAGATGATGATGTCAATAACAACAATGCCTCTCCATGGCCCTATCTGGAAACATTTATGAGTTTGACTGAAAAAACGCCTAAAACATAATGTTTAGGTGTTTATTGTGTCAGCCAAAAACGAAGCTGCTCTCTCTCAACTTCCCACACGTCCAGCACTAACTTGAGAACACATATTCAGGTGAGCTGATGAAAACCTTTACATAAACATTGTCAACTGTTCCCAAACGGCACACAAGTCAGTGCACTTTTTGTCAACAGCAGCTGCTATCATGTTTCACTGTAGGCAGAAAATGAACAATATTATGGGGGTGGAGGAAAAGAAAAAACAAACATTAACATTAAATATACACTAAGAGGGAAAAGATCACCTAGAGCAATGGTTCTCAACCTGTGGGTCAGGACCCCCAGGGGGGGTCCCCACATGATTTTGGGGCCATGGAATGTTTTGTGAGTTACATATTTAAATACATTTGGTAATTTAGCTAACGCTTTCATTCAAAGCAACTTACAAATTGTGTACAACAAGTCAGCAGGAGTGGTACATATCTAGCAGGCTAGCAGCCAAGGATAAGTAGTATTGTTTGTCTAGCAGTGTCAAGCTTGAGTGTTATACTCTGAGTACATAGTAGTATAGACATATTAGCATAGTTGGAGGGCTTGTTTCAGTTTTATAATAAACAATCAAACTGATATTTTTTTTGCCTGCCTATTTGTTTGGTGGAAACCTGATCACAAAAAAAAAAGAAAAAGTAGTGCCGATGTATTTAGCTATTTTTGCCATGTTCTTGTAGTGTAGCTTGCTACATTTATCTGGGGATAGCTTCCATTGTAGTTGAGCTATATTTAATCGAGAGTAACTTGTAGTGTAGCTTACTACATTTTCCAAGTAGCTTGCCCATCACTGCTACACACACACACACACACACTACACACACAGACCCACACACACACACACGCACACACAGACTATATGCACGTGACGCACGCACACACTATACACGCACACACACACCCACACACAGACACACACACATACTGTACATGGGTTTCTTTTGCCCATCTACTATACAATTATATATATAATAAAAAAAAATTATTAGATTCTATTGACCTGCCCATGATTACACACACAGTAGACACATTCAATCAGATACGTGGCACAGAAAGGATGCTAGTGACCATATTCACATGGCAGCCATTTTGCTCCTTCCACCCCACATTCCCACCCAATTACTAAGCCGCAAAGCTTTTGAAGGATAAGGATACCGCAGACTGATGTTTCACACCGGCCTTCCAATAGTGTTTTTGTATCGATCATCCTTTCTTTACACACGGCATCGTCTTCCTAACGCCAGGATAGAATTACGTCGGCCTGAGAACAGATCACATGGAGTGTGGAATTAATTTAGCGAAATTGAAAACCGCTACGGGACGCACAACTGGGTTTACGCTCGGCGGATCACGTCACGGTGGGGGTCCCCCGCAATGTTTGCACTTCTTCTGAGAGAGTGTAAAGCTATCCATATTTCACCCTACTTTAAATCATATTAGCACAACATAACCACAATGAGATGTTGTTGAATGTGTCACTAGCTGGCAGGAAATAGCGTTGCCGCGGTTATGTGTCATTACACACAGTCGCAGCTGTAGACGGGAACCATCACATCATCATGTTCCAAGTGTGGGAGGACTGAGATTAACATAATGGGGGGGGGGGGGGGGGGGGGAGACGACGACACTGCTCTGTTCTGTTTCAGCCCCCGTACTAACCAGGTGTGTGAGCGCAAGGCGCGTGCGTCCCCCGTCACTCACCAGTGGAGACAAACTGAAATGCGTTGCCGTCGTTCGGGCCGCTTGTTTGCCCGCGCGGAGGAATAATGTCGGTGGGAGCAGGTGGAATATTGCTGCAGTAGCTAAGCCATATGGATCAGAGCACCGCTTGCCAAGTCCAAATTCCACACTTACAAGCACATCTGGAGCGGAATCTCCATATTAATTGCCAGTTAATGTGTTTACACAAAACAAGGATTAATCCCTGAGAGAAGTTGGTTGACCTACGGTAGACCGTACAGCCAGGGGGAGGGGTGAGAGACAGAGGGAGGGGTGGTGCTCGCAGGCTGAGAGGCGAGGGAGGGGTGGTGCTCGCAGGCTGATGGGCAGAGGGAGGGGTGGTGCTCGCAGGCTGATGGGCAGAGGGAGGGGTGGTGCTCGCAGGCTGAGAGACAGAGGGAGGGGTGGTGCTCGCAGGCTGACAGACAGAGGGAGGGGTGGTGCTCACAGGCTGACAGACAGAGGGAGGGGTGGTGCTCGCAGGCTGATGGGCAGAGGGAGGGGTGGTGCTCGCAGGCTGACAGACAGAGGGTGGGGTGGTGCTTGCAGGCTGAGAGACAGAGGGAGGGGTGGTGCTCGCAGGCTGATGGGCAGAGGGAGGGGTGGTGCTCGCAGGCTGACAGACAGAGGGTGGGGTGGTGCTTGCAGGCTGAGAGACAGAGGGTGGGGTGGTGCTTGCAGGCTGACAGACAGAGGGTGGGGTGGTGCTTGCAGGCTGAGAGACAGAGGGAGGGTGGTGCTTGCAGGCTGAGAGGCAGAGGGAGGGGTGGTGCTTGCAGGCTGATGGGCAGAGGGAGGGGTGGTGCTCTCAGACTGACAGACAGAGGGTGGGGTGGTGCTCTCAGACTGACAGACAGAGGGTGGGGTGGTGCTCGCAGGCTGACAGACAGAGGGAGGGGTGGTGCTCTCAGAGTGACAGACAGAGGGAGGGGTGGTGCTCTCAGACTGACAGACAGAGGGTGGGGTGGTGCTCTCAGACTGACAGGCAGAGGGTGGGGTGGTGCTCTCAGGCTGAGAGACAGAGGGAGGGGTGGTGCTCTCAGAGTGACAGACAGAGGGAGGGGTGGTGCTCTCAGAGTGACAGACAGAGGGAGGGGTGGTGCTCTCAGACTGACAGACAGAGGGTGGGGTGGTGCTCTCAGAGTGACAGACAGAGGGAGGGGTGGTGCTCTCAGACTGACAGACAGAGGGTGGGGTGGTGCTCTCAGGCTGAGAGGCAGAGGGAGGGGTGGTGCTCGCAGGCTGACAGACAGAGGGTGGGGTGGTGCTCTCAGAGTGACAGACAGAGGGTGGGGTGGTGCTCTCAGAGTGACAGACAGAGGGTGGGGTGGTGCTCTCAGAGTGACAGACAGAGGGAGAGGATCCAGCTAAAATGTCTGGGCACTTTACAACACCTTCACATAACACATATTGTTAGTGTTGTTATTGAATTTGCAGTTGCTTCTTTGAACCAAAGTTGCTGCGTGGAATTCTAAAGAGAAAGTATCTGTTCAACCCCTTACTCTACAGTGTGGATACTGTTTAACCAACACCATTCTTCAATTTGTCTCGTGTGAAGAAAACCTTTCAGTTATACTCTTCAGCTTTTAGGTCAGTGTTCACCTCTCGGTCGAATTGACCCCACACAACTGTTGCGTGAGGAAAGCAAGGGTTGTGATTGGAGGATCAAGAAAAGAGGGTGGCAGGAAGCACCGGAACCTCTCTCTCTCAATCCTCCTCTGTAGCTCCTCCTATAGAGATAGTCTCTCTCCTCCTCCTCCTCTGTAGCTCCTCCTATAGAGATAGTCTCTCTCCTCCTCCTCCTCCTCCTCCTCCTCTGTAGCTCCTCCTATAGAGATAGTCTCTCTCCTCCTCCTCCTCTGTAGCTCCTCCTATAGAGATAGTCTCTCTCCTCCTCCTCTGTAGCTCCTCCTATAGAGATAGTCTCTCTCCTCCTCCTCTGTAGCTCCTCCTATAGAGATAGTCTCTCTCCTCCTCCTCTGTAGCTCCTCCTATAGAGATAGTCTCTCTCCTCCTCCTCTGTAGCTCCTCCTATAGAGATAGTCTCTCTCCTCCTCCTCCTCTGTAGCTCCTCCTATAGAGATAGTCTCTCCTCCTCCTCTGTAGCTCCTCCTATAGAGATAGTCTCTCTCCTCCTCCTCCTCTGTAGCTCCTCCTATAGAGATAGTCTCTCTCCTCCTCCTCCTCCTCCTCCTCTATAGCTCCTCCTATAGAGATAGTCTCTCTCTCTCCTCCTCTGTAGCTCCTCCTATAGAGATAGTCTCTCTCCTCCTCCTCCTCTGTAGCTCCTCCTATAGAGATAGTCTCTCTCCTCCTCCTCTGTAGCTCCTCCTATAGAGATAGTCTCTCTCCTCCTCCTCCTCCTCCTCCTCCTCCTCCTCTGTAGCTCCTCCTATAGAGATAGTCTCTCTCCTCCTCCTCCTCCTCTGTAGCTCCTCCTATAGAGATAGTCTATCTCCACCCTCCTCCTCTGTAGCTCCTCCTATAGAGATAGTCTCTCTCCCTCCTCCTCCTCTGTAGCTCCTCCTATAGAGATAGTCTCTCCACCCTCCTCTGAAGCTCATCCTATAGAGATAGTCTCTCTCCTCATCCTCCTCATCCTCCTCTGTAGCTCCTCCTATAGAGATAGTCTCTCTCCTCCTCCTCCTCTGTAGCTCCTCCTATAGAGATAGTCTCTCTCCACCCTCCTCCTCTGTAGCTCCTCCTATAGAGATAGTCTCTCTCCCTCCTCCTCCTCTGTAGCTCCTCCTATAGAGATAGTCTCTCCCTCCTCCTCTGTAGCTCCTCCTATAGAGATAGTCTCTCTCCTCCTCCTCCTCTGTAGCTCCTCCTATAGAGATAGTCTCTCTCCTCCTCCTCTGTAGCTCCTCCTATAGAGATAGTCTCTCTCCTCCTCCTCCTCTGTAGCTCCTCCTATAGAGATAGTCTCTCTCCACCCTCCTCTGTAGCTCCTCCTATAGAGATAGTCTCTCTCCTCCTCCTCCTCTGTAGCTCCTCCTATAGAGATAGTCTCTCCTCCTCCTCCTCTGTAGCTCCTCCTATAGAGATAGTCTCCCTCCTCCTCCTCTGTAGCTCCTCCTATAGAGATAGTCTCTCTCCCTCCTCCTCTGTAGCTCCTCATATAGAGATAGTCTCTCTCCACCCTCCTCTGTAGCTCCTCCTATAGAGATAGTCTCTCTCCTCCTCCTCTGTAGCTCCTCCTATAGAGATAGTATCTCTCCTCCTCCTATGTAGCTCCTCCTATAGAGATAGTCTCTCTCTCCTCCTCCTCTGTAGCTCCTCCTATAGAGATAGTCTCTCTCCCTCCTCCTCTGTAGCTCTTCCTATAGAGATAGTCTCTCTCCACCTCCTCTGTAGCTCCTCCTATAGAGATAGTCTCTCTCCTCCTCCTCCTCCTCCTCCTCCTCTGTAGCTCCTCCTATAGAGATAGTCTCTCTCCACCCTCCTCTGTAGCTCCTCCTATAGAGATAGTCTCTCTCCACCCTCCTCCTCTGTAGCTCCTCCTATAGAGATAGTCTCTCCTCCTCCTCCTCTGTAGCTCCTCCTATAGAGATAGTCTCTCTCATCCTCCTCTGTAGCTCCTCCTATAGAGATAGTATCTCTCCAACCTCCTATGTAGCTCCTCCTATAGAGATAGTCTCTCTCCACCCTCCTCTTTAGCTCCTCCTATAGAGATAGTCTCTCTCCTCCTCCTCTGTAGCTCCTCCTATAGAGATAGTCTCTCTCCTCCTCCTCTGTAGCTCCTCCTATAGAGATAGTCTCTCTCCTCATCCTCCTCCTCTGTAGCTCCTCCTATAGAGATAGTCTCTCTCCTCCTCCTCCTCTGTAGCTCCTCCTATAGAGATAGTCTCTCTCCTCCTACTCTGTAGCTCCTCCTATAGAGATAGTCTCTCTCCTCCTCCTCTGTAGCTCCTCCTATAGAGATAGTCTCTCTCCTCCTCCTCCTCTGTAGCTCCTCCTATAGAGATAGTCTCTCTCCTCCTCCTCTGTAGCTCCTCCTATAGAGATAGTCTCTCTCCTCCTCCTCTGTAGCTCCTCCTATATAGATAGTCTCTCTCCTCCTCCTCTGTAGCTCCTCCTATAGAGATAGTCTCTCTCCTCCTCCTCCTCTGTAGCTCCTCCTATAGAGATAGTCTCTCTCCTCCTCCTCCTCTGTAGCTCCTCCTATAGAGATAGTCTCTCTCCTCATCCTCCTCTGTAGCTCCTCCTATAGAGATAGTCTCTCTCCTCCTCCTCCTCTGTAGCTCCTCCTATAGAGATAGTCTCTCTCCTCCTCCTCTGTAGCTCCTCCTATAGAGATAGTCTCTCTCCTCATCCTCCTCTGTAGCTCCTCCGATAGAGATAGTCTCTCTCCTCCTCCTCCTCTGTAGCTCCTCCTATAGAGATAGTCTCTCTCCTCCTCCTCTGTAGCTCCTCCTATAGAGATAGTCTCTCTCTCATCCTCCTCTGTAGCTCCTCCTATAGAGATAGTCTCTCTCCCTCCTCCTCCTCTGTAGCTCCTCATATAGAGATAGTCTCTCTCTCTCCTCCTCCTCCTCTGTAGCTCCTCCTATAGAGATAGTCTCTCTCCTCCTCCTCTGAAGCTCCTCCTATAGAGATAGTCTCTCTCCTCCTCCTCCTCCTCTGTAGCTCCTCCTATAGAGATAGTCTCCCTCCTCCTCCTCTGAAGCTCCTCCTATAGAGATAGTCTCTCTCCTCCTCCTCCTCTGTAGCTCCTCCTATAGAGATAGTCTCTCTCCTCCTCCTCCTCCTCCTCTGTAGCTCCACCTATAGAGATAGTCTCTCTCCCCTCCTCTGTAGCTCCTCCTATAGAGATAGTCTCTCTCCCTCCTCCTATGTAGCTCCTCCTATAGAGATAGTCTCTCTCCTCCTCCTCTGTAGCTCCTCCTATAGAGATAGTCTCTCTCCTCCTCCTCTGTAGCTCCTCCTATAGAGATAGTCTCTCTCCTCCTCCTCCTCCTCTGTAGCTCCTCCTATAGAGATAGTCTCTCCTCCTCCTCCTCCTCTGTAGCTCCTCCTATAGAGATAGTCTCTCTCCACCCTCCTCTGTAGCTCCTCCTATAGAGATAGTCTCTCTCCTCCTCCTCTGAAGCTCCTCCTATATAGTCTCTCTCCCTCCTCCTCTGTAGCTCCTCCTATAGAGATAGTCTCTCTCCTCCTCCTCCTCCTCTGTAGCTCCTCCTATAGAGATAGTCTCTCTCCACCCTCCTCCTCTGTAGCTCCTCCTATAGAGATAGTCTCTCTCCCTCCTCCTCTGTAGCTCCTCCTATAGAGATAGTCTCTCTCCTCCTCCTCTGTAGCTCCTCATATAGAGATAGTCTCTCTCCTCCCTCCTCTGAAGCTCCTCCTATAGAGATAGTCTCTCTCCTCCTCCTCTGTAGCTCCTCCTATAGAGATAGTCTCTCTCCTCCTCCTCCTCTGTAGCTCCTCCTATAGAGATAGTCTCTCTCCTCCCTCCTCTGAAGCTCCTCCTATAGAGATAGTCTCTCTCCTCCCTCCTCTGAAGCACATCCTATAGTCTCTAGGTCACCACCTGAAGTTCTCTCGCTCCTCATCCTCTGAAGCACCTCCTATAGTCTCTAGGTCACCACCTGAAGCTCTCTCGCTCCTCATCCTCTGTAGCACCTCCTCCAAGATATAGTATCTCTCGGGTCCAGATTAGCGGGCTCTCCTAATGAGAGATTTATTGTATAGAGATAATTAAGGGGAAAAGGCGACATCTTGCTTAGGCCTAATGAGGGAGATAAGAGCTCTTCTGTGGGATTCCTGGTCCCCCCCCCACCCCCTGTCACGGTACGGTCCTGGTCGCTGACAATCAGCTAGAAAAACAGCCGCACCAAGGCAAGCACTGACACTTTGTGACACACGCGAAATCACACGTACACACAGACAAACACACACATACACACGTCGCACACACACATACACATTCAAACACACAAACACACAGACGTCACACGCATTCACACATACACACTCGCACACAGGGGGGGGGGGGGGGGGAGCATGGTCATTTGTGTGAGGACCAGTCAAAAGGTCCTCATAACCTCACAAGAAAGGTGGGCAGCCAAGGGTTGGTTCTCTACAAGGATAGAAAAAGCACGCTCACACACACATACGCACAGACACACACACACACACACACACACACACACACACACACACACACACACACACACACACACACACACACACACACACACACACACACACACACACACACACACACACACACACACACACACACACACACACACACACACACACACACACACACACACACACACACACACACACACACACACACACACACACACTGGCCAGAGTGTGACAGCTGAAGAAGCCGTGCCAGTAACAACAACAACAACAACAACAACAGCAGTACAGGCCAGCCTTTTAATACGCTCCCTGATATCCCTCACATTCCATAAATCAGGCACCTGGACGATTAAGGGGGAAATGAGTGAACAGAATCAGAAACGAGTGCTCTTGTTTATTGCTTTAGAGACTTAGCTGACGAGGCTGCAGCCATCACACGATGATGAGCTATCACCCCTCTGGAGACGGCCACGTTGCCTTCGCTCGCACGCACGCACACACACACACACACACACACACACACACACACACACACACACACACACACACACACGCACACGCACACGCACGCGCACGCGCACACACACACACACACACACACACACACACACACACGTGCACGCGCACACACACACATGTGTACGCGCACACGCACACACACGCGCACACACAGGCAGAGGAGCTAATACGGAGTTTCATTAGGATGCACACTTCAACACACTGTCATAGTATTTACAGTCTCACACTGGGGAAACAAATAAACTACGTGATTAACAAGTTTTCCTGACGCCTGGCGCTTCGCTGTGCGCACATTGGAGTGCCACCTCGCCGACTTAATGACTCTTAATGGTTTCTTAATGACTTCTTAATGACTTCATCAGGAAGATCCTACAACAGCACATTCTGACAGGGGGGCCACCCCTCGAGACCTAGGATCATACCACAGTGATACCCCCCCCCCCCCCCCCCCCGAGACCTAGGATCATACCACAGTGATACCCCCCCCTCCTCTCTTCAGTTTTCCGCTATACGCACATTTTAAATCTGCATATCTGAGGCAGGCATCTCAGTGCTAGGATGACACAATGCATTTGATCCACGGTTAAGTACGGGTGTGTGCGGCATGTGTTGTGATGTAACGTGAAGGGATGGGAGCCGAGGTGTTGTTGTTGTTGGATGCACTAAAAGGCAGCTCCTCTGTAGGCAATTCCAGGCGCATTAACCCTTTCACTACCACGTGTGGTAGTGAAAGAGTTAACATTCTGTAGTGTGGTTGTGAAAGGATTCATCTTTGTCGTGTGACAGTGAAATGGTTAAACTTTTGTAGTGTGGTTGTGAAAGGGTTAACCCTTTGGTAGTGTGGTAGTGCAAGGGTTAAACTGATCACAGGACATTGGAGTGACACCTAGTATTGTGTGGCCAGATTTTAACAACAATGTGTTATGAATATCTGGACACGTTTGGTGGCAGAGCAATGCTGTGGAAAGATAATAAGTGAATGAATAAATACAAATAACTCTCTCTCTTCTCTTTCTGTAAATAATTGACTATTTGATTTTATCTTACCTCATTTTATATTTCATTTTATTGCATCATACTACTACTACTACTACTACTACTACTACTACGTATTGTTATTGAACACACACATACACAAACACAAACACACACACACACACACTGCACTGCACAATGCACATACACTTACACGCAAGACACTTTCTGTAAATAATTTACTATTTTTATTTAATCGTATCTCATTTTATATTTTATCATTTCTTACTACTACTACTTATTGTTACCATTCGTGTATTCATTGTTGTTTCTTAATTGTGCCCTGTTGAGTCTGAGCTCGAAACACAAAAATGTCATTACCTGCAATGCCCCGGTATTGTTGTGAATTTGACGAAATAAAGAACTTGAACTTGAGAGGGCACAGTGAGTGCAGAATGTGATTACACCTGGACAGACACAAACGGCAACGAAACGGCTGTAAAAGCATCAACCGACGGGCTGTTGAGTTGGGAACAAAATGAACTGTTAAAACGTTTTCTACGCATTTAATGACAAAAAAAATTCTAGGTCACCCCGATGTCACCGAGCAGCAGATTCTCGGGAGGTGTGAAGTGCATTTCGGGCCACCGGAGATTGACGCGTCACTTTCAGACGGTGAATCTCCTGGTAAACTGTCAAATTGCCACGGCGTCTCTCGGACTCTAAGAGCTCAGGAACAATTTCATCTAACCGCCGTTCAACTCGGGACGTTAAACGCTAGGGTCTTGACGTCTCTCGCACGAATTCGGAATTTTTGATTTTATGAAAATACGAGTCCTATAGTACTCCATTTCTTAGGCAGTGATAACAGGTCAAGGATTTACGAGACGGGCGTAAAAAAATTATTCGATCGCATATCTCGGGGCGGCGGGAGAAAAAACCCCAAAACGAAAAGCGGCGAAAGTAAATCAGGGCGGGGTTAAATAACGTGTCAGGTCGGGTTTCCGTAAAGCGCGCGCGGGAAACCGAATCAATTCATCGTAACCACGAGGGTCGTACGGCGGGGGGCATTCAATCACGTACAGTACACATTTAACAATTGGTTAACAAATTGTATTGGCAGAGAAGCGGCGACTGCATGGCAAATTACACCTGTCCTGATGGATGTCCTCTTTACGAGCGCTGAAAGCAGGCCAAGGGGCCGCGGAGAGACGGCGAGACGTCAGCCGGCCCGGCACTCAAACATGATGCATGGCTAGACATGTGTCACCGTTTGGCAAAGATGGGGGGAAATGTGCACCTCACTGATTCCTGTGTTGGAATCACAGAGATACACACACACATGCTCCGGTTATAGTCTGCGGCGCTCCGGGAGTAATTAGCTCGGTGGACATGGTTTCACGGGGATGGGCATTGATTTTGGCATTTTCCTAATCGTCATTGATATATATATTTTTTTAAATCAAATAGTTTATGAGACTATCGTTTTGTCTTGAAAAAATAAATACTATATGCAAGCAATGCTACAGAACAGCGCCAAGGAAGGGTTCTAGACACGATGCTACAGAACAGTGCCAAGGAAGGGTTCTAGACACGATGCTACAGAACAGAGCCAAGGAAGGGTTCTAGACACGATGCTACAGAACAGTGCCAAGGAAGGGTTCTAGACACGATGCTACAGAACAGAGCCAAGGAAGGGTTCTAGACACGATGCTACAGAACAGTGCCAAGGAAGGGTTCTATAGACACGATGCTACAGAACAGTGCCAAGGAAGGGTTCTATAGACACGATGCTACAGAACAGTGCCAAGGAAGGGTTCTAGACACGATGCTACAGAACAGCGCCAAGGAAGGGTTCTAGACACGATGCTACAGAACAGTGCCAAGGAAGGGTTCTAGACATGATGGTACAGAACAGTGCCAAGGAAGGGTTCTAGACACGATGCTACAGAACAGTGCCAAGGAAGGGTTCTAGACACGATGCTACAGAAGAGTGCCAAGGAAGGGTTCTAGCACAACACATTTAGCAAAGCACCTAACGTTAGATGACGACCTGCTAGGATAGACAGTTCCCGGCGCTGGTAGATGGACTAGATTGGGGGATCTTCGAAGAATGGTTTAATAGTTCCCCTACCTATACATCATATTGATATCCAGACTTTTGTGTTATTTGTGTACAGTGTGATTTATTGTGTAGCACCTTAAGTTTGTTATTTTGATAAGTGTGTAGGCTACTTGTGTGATTTGTGTGTTTCATAGCCATAGGAATAGTATGTAAATTAAGAAAAGAAGAAAATACAGTTACAGTAAGCACTATAGAAATGCAGCAGGTGAGTTCACCTGTCTTCAACCAAAATGGAAGGAGAGTGAAGTACACAGAGAATGTGCAAATATACAATACACTGGACACAAGACCAATGATGCAGACTGATGACATTTTTTTCTCTCTCTACATATACCCTAATCAGTCAACATGTCAACATGGAGAATCACAACAAAACATGTCCCAGTTTCCCATAAATTGTCTGGCCAGACCCAGCTAGGCAAACAGATAATGTCTAGTATTTTCTGTACTCTATTTTTATTTCTTAAATTGTTCTGTGATTGTAACTGTAATTGTAACCTGTACTGGATACACTATGTTTGTCTGATATTTGCTGAGCTTACAGTGATATGCACACTACTGAAGTAGCATGAAAACTGGTAGATGCTTTGTTGTGATTCTCCATGTTGACATGTTGATTGATTTTGGTAGGGGCCTATATGGAGATAATTATATTTCCATCAGGCTGCAGCATTGGTCTTGTGTAGTGTTTGGTGAAATTATTGTATATTGGCACATGTCTGTGTACTTCAATTACAGTACTCTAATCACTGAGAAGTATAATTGTTAAAAGTGTTTTAGGTTAAGCACAGCAGTGTGTAACTGGTTCAAACAGAATTACAGTAAGTCATATGAAAAATGTGTGTTTTGCGTTTAGAGTTTTGTGAAAGGGGAGGGCAGTTTTGTGAAATGTGTTTTAGCAATTTTTTTTTTATATAAATTGGTGTGTAAGTGCTGTTGCATACATTTTCTATATTCATAATTCATTGATTAATGATTGATTTCTTATTTTCATGTATAAAGTAATAATTAGATAAATAATGTGATGCATAAATAATGTAATGTAAAAAGCTAAATTCATTGGTCAACAGTTAAACGTGATAAGGCACACAGTCTCACGAGAGTATGTCACATTTAACCGCGGAAATGACAGAGCCGGCGCGCTCTGATGGACTTCAGGTGAGCAAGTGTAAAACGCTGCTCCACAAGTTTTGAATGACATTTTATGGACGTCTGAAGTCGAAGCAGACAGTCAAACGTATTTCCTAGGACAAGGACTCAAGAACCTCTTTTCTTGACAAGTGGCCAACGAGGTATTTTATTTCTTTTGAGTAAATGCACCTTGTTTCATGCGCGAGCTAAGCGCCATTGTATTTAACTGATGCATTTGTACTGTGTTCATTCAATAAATATAGGACGAGGAGTTGTGATGAGCCCAAGATAATAAAGGCACGTTTATAAAGAACCGATCTGTGTCCGTGTGTTGTTGGGAAGAGAGCTACATGGTGTATAGTTTTTACAAGTGTGTTTCATTTAGCAAAGGATCTGAGGTGTTCTGCTTATTGTGTGTGTGGTTGTACTAGTTCTGTATCGTTAGTGGCTTAGCTTGGCATCACTACTGCACTATCTCGCGTACGTGCACGCGTACTGAATAAACCACAAATGTACCTCTAATACCAGTATTAGTCTGACCACACCCCTCATCAGCTTACCTTCATAAGCAGGTGTGTGGTCACCTGCTCTCCTCCTTCTCGCTTTCACCACAAGGAAGAAGTGCCTCGGTAGATCCCCACACTTGACACCATGATGGAAGAAATTGGATTAGGAACAGCTTGGGAAACAAGGATACGTTGACATCATATCTTTATTTTCTCTCTCACTATTTTCGAGAAAATACGGCGATATTGTCTTCGTACTGGAGTGTCTAGAAGATGATGATCATTCTAAAAACCCTCCACCGGTTTTCGTATTGGGAGCACGCCGCTGCATGCTTCTCAACTGCAGTTCCTTGCTGTGTTTGTTGGGGTGAAACCTGTCAGGCCACAGCTGAACTGTCGGACATGCCGCTGTTGTGAGGAGCGGTGCGTTCCAGGTTGGGTGAGTAGTGTTTGCTGGCGGGCTCCACTTGTCTGTTAGTGCTATGGGGGCTACTTGACAAAGTTTATGGAAACCGGCCCCAGGCTAGGGTCCTTTGTTTAGCCGCCTAGGCGACAGAAGGCCTTGGTCTGGAGACCATTATAGTTTTAACTAGTGGGCCGCGACCATTGACACTAGTGATCCCTGTGTGTTCTGGACGAGTGGATTCTCTCTGTCACCGTGTTAAGACCCCATCTTTCATATCCAAATGAGAGTATTCCTTCACGAGGGGATATGTGCATGTAATGTGCGATAGCGGCAGATTCATGTTCAAAGTCAGCTATACAGGCCAGTTGGTACTGTGCTGATTCCGCCGGATGTGGTAGAGTCACCGTTGTGAAGCGGTGTTGACGTCTTGTTTTCTCTTTTCTCTTAAAAAGTGAGGAGAGGTTCAGAACGGCGGCCTGTCTGGGTGTGTGTTATGTCATTGTTTACATGTTCATAGCTTACGGTTAGCCAGTCAGCTGTTAACTGCTGCGTTAGCCTGCTGGATCGCTGCATGGCCTGCTTAAGGCCTACTATTAGCCAGTCAGCTGTTAGCTGCGGGGCTAGCATGTCGTGGTCGCTAGGTAACGTTAGCTTGCTGCTATGGCCATGGCTGGCGCGGGGTAGCTTAGCTTCTCCGCGCCGCCGGGAGCTCGCTTCTGATCGCCGTTAGCTTGATGCTATTCTGTTGAACGTGCTTTGATTTTAACATGTTTTACACTCTTGACCGCAACGTCATCCTTGACAGGGGATGTTTCGTCGACCCTGCCCTGAGCCTGGACGGGGATTGCGTCAACAAAGAGGACTGTAGCGACTGGTTGGAGCGGCGACGCTGCCCGGATCGAACAACACAGGACGGCTGTTCTACGGTGTCTTGTGACTGCACTTCGCTGATCTGCGTTCCGGGTAGGAACGGGGTTGACCAGACCTCATAACACGTCTTCTGGTTTTACTTTGCTAAATGTATTGTGAATAACGGTGTTTTTTCCCAAACGTGTGTTGTTGCAATGCATTTAGTATACGTTGCGGGTTATGTGTGAGCTGTTTTGTCACTGGCAGTTAGCTTCTCCGTGCAGATCGTGATGTGTTGATCTGGTGTTGTGTGAGAAACATCATGGTGTTATGTGTACCGTGTACTCACTACTAAGGCAACCTACCTATGAAGCTATGCTTGGTGACAAGTGAGTAAAAGAATGTCTTTCTCAGACTGTAATGACAATGAACAGTGTGTTCACACATTAACAGGTTTCTGTTTTAACTGGCCGTTTTGAGGGTAAAATAGGAGGATTGTGTTTTCCCCCCGGTTCCCTGGGGACTTTATCACCTCCTATCAGACATGTTGTGCATTAATTGTGTCTTTGTGTGGTAGGGATACGATGTAACTCTTAGCTTGATTGCTGAGGTTGTGCTAAATCTGCTGGAGAAACTTATTTCCTAAAGGGAAATTGGTTTGGTTGCTGTCATGTGTGCTTAGCAAGGCCTGTGGTCGATACTAATCAAGAATGATGTATTCTCTCATTGTGAAAAAAACGGCGTTCCTCTGTTGAGTGGTTTTTGCCATTTTTTGTAGGTGATGATGGGTTGTGTGTGTCATGTGACCTACAACTGGGTTGTACTGGCCACAGAAGCACATGTGTATGTTGGACCGGGTTCTTAGAGCCCTCTCTATTCTGTGTTTTTCCTTAGTAAAAATCAGATAGCAGGTTAGCTCATGCGCTGTGTGGAGCTGTGAAACGCTTCATAGAGCTGACTATGACTGTGTCATATTCTCTTTTTGTCGTTACGTCGTATCATGGGTGTGGGGTCGTAAAGGGGTGAACTGGTAACCTTCCTCTCCCCATTGTTCTGTCGGTCAGGGGTACACCCCCTGTCCTTCAAGGTTCTCGTCATGTGGCGGTTCGGCACGTTACGGGGGGGGGGGGGGGGGGGGGGGGAGGGAGTTCCTGGTCCCACGGCCTGGTATATTGGGCGTGTGCACCGCAGGAATTCCCCCGCCATAGAGTACGTCACCGTGCGCGTCTCTGTTGGTAGGACTTCCGTGTGCTGTTCAGGTCCATGTGATGGATCTGTTTTCAGGGGGGGTGGTCAGGGCTCCTCCTCACCAAGGCCTATTCAGGCCTTCTGTGAGTTCGGACTCCTTCTTCCATGTGAGGAAGCCTCCATCAGAGTACAGAGCCTTCCTCCTCAGATTGTCAAAGTGAGTGGACCCTCTAGAAGGGTCCTTTTCTATTGTATGTATATTCGATTCAATTCGTTTATTGAGTGTGTATGGGTTCAGTGCCTCTTCCCCGGAGGCCCTAAAACCAGTTTTTTACATGGCTCAAGGTGCAATATATTCTTTTCAATCTGTACAGCTCGCGTGGGAAGTCTCTCTGGGGATCCCCGTCTCTTTCCTATGGGAGGGTGGTGGGATGTAAAAATGTGAAAATGTTTTACCCCGGCTGTGTAGACTGGGATACATACTGTTGATGCTTCCTTCTTTCTATTCCAGAAGTGTTGGAGTTAGGGAGTGTCACACCCCTCTTGTCGTTCCCCTGGGCGCCTTGGGGATTCAATGACAGGTCTAAATAGCCTGTTCATTGATGGGGGTGTGTCCCGACGCACGTATAGTGCTAGCTCGCTGTAAACAGGCGATTGACTGGCACGCTTGGTTGCTTGTGGTTGAAACAGCGTTTTTATAAAGCAACTGAGATGGGGGTTTTTCCTCTTCCGACGACCACATCCCATGACCTGGGTGGGTTGTCGACGGATTCTCGTTCATGTCTGGGGGATGATGACGGGATGGATCTGAACATATGTAGTGGGGTCTCACGCCCTTGGGGTGGGCCACCAGGCGCGGTTCGTCCGAACGTCTGGGTGGCGCCTTCTTTTCATGTTAAGATCAACACGCATATCTGCCCTTCTCCTGGAGTAGGCATGTCGGCGTGGTTAGGGCACGGGACTGGTTCTGGTCACGCTGGTCCAGATCAGTTGAACCCGTTGTCCGCCGGGGATGCAGATCTGCTGTTCTGGTACCCTGAGGGACTTGGGCTTTTTTCAGGGGGAAACATGCCAGGTCGGTCTGGGTGTCACAGGGTTAAGCGCTATGGAGACCCTGGTTGGGTATGTTTTTACTCAGCACTGTCGTCATGGCTTACAGCCATGCCATTCTGTACGCGCTCGATCTCGTCGGATCTCGGCCGCTACACAGGTTGGTCCTGGTTAGTACTTGGTTGGGAGACCGCCGGGGAATACCAGGTACGGTGTGCTTAGGGGCTGGTTCTCCATTATTTTTCGCTCCTCTCTCACGCATGGCGAAGAGGGGCCTGTGGGGGTGGTTTTTTGACCTCCTCTGGTGACCCTGTGCTTCCCGTACCGCCAGGCCCGGTCCGAAGTGATGTTTGCGACCCGTAGGCCTGGGTTAACCCTTTTTGGAAACTGAAACACTTGTACTGCGGTATAGCCGGTGTATGCCCGCAGGTGTGTTTTGGAGTTTTTTCTTGAGGGGTTATAGGAACAACCACCGCATTGGGTAACACCGAGGTGGTTGATTCCCTGGTGTGTTGGAGCAGTGTCAACTCCCGGGTTCACCGTTTGAGGGTGCCCCTGCACGTTCATGACGTCTGCCAATCGTGTCGGCCTTCTCTGCCTCGACCCCTCTGGGTGGGGGTTTTTAAATGGAGGCTTGGTCATGCAACACCGCCAGCTTACGCTCCTTCCGCCGGGGCGGCTGTGTTCAGCTGTCCCCTCTGGCGCCTGTCTCGTCCGCAGTCTCCAGGCTAGGGTTAACAGCCTGTTGCCTGGTTTTTCCCCGGTGCGCTGCCTGCTTCCGTTGGTTAACCTTTTTGTGTGCTTACGGCCATGCTGACTGCCTGTTCTGCAGGGTCAGTGTGCCAGGCGGTGTACTATTGGGGGGACGGGGCCCGCTCGGCTTACGGCCATACCAACCTGAACACGCCCGATCTCGTCCGATCTCGGAAGCTAAGCAGGTTCTGGCCTGGTTAGTACTTGGATGGGATTCCGCCTGGGAATACCAGGTGCAGTAACTGAGGGGCCTTTGTCCGAATACGCTGGCGATGTGGGGGGCGGGGCACTACGTGCCCACCTGGTGGGGTCTTGATGCTGGCATCATGGACTTCTCCGGGCCCCCATTCCAGGGAGTCCAGTCCTTTTGGTGGGTCTGGGTCTTCCTTCGCGCTCCGCTGCTACGGCCTTGCCACGGGGTTGGGTTTGCCCTTGGCCCCGTGATTCTGGGGGCAGTAACGAGGTTGTTCCTCCGTTCGTTCCCGGGTGGCATGCGGGTTGTGCGTGTGTGTAGTCGTGGGGTCAAGCCACGGTCTGCTCACCCTGTGCGTTAAGTTGCTTGAGTGCCTCTTCGCACGGTCGGGTCCGTCGCCTTCCCGTGAAGCCTCTAATAGGGGGGATACCCTCCATTAGGGGGGGTCGGGGGGGCTCGGCCCTCCCTGTTCTGATGGTTTTGGGGGGCTGTCAGCGGGGTGTATTTGTCAGCCAAGTGGCTCCGCTTGGCCTCCCTTGTGCAGTAGTGATGCCAAGCTAAGCCACTAACGATACAGAACGATAGGTTATGACTATAACCAAGTTCTGTTAGTTAGGGGCGATGCTTGGCATCAGACGGCCGCTGCAGCCCTTGTCCTCACCTTGTGGTGAAAGCTTGGGAAGGAGGAGAGCAGGTGACCACACACCTGCTTATGAAGGTAAGCTGATGAGGGGTGTGGTCAGACTAATACTGGTATTAGAGGTACATTTGTGGTTTATTCAGTACGCGTGCACGTACGCGAGATAGTGCAGTAGTGATGCCAAGCATCGCCCCTAACTAACAGAACTTGGTTATAGTCATAACCTATCGTTATGTGTAGTGTTTTGAAACACCGGGCCCTGTTTTCAAAATCGTGCTTACAGTAAGCAATTGAAAAAGAAAAAATTATCACAACTAAATGCAAAAATGTGTAAACACTACGGAGGATCCATTACACACAACAACGTAAACATTTTAAACACAATGTGATGTTTTTCTTTACAGTAATTACATAACTCCACTATCCTTATCAATATGTCACCGTTATTTGTAAGCAATTGGAAATTCAGTGGCATTTGGAAACATGACCTATACATGTACGATATAGGCCTACTATACAGTAATGCATCTTGTACACATCCTTCTTGCCCCCTACCCCCAAAGAAGAAAAGAAAACTGCGCACTCTGCACTGGCCTATATAGGTGTGGTCACATCATTCACAAGGGTCTCACATTTTGAGTCGTTGTGTTTAATCAATGACACCAGATGTGTTCATTGTGTTCAACTTTTGCTGACTGTGGCTATCATTTTGCATCACATGAGCTTCAATGTGCACATTTGAGAGATTTTTGCAACATGAGTTTTAGCAAGATAAATGTGTTTAGACTTGTGAGAAAAGGGGTATGAGTTTTGTGTGATTGTGTCTACAGTACATGATGATGATGATGATACCATGATGATGATATTTATTGTATTGTATTGTATCGTGTGTGTGTGTGTGTGTGTGTGTGTGTGTGTGTGTGTGTGTGTGTGTGTGTGTGTGTGTGTGTTTATTTATTTGTTTATTTAAACGGATCCCCATTAGCTGACGCCTTAGCAGCAGCTAGTCTTCCTGGGGTCCAACAACATACATATACACAACAAGATAACATACACCTAGCATATATCACAAAGACAATTAATCAGAATAGAGTAAAAACATGTATCATAGAAAAAAAGAAATGTAAAACAGGAGATGAAAAAACAAGAGATAAAATCCAGTTATACCAAAATAAAACAATTTATCAGGGTGTGCATGTATTCCAGCTGTGCTGAATACAAAATGTTATTGTGTGTGCAAGTGTAAATAGTGTTTAAGATTTATTTTAAAACTAGCCTTTTCTTTGATGTTCCTAACATCGCTGGGAAGACAGTTCCAGGATACTATCGCCCTATAAAATACTGCCCTTTTCATAAAATTAGACTTAGGTAGAGGTAAATTAATCAATCCACCTCTTGCCCCTCTGGTTGAATGTGTGTGAGTACTTGCGCTGTACACAATGCAATTATACAGGAACTTTGGAGTTTGAGTTTGAGTAACTCTATGAAAATATGTAATTAAATTAGCAGATAATCTTACCTTAACACTGAGCCATGAGAGACGTGCATGCATGTCAACTATACTAGCCCTAGGTGAGCAGCCTAGGACAGTCTAGCTGCCTTGTTTTGAGCTACTTGTAGTTTTCTGAGTAGACCATTGGATGCAGATGACCATACTACAGAGCAGTAGTCTAAATGACATAAAACCATAGAGCACACAACTTGACGAAACAGCACTGATGTGAGATAAGGTGAGCACTTCTGTGTGACTGCAACCGCTCTGCCCATTTTGGCAACCACCTTGTTGATGTGATCGGACCAAGACAATGCACCATCGAGCCAGAGTCCTAAAAGCTTCACAGTCTTTGCCTGTTCAATGGTTTGACCCTCAATCTGTAAATTCAATTTGGGATTGTGTGATAGT
>NC_140178.1:26383981-26390442 GCF_963971535.1 Notolepis coatsorum
TTGAATCGTTGCCTGAAGAATCTTAATCTAATCTAATCGTTGTGAGGTTGAATCGTTACACCCCTACATTCTACCATCAACCCTACCATCAACCTGGCAGGATACCATCGCTCCAGAGCCTCCTACTATCAACCTGGCAGGATACCATCACCCCAGAGCCTCCTACTATCAACCTGGCAAGATACCATCACTCCAGAGCCTGCTACCATCAACCTGGCAGGATACCATCACCCCAGAGCCTCCTACTATCAACCTGGCAGGATACCATCACCCCAGAGCCTGCTACCATCAACCTGGCAGGATACCATCACCCCAGAGCCTCCTACTATCAACCTGGCAGGATACCATCACCCCAGAGCCTCCTACTATCAACCTGGCAAGATACCATCACTCCAGAGCCTGCTACCATCAACCTGGCAAGATACCATCGCTCCAGAGCCTGCTACTATCAACCTGGCAGGATACCATCACTCCAGAGCCTGCTACCATCAACCTGGCAGGATACCATCACCCCAGAGCCTCCTACTATCAACCTGGCAGGATACCATCACCCCAGAGCCTCCTACTATCAACCTGGCAAGATACCATCACCCCAGAGCCTCCTACTATCAACCTGGCAAGATACCATCACTCCAGAGCCTGCTACCATCAACCTGGCAAGATACCATCGCTCCAGAGCCTGCTACTATCAACCTGGCAGGATACCATCGCTCCAGAGCCTGCTACCATCAACCTGGCAAGATACCATCGCTCCAGAGCCTGCTACTATCAACCTGGCAGGATACCATCACCCCAGAGCCTGCTACTATCAACCTGGCAGGATACCATCACTCCAGAGCCTGCTACCATCAACCTGGCAGGATACCATCACCCCAGAGCCTCCTACTATCAACCTGGCAGGATACCATCACCCCAGAGCCTCCTACCATCAACCTGGCAGGATACCATCACTCCAGAGCCTCCTACCATCAACCTGGCAGGATACCATCGCTCCAGAGCCTGCTACCATCAACCTGGCAAGATACCATCACGTTAGAGCTTCCTAGCATCAACCTGGCAGGATACCATCACTCCAGAGCCTGCTACCATCAACCTGGCAGGATACCATCACGTTAGAGCTTCCTAGCATCAACCTGGCAGGATACCATCACTCCAGAGCCTGCTACTATCAACCTGGCAAGATACCATCACTCCAGAGCCTGCTACCATCAACATGGCAGGATACCATCGTTGCAGAGCCTGCTACCATCAACCTGGCAGGATATCATCGCTCCAGAGCCTGCTACTATCAACCTGGCAGGATACCATCGCTCCAGAGCCTCCTACCATCAACCTGGCAGGATATCATCGCTCCAGAGCCTGCTACTATCAACCTGGCAGGATACCATCGCTCCAGAGCCTCCTACTATCAACCTGGCAGGATGCCATCGATCCAGAGCCTCCTACCATCAACCTGGCAGGATACCATCGCTCCAGAGCCTGCTACCATCAACCTGGCCAGATACCATCGCTCCAGAGCCTGCTACCATCAACCTGGCAGGATACCATCGCTCCAGAGCCTCCTGCCATACAGTATAGCTACATGGCAGTGATCTGCCCATGTGCTCGTCAGCTATGGGGCCCCACACCAAAGACTTTATTCAAGTATTATTCATTCTGCTATGATACATTCATGCTGTATTCTGTACTTCCGATTCTATGGGGGAATCATATTACATTTTCTTCACTTCACTTAAATCTATAACTTTGATTTGTGAAGTCTCTCTTGAGTTGCACCGCTGATAGATGAAGGCTTCCATACGGACAGTGAGATTGTCAAAACTCCTCCCAGCAGCTATGACAGCGGTATATCCAGGATGCTTTTTCTGACGGTCAGTGATCGTGTACTTACTGATTTAGAACGAGGAAAGGGTCGACATTGAGTTGAATGGGATCAGCCATCTCCTTGTTTATGGAATTTAATATAGGTTATTACCTCAGATGTCAGAATGATCAGCAATGTGTTGCATTGTTTACTAGCTAAGTTTGATTGTAATGGTTGATATACAGTATATTTCCTCAGATAGCTTGTATATTTAGAATTTTAATACAGGCTTCAATAGACCTGGCACCAAAGGATATACTCAGTCAAAATAGACTTAGTTATCACATATTTATTTAACTCAAACAGAGTATCGAAATACAAAGTCAAGAGTTATGCTGCATGACTCCACGAAGAAACAGGCCTCGTATCCTCAATAGAGCTCCTGATAACCAGTGTTGAACACATTTTATACACATGATAGAATACACTGTGAGGTGTGAGACATCTGGCTCTGTGAGGGGGGAAAAGGTTGGGGTCTAGGTGTTCACATGGGGCAGGGCTCCAGGGTGCGCCTGTTTTGGTCGCATTTTGCGACCAAATCTCAGTGCCGTGCGACTGGATGTTTTCCCTTGTCGCACTGGTGCTCCCAGCTCCCAGCAGGTCTGTCTGTCTGTGTGTATGTGTGTGTGTATAGTTTTTTCCCCCTGTGGCCATGTGCGTTAAAAAAAAAATCTCTGCCTTTGATTGGCTATAACACGTGCATTATGCAAAGACCAGCCCAGATCTGGCTCTGATTGGCTCTGATCATCACCCTGCCATTATTATTCGCTGAATGACGGGATAAACAAAAAAGCCATGTGACATCAACTTTCTGAATTGAAACGATAAAAAAAACGAAGCGTCTCATACTGGTTTCATAATGGACGTTTGGATTAGTGATGCTTTCCCAGCAGAACACAAGCTGCTTAACGTTACACAGGTATGTTATACGCGTTAATTAAGCTATGTAAAGTTAGACCGCAGCCCTTTAGCTTTAGCTAACGTTAAGATAGCAGGAGCCGTCGGCCAACAAAGCTGTTTCAACAAATGTATTCACAAAATGGATTATCATTCAAATGTTATTCAAGCCTTCCGGGACCGTGACCAGTAAGTAGGTACATCTACTACTCAACCGCAGCAATGTGCGCTATGTGCTTAAACTTTGCTAGTCAAGACTCGACAGTACGCTTATGCTGGGTTGAGGCCCGGGTGTGGCCATTTTTCAAAATAAAATAATAATGGAAATTTGTGCATGCACCTAAATTATGTGCTGGTGCACCTAAATTAAAAAGTTAGGCGCACTGGTGCAACCAATGTAAAAAGTTAGTCTGGAGCCCTGTGGGGGCCGGGAGGGGGGATGGTAAAGGAAGACAATGGGGAAGTGTATTGAGGGGGGAAGCCAGGCGACCTTCCACCACACTTCTTTTATAGTTCCCTTGGTCTCTAGAGCAAACTACGGGTCGCAAGCCAAAGTGGGTAGGTGACAGTGGAGTTGCGCATTGGCAAGTATAATAATAAAAAAATATATCAAAATCAAATTCTTTATTTTTATGTTCTGGCAACATATTTTGGCAAAATATGCCTTGTTTTATAAATGTGTATTGATAACATAGTGCTGTAATACAATTTTCTAATAAATATGCATGATCAAGTTGAACAACGTGTGCTTTTATTTTGATATTCCTTCATTCGATGTTGAAATTACGCAATACATTAAGTGTGGGGTCGCCAAAAAATATCTTAAATAAAATGGGGTCGTGGTAAAAAAAAAATGTAATAAAAAAATAAACATACTCTGTACAAGATGGAAAAAAGTTCTGAAATGTCCTTGAAAGGCCTTTAACACTTTCAGTGCCACGAGGTGGCGCCAGAGTTAGCGCTTCAATGCCACCATCGGCGCCAATGTTATCGTTAATATCGCCTAATCTATGTTTTAAATTATGGCTATGTGTCTAATCTGCCCGTCGCTTATCAAAGAATCCTTTTCCAGTCAGTGCTGTCAAGGCAGATTGGTTTTTTATCGCTTCATTTCCGTTTGAGAGCATTTTGAAAAGCACCCGTTTTGAGGTAAAAAACAGTCCATTCTGGGGCATTCTATGATAATCGTCTTTTACTGGAATATTCCAGAACGTTGATATTTGTCGGCCTATTTATGAATCGTTTTCAAATAAACGCTAGATGATCAATATTATACATACACCGCACGCCCATTCGAGCCGCGCATGGATAATCGCTGTGTTCATTTCCTCTTGGATTTTTACAGTGAAACCAAAAGTGCCCATTTCACAAAACAGCTTATATCTTCATCAAAATGAGTCTGATTATCCTAACACTGATAACATAGATTCCTTACCTGACATCAGATGGTATCCAACTGGTATATTCCAATTCCTGATCACCATTCGAAAAAATCGATAAGTGTTAGATCCAACGTGTGTACAGTAGCACACATGATTCCGCGGGGTTCAGAGGCTCCAGAATGAACTCTAATAACCCCGGCTGCCATCAGTGGACTGGAAAATGTGGAGTACAGGATTTTTTCCCCCCATCCATTTTCATTGAGTCCATTCCAAAATCCCCTTATGTCATCTGGGAGACGATAGGGGGCGCTTTTTTCCACATCTGATCGCCGGCGGCGCTCGGGGTAGACTAGGGTAGGCTCGCGTGATGCATATGATTTCAGATCGCTAAAAAAAAAAAAAAAAAATCCGAGAAATCTCGTGAGTGGCTTTCAGCGAGATATTAATAATTCCGAGAAAACTTGTGAGTGCCATAGAAAGTGTTAAAGAAACTAAATTCATTATTCTAACGATCTCTCTTCTGTTACCCCCGCCTCGGTGGTCATGCGCCCTAGTTGTCCAAAAGGCCTTCCCTGTTAGCCAAAGCTAGTGATGTTGTGGCATTCCCTTCCCCCACCCGCGTGGGTGAGGAGGGTTTTCTGCAGTCTGCTGCGTTTTCAACGTCTGCTCGTCTCAGCCTCGTGTCATATTTCTAATTTACCCCGGAAGAAACTCACAGCTCATAACGTCTTTCCCCTAACAACGGGAGCCCCGCCCCCTTTTTCTCATTACTAAGTGACACGATACCATGTCAACGGCACTTTTGGTAATCTTTGACCCACTAAACGCTGTGGTTACACTGCTATGTGACGAGTCCAGTGCTGCTGCAGACAATGACCTTGGCTCGCCAGTTATCGTTGGGCTTGAGAGCTCAGCTGATAAAAGGCCCTCGTCTGCAGTCTGACTGGAGACACACATAGTGACTGATACTGTCCTCTTAAAACTAATATCTACGAGTAGATGCCGTCATCTGCAGATATTTACATTATATACACATTGAAAAACAGGGGCCCTGGTCCTGGAGAGATATGCCAAGGATGGGGATGCAGCCTCAAAGTTCTCACAAAGAAGGTCTCTGCACTGGGAGACAACGCTACACAATGTGACTCGTCTCCCAGTGGTAAAGGAGAAGACATTTTCACTGACCAGTGTTTTGCACTTTAAACAGTACCATAACATGAAGTTCACCTTGGATGGGGAACAAAACTTCAGATAAACACTGTCGGGTAAAAGAACGTCCAAGCGTAGCATAAACCTGCGCCGCAATCAGCACTTAATGCTTTGGGAATCTATTCTCAAAAGAATACAGTGTCCGTGCTTAGTGTCCTGCAACCATCCAACACCTTTTAGAGTCATTATCAAAAGCCTCACTGGCTCTTCTGTCACCTGTGCCCCCAGACGACTAAAATCAGCCACCAATTAAAAGATATCTCATTATTTTTTTTAAACGTTCTTGGTGAGCAAACGGAACCCTACTGTAGTAAAGAACTAACGGGCATAACCTTGTTCCAACGCTTTGGAAATAGTGTTTAATTAGTCTCATTGAGTGAAATACTGTAGCATAATTGGCTGAGTTGACGTGGTCTGCCACTGTCGTGGACCGAGAGCAGAGTGCAGACTGAATGCCCTGGAAATGAAGGTGAACGTGCCCGAAATAGAACCGCCGCGCTCTAACATGTCGTCGCATACACAGTATCCTGCATGCGGTTATCGTAGATGATCACACATACTATACTAGTGTGCGAAGGGTTGACCTATATGAAACCCCACCAGTGGCGGCTGGTGAACATGATTCTAGGTGGGGCGGTGCCATAATTCGATCAGTTTCAGTAACTACAGTATATAACCAGACCTGCAAAACTGATGAGGTGAAAAGGTGACATGTTTACAAAACCTGTAGGGGTTGGTGGGCATTGTCCCCCAGAAGAAAATAGTTGTGATTTTAACATGTAAAACGAAGCACTCAGAGAAGAAAATAAATGGAAAAGACAACCCGTACAATGATATTTTCATATCATAATATCATACCGCAGAGGCTTAGACTGACTTTTTTTTGCTGCCATCGCGTGTTGCGCTAACCCTTTCGAGGAGCTTTGCGGTCCGGGCTTGAACTTTCCATAAATGTGTCCATAAATCCATTTTGTTAGATCCAAAACTGTCTGAATGTATCTTGTGATTATTATCAATTTCCGACCACAACAACTATTAGTGTTAGTTATTTCCTGGTTGACGTGATTTGGGAAGTGACCAAATTTCTCCTCTCAAATAGCTTTTGGAGA
>NC_140178.1:26390642-26418503 GCF_963971535.1 Notolepis coatsorum
AAAAATTTAAAACCACTTTCCACCAGGGGGGGGGGGGGGGGGGGGGGGCGGCGCCCCTAGCGCCCTCTATGGACCAGCCGCCACTGAACCCCACCCTCTTTTATTGATCCCGCAATCACAACTGTTGCTTTTGTTTGACAGAGGGGAAGCCACAGTTGTGATTGGAGGACTAAGAATAGAGGGCAGCGTTTGAGACAAGTTTGGCTAGCAAGCTGGTGGCTGGAAGCCAACACGAATCCTCAGCAAAACGTGTCACAATGTAATTTGTTTGAACCTGTCGAAGTTTGTTTCTCTGCAGGTAAATATACTAAGGTTTGGCCCTCACACCTGTGGCAGAGCAGGTAAATATACTAAGGTTTGGCCCTCACACCTGTGGCAGAGCAGGTAAATATACTAAGGTTTGGCTCTCACACCTGTGGCCGTGCAGGTAAATATACTAAGGTTTGGCTCTCAAACCTGTGGCAGAGCAGGTAAACTTCTTCCCACACAGTTGTTAATGGAGGACTACGGTCGTTGTTTACTGAGGACTCCCCGTAGAGGAGACTAGCTGACCCATGTCTACAGCCGGTGAGCGGTACAAATGGCAAACATCTCTTGGAGTCATTATTTATGCAGGGATGCCCTTGGGAGTCTTTGCACTTGTTTACACAGTCACAGCACACTCCATTCATGACGGCTCTGAGTAAATGAGCCGCATGCTACCAATTTGTACCGGACGACGAGGCATTGGGGCTCCGCTACCCGCACTGATACCTCTGGGTGTGTGTGCATGTGTGTGTGCGCTTGTGGCCTGTGTTTAGGGGCTGGGGGGGGGGTATAGGATGGAGGGGGAACACAAGGCCTCTCTGTAATGTGGGAAGCAATCTGGAACTTGGGGACGGAGACTCTCAAGGGTATTAGAAAGTGGAGTGGACGAGAAAGTGTTTTTGAAGTGGGGTGCCACTGCGTTTTAGATTTAGAACTATGTTACTCCTAAACCCTAGAACAGCTGGGCCTCTGCCTGTGAACATGTCTTTTCTTTAGGGTTGAAACCCTGTTGTTTTTGTGCTGATTTATTATCGTTATTATTAATTCTCTTCTTCAGAAATGTTTGTCCAAATTCCCACAAGATGGTAAACGGTAAAGATGTGAAATTATGCCCATTGATTGGAAGTTGTGTGCAAGTGCTGCCCAAGAAATATGACCCCAATCGGCCTGATGGGGGCGCTATAATTAAAGGTAAAACTTTTGAACTTTGAAAAGTCCTAACTCTTATGCCCTGAGTCCTGAGAAACTTGGTACAGACATCCGTCTATCCTCACTCTACAAATGTTATTGTATTTGGTAGATTTTTATTGGTTTTTACTACCGGCAGTCCGGTAGAGAGAGAGAGAGAGAGAGAGAGAGAGAGAGAGAGAGAGAGAGAGAGAGAGAGAGAGAGAGAGAGAGAGAGAGAGAGAGAGAGAGAGAGAGAGAGAGAGAGAGAGAGAGGAATAATGGGAGACAGAGCAGGGGAAGACATTCAGCAAAGAACACCGGGTCCGGGAATCGAACCCGGGTCGGCCGTGCCGCGACACAGCGCGTTACGCGTTACGTGGTTCGCCACTCGGGCGCCCCAGGTGGGTATTTTTTTATTAAGTTGTTATCAATAAATCCTCCAAAATAATCCGCACCCCCCTCCCTTCTCTCGAATCACTCCACCGCCAAAGCACAATTAGGAGAGCTAGAAAAATCATCTCTGACCCCACTCACCCAGCACACCACATCTTCCAGCTGCTGCCCTCCGGGAGGCGCTACAGATCCCTGACCACCAAAACATCCCGCTTTAAAAACAACTTCTTCCCCACTGCCATACGGGCACTGAACTCCCTGTAGTACCCCCCCCCCCTTACCTCTGCTGACATGGACATAAACTCTGAACTGTAATTATGTAATTGTGTTTTCTTCTAACTGCATGTAGTATGTACGCTGTAAGTGATGTTATATTTTCTATGTTTTATGTTGGAACAAATGCTGTAACATGCTGCACTGAAACCAAATTCCACCAGCCTGTCTGGGTGGTCATTAAAGAAATTGATTGATTGATGTCAAATTTTTTTTGGAAAGTGTCAAACCCTTGCAGTCTGCGTCGGCTTGAATTGCTGCTATATTGTTTTGTTTTTGTTTTTGCTGCCATGGTGTATGATCTGTTCATCATTGTAAACGAGGACCCGCCCCCAATGATCTTTGAGAATTTAAACAAAAGGTTGAATAAAATGGAAAAACACAGGTCACCAAAGATGGAGGTTAGAAAATGATCCTTCCAATAGCTTTTCTGGACATCGTGGGTATTGTGGGAGAACAATTCTGGGATGGCGGGGGAGATACAGTTATCCACAGTATCATATCTGGTTTTGAGACTGTCTGGACTACCATAACATGGACGTTTACTTAGATGTAAACCTTCTGACAAACAATGTATTGTTAGCTTCGGGTGGGAGTCGTTTGTGTTCACAAACACTATTCCAGCCCATCACGAGAATAACACACGTGGATCCTCCAAATTGAGCGGAGTCTATTTGAATAGAGTGAGGGCAAAATCTTTCTCGTTTTTCCATTACTCCTCCGAGTGTGGGCGCATTAGATACAGTGCCGTATGTCAGCGCAAGCGATACAGAGAGGGCCGACGGAAGGGAATTCAATTTAGCAGCCAAGCGTTCAAACCAAAATACTCCCCCATATTGCTAGTTCTCAGGTTCTCGCCCAGTGAAACGGCAAAAGGGAGAGGAAACATAAAACATGGCTCGGGGAGGCGGGGGGGGGGGGGTGGAGGGTAGAGACAGAGAGAGAGAGAGAGAGAGAGAGAGAGAGAGAGAGAGAGAGAGAGAGGGGGGGGGAGAGAGAGAGAGAGAGAGAGAGAGAGAGAGAGAGAGAGAGAGAGAGAGAGAGAGAGAGAGAGATAGGGAGAGAGGGGGGGGGGGGTAGAGAGAGAGGAGTGGGAGAGAGAGAGAGAGAGAGAGAGAGAGAGAGAGAGAGAGAGAGAGAGAGAGAGAGAGAGAGAGAGAGAGAGAGGGAGAGAGAGAGGGAGAGGGAGAGGGAGAGGGAGAGGGAGAGGGAGAGGAGCTCATTTAGCATGCTTCCTCCTAAACCTCCAGAGTTTAATTGCTGGGAGGCAACATTATCCTGCTGGGCAGCACTGTGTCAGTCTCTTGGCTGGGATTCTACACGGGGGGTACCTGCTGTATCCACTCCCCACACAATGGCTACCGAGCCATATAATCCTCTCAGGCCCTCCTCTTCAGGAGAGCCGCGTTCAATTCCGTAGTGACACACAGAGGGAAAATCTCCTCTCTTTTTTTTTGTCAGGGTACGCACTTCAAATAAAGCACAATCAGGAGGCGCCGTTATGCGAGGCGCTCACAGTGCTGCGGGGAGCCACGGGAGCGGGGAGCGGGGAGGGAGGGGGGAGGGAGGGACGGGGGTGGATAAAAAGAAAGAGTTGAATAAAGAGTCTTTTGATCTGACGCTGTGGATTTCTTTTTTTTTGGGGGGGGAGCGGGATGGGGGCTACTACTTTACTTTCCAACCCGCCCTGGAGCTCCCCAGAGGGGCAGCCATTTCTTCCTGCGTGTGTTCTTAATGTTCAGTCAGATGGGCTGCCGCCGGATTCCTGCTGAATCATCCCACGCTCCGTCAGCCGGCGCCACACGGGTTCCTCAACAAATACCCTCACAGGAGAAAACAAACACAAGCCTGTGCCACCTTTTTTCATCCCTTTTTATTTTTTATCCATTCTTCCCTAAACGGCGCGTTCAAGATTAGAACGATGCTCATTTTCTTTGACAGTGAAAAAGATCGGACACTTCACGTTCGCACAAGGTCGACCACATCAGGGACGTGCACAGGACTTTAGAGGGGCAGGTGCTCAAAGGCTGAAAAGGGCAATGGGCCTGTGTGTTAACCGAGCGCGCGCACGATTTTTAAGGGCCCTTTTCGGGCGGGGGGCCCCCTTTTTATGCTTTTTGGGGGGTTTTGGTGATCAAATATTGAATATTGAACTATAATAATCAGTGCAGGAGCTCACTTATCCTTGAAAGACACTTTTATCACTGATTTAAAAGGCCCATACATCTCCATAAATGTTCAGGGGGGAGGGAATAAGTACTTCTGTATTGTTTAATATAAATGCATTTTTTATTCCAATCCCGATTTGTATTTGAGATTCCCAAATCCCATCGGACTTGACTTCTTCGTGTCCCTCAGTGAGTGTAATACCAGCATTCAACTGTATGCGCCACAGCGGTTTCTATCACAGATGAGGTACTCAAAAAACTGAGCGCCCTCCAACCAAACAAGGCCACTGGCCATGACAACATCCCCTCCAAATTCCTCAGAGACTCAGCAGCAGCCATCACCCCAGTCATCACACACATAATAAACCTCTCCATAAAACAGGGACACGTCCCCAAGGACTTCAAAATTGCGAGAGTAACACCCCTGCACAAAAAGGGCAGCAAATTAGACCCGGGTAACTACCGCCCTGTTTCTATCCTTACATCCATCTCGAACGTCATGGAAAAAATAGTATACGAACAGATCGAAAAGTACCTCGCGGAAAAAAATCTAATCTACGAATTCCAATCTGGCTTCAGAACATCCCACTCCACTGACACATGCCTTCTCTACTTGAACGACCACATCAAACAAGAGGTGGACGCGGGCAAATACTGCGGCATGGTCATGCTGGACCTACAAAAGGCCTTCGACACTGTCAATCACACCATTCTGATTGACAAGCTAAAAGCAATTGGTTTTGATAGTTTATCAGTGAGCTGGATACAATCCTACCTGGAGGGGAGGGAACAGATGGTGGAAGTAAACGGTACCCTATCCCCCCCCCTCACAGTGAGCTGTGGTGTTCCACAAGGAAGCATACTAGGACCGCTACTATTCCTATGTCGTCAGCTTGTGACTGCAACTTGTTCCTGTTTGCGGACGACTCAGCCCTGCTGGTCTCTGACAAGAACAAGTTACAGGTTGAAAAAGCCCTCAGCTCGGAACTAGGCAAAATCTGCATATGGCTCGCCGACAACAAACTATCATTACACATGGGCAAAACAGAGTCCATTCTCTTCGGTTCAAATAACAAACTCAGCAAGACCGACGGCTTCTCGGTTACAGTGGGTGACAATATTATCACAAGGAAAGATGAAATTACCTACCTGGGTTCCATCCTAGAGGCTAATCTTTCCTGTGACAAAATGGCATCCAATGTAATAAAAAAAAGTCAACCAACGAACGCGATTCTTGTACCGGATCTCCTCTCTGGTAAACAAGAATACCCTGAAGACTCTAGCAGGAGCACTCATTCAAGGGTACTACGACTATGCTTGCACCTCATGGTACCAAAGCACCTCAAAGGCACTAAAAAACAAATTACAAACATCTCAAAACAAGCTAGTCAGACTACTACTTGACCTGACTCCTAGAACCCACCTCACCCCTGCCCACTTTGACAACCTAGGATGGCTTAGAGTAGACGACAGAGTACAGCAACTTGCAATGGGCCTGGTCTACAAGATACACTACGCGACCAAGGTACCCATGTACATGTCAAAATACTTCCCAAAGGTCAGTGAATACCACGATCACAACACCAGAGGGAGCTCCACAAATCATGTAAAACCCAGATTCGGCTCAAACAAGGGACTAAACACGTTTCGCAATTATGCCACATCAATGTGGAACGCCCTACCTAAAGCTGTAAAGGAATGTGAATCACTACCCACCTTCAAAAACACTCTCAAAAAACACCTACGTGAGACTGCAATTCGAAACTGGCCCCTACAAATGTCCTAACCTAGTTGTACAGTAAATGACCAAGTAAGGCTTTGTCAATATTCCAATGTACAGTGTAAAATGTGTGTGTGTCCCCTTCCCAACCCCCCCCCCCCCCTCCAATGTACAGCCCGCCCCTCACCCAACCCACCCAACCCCACCCCACCCAACCAACCTCCTCCAATGTACAGTTTCTATGCCAAATGTATATACACTCCTTTTCTGGACACTTTTGTATCACAAACAGTACTGTATTTGCAAATCTGATATGTCATAAATGTATAGATGTAGCAGTACTGTCTATCTGTATGTCATGTATGTCATATATGTTATGATGAATTGAAAATGGGGGACCCTGATGTAAACAAGACGAAAGTCTTTCTCTGGTCTGCATCCCCTTAACAATTGTATGTATTGAGCTGTACTGTACTGTACCCATTCTGCAATCTGTTAATAAACTTTTCAATCAATCAATCAATCATCATCATCACCACCACCCACGCTATGCATAATATATATAGGTCCGCGGAGAGGCACGCTGAGGAGGCCGTGCAAACTGCAATGGAATATGGGGCATCTCTCTCTCTTTACCTAATATTTTGATTCTATCCTGACATTTTTCAGTTGGAAGGGCAGTCTATATGCGTAACGGTAAAAAAAATACAAATAAAAAATTCAAAAAGGGCACTTTGTTGATGAGGCTCAAAAAGGCAGGTGCTCAAGCACCCCTTGGCCTCTATGTGTGCACGTGCCTGGACCACATGCACGTGAACGTTAAATGGACTGCATTTATATATACATTATATTTATATATTACAATTTGTTCCTCACATTTCACCCATCCACTCACACATTCACACACCGACGGCGGAGGCGAGACCATGCAAGGTGCCGACCTGCACATCGGGAGCAGTTGGGGGGGGTTAAGTGTCTTGCTCAAGGACACTTTGACACGCTGCCCGGGAAGAGCGGGAATCCAACCGGGAACCTTCAGACTTCCAGACGACCGCTCTACCTCCTGAGCCCCCCCCCCCCCCCCAACGCACCTGATACACACTGCGGTGAGTCACGTGTAAAAACCAGCACTGGGTTGTAAAATGCAGAGAGTCCCGTCTGATAACATTATAAGAAGCGCTGACATCAATACAAGCATCTCTTTAATTTCCTTTAGTCTGTAACTAAAGACAGCATGCGTTTGGATACCCGGTGATGCACATTTTAATGCAAGGTAAGCACAGCGGACGAGGAAGAAGGGAGAATGTGTAATGACTATTTGATTTCATGTCCGCTGTTATAATTATTTAGAAATGTGTTGTAGTTGTTTTATTGCTTTTCTTTTTCTTTTTTTTTCTTTTTTCTTATTATTATCATCGGTCCACTTGGCGCAAGGAGAACAAGCTGACAACTTTGTGGATGTGATGATATCCTCATAACGGAAGAAATTAGAATTTACCAGGTCACAACAGTAACATTTCATCCGTTTAGTCAAGTGTTGTGAACGTGATCATTACCCAATCCAATCCAACTTTTAGCATGTTTAAAAACGCCAAAGTTGACCTAAGTGCTTCACAATCAATCAACACAGTAAAAAACACATATGACACACAAAAACACACTAATCACAATACAATGCACACAGAACTACAAACAGATTACGGCAGCAGACTGTGCATTTTTTTTTATTCTAGGGAATACAGATGTGTTTTTAGATTGGATTTAAACATGTGGGGGGGCAACTCGTTCCAGAGTTTGGGGGCTGTAGCCGCAAACGGGCCCCCCCCCTGTTCTTTAGCCTGGATTTGGGGACAACAAGGAGGGACTCGGTGCAGGATCTCGGTGAGGTAGGGTGGGGGGCCAGACCATTCATTGCTTTATAAGGAAACAACAGGATCTTAAAATGTATCCCAGACTTTTTACCCGTCGTACCTGTTCAGCTCGGAGCGTCAGACGGTCCTCCGAGGTGTGGCGGCGGAGCTGGAGTCTCTGGACGGGGATCAGCTGTCAATGTTGCCGAGAGCGACGTCAGGTCTCTGATAGGCTGATCACACTATCTGCACCGTGAGCTGGAGGAGAGCAGAGAACAAGACAGACTTTTAATCTGCTGTGGAGATCAACAGTTTTTGATCGGAGTATCAAGGAAAGAGGGCGGGGTTTGAGATAGGTCAATTATTATGCAACATCTACTCCCTGTAAACATTCCAAGCACTTGCAATTTTGAGGATCGTTTTTCGAGAACAGTTTTTCCACAATAAGTGAAAATGCTTGTGCTTGTCAATAAGCCGATCTCCGCGACTGTTTATTTGACACCTTTCCGTCTCAGTAAATGTTTTGGCCAATCTTTGCACTTATACAAATGAATTCATGCTGAACATGCATTACCCTAAATCAACACTGCTGAGCAAAAAAAAAAAATACCACAAAAAAATCATGTAATCACAGATGAAGGAGAGACTTGTTACGATACAGCAGCTCTACGCACTACTGCAGTGTTTAACTGTTGAAGTGCCAATACTCACAGTACAATGTTTCACACCATGTTATATATACAGAGAAATATAAAGTAGCCAATAGAAGAATGTAAAAACCGGTTCTGTATGCACATTTTTCTTTTTTAAAGACTTAATAATGAATATTGACTATTCACCACAAGGTGGTGCATTGCTCTTTAGCAATATGTATTGAACAATTATTACAGTAAATGGCCTTGTTATGGACAATTGCCAATGGCTCAAGGGTGCTTATGGTGTAACGATATATCAATTTGGAATTTCGGATTAATATTATTATTTTTGGATTGAATACTTTATTGACACAACAGTAAAACAACATTTGAAACAACAATGTCAAACACTGGTAAAATGGATAGGACACAATAAAGGCACAGGCTTGTTTCCATTGTGGTCCATTTACACAGAACATAAAAAGGCACGAACACACGAAATAACATGTACACAGACAGGACACCCTAAATGCAAGTACAAAAACACCTAACCTGAAAACTCATAAAGTCAACTAATGTTAAAAGAAATTAAAAAACGCAAACACTTAAAAGCAACTCATGATAAAAGAGATAAAAACCAAATTAAGACCAATTTGAGTTGCTGCTGAGCCATGATTTTAGGGCTTTACACAATTCCTGTGAGTCTATTGAACACATCTGTAAGCTTTTATTAAAAAAAAATCATTGTTTAAATTTCTAATCAAGTACTCAAAGGCCAAATTTTTCTCACTTTGGATTTCAGGCTGTGTTGGCCTGGCTCCGCCCATAAGCACTTTGAGTGACAGTCATCCACACAGTATGCGACTGGCACAGAGAGAGATAGAGAGAGACTGAGGGGGATACTAATTCATTTCGCCGCGGGGGGGGGGGGGAATAATCCCACGGGACAATGCATTGGTAACTTGTTTCAAATGACAATATATACCCCTGTGATTATTATTGTACGGATCGGAATACGGGCGTGCGCGTTGGAGCATGTGCAAAGATATTACAGTGATATGCTGGTGCTCGACTGCGAGGGAGAGAGAGAGAGGGACACGGAGGCACGGAGCACTGTGTAAAACGCTGCATGTGTGAGAGAAGACGGGTCCCTCTCTCTCTCTCTCCATCTCTCTCCCTCTCTATCTCTCTCTCTCGCACTCGTCCGCTCCCTGCTCGCAGTCAAAACCCGTTTACAGTCAAAATCGGGTTACACTATGTGCTCTCTGCCTCTCTCTGTTTGAGGAAGTGAAGATTTTCCACTCGCTCTGCTGTCGCTGTCAACCATATAATTAGTTATGCAAATCAGTAGGCCTACCCTATTCACGTCAACAATACCGTCAAATCAGAACGGCTTAGTTGAGTGAGGGAAGATCTCGTGAACTCGAGACTAGACTGATGAGTCAATATGGTAATTAGAGACACAGACCCATTGATACTAACCCCTATTACTATAAAACCATGCTAAACATAAAAAAGCCATTTATAATGCATGTCCCCTTTAAGGGATGTTGGCAGGGCATTCCACATCACAGTAGATTCAGTACATTGATTCAGAAGACAATGTATTGATCACCACATGTTGAATCGTTGCCTTGTGCATCTAAATTGTATTGCGTTAAAGGCGGAGGATAGTGCTGCTGGTGTTTACATACAGGTGTGCATGCAGATTGTTAGTCAGCATGCACAGCTTGTCCAGACTGTTAGGTCCCCCATTAGTTTCAGCATAATGATGCTGCCGTTTTGAATACGAGTGTCTCTGGTATCACCGCCATGCATCATCATATCAATCAACTCTCCAATTTAACACTCAAAATGGCACCATCTCTGTGGAGGGTGATAGAAATTGGATGCCCTTGTCTTGAAAGCACCATCAAGTAGCTCTCAAGCATTGAATCTTCTCTGGCACTCGCCACTCACAGCTAAATATTGGCTGGCTTCATTGAATAAATATTCTATTTAATTCTAAATATTCTGCAGCGGTTTATTACGGTGCAGCCATAGTATTGTAGTAGTTGTAAAGTAGTACTAAAGTTGTAGAGTAGTAGTAGTAAAGTTGTAGTAAAGTAATAATAGTAGTAAAGTAGTAGTGAGGTAGTAGGATTAAGGTTGTAGACTACTACCAAGAGTAAGTGGTAGTAGTAAAGTAGTTAAAAGTGGTAGTAAAGTAGTAGTAAAGTAGTAGTAAGGCAGTAGGAGTAAAGTTGTAGTAAAGTGGTAGTAGTAAAGTAGAAGTAGTAAAGTGGTAGTAAAGTTGAAGTAAGGTAGTAATATAGTGGCGGTAGTAAAGTAGTAGTAATACAGTGGTAGTAAAGTGGTAGTAGTAAAGTGGTTGTAAAGTAGTAGTAGTAACATAGTAGTAGTAAAGTGGTAGTAAATTAGTATTAAAGTGGCAGTGAAGTAGTAGTAAAGAGGTAGTAGTAAAGTAGTAGTAGTAAAGTGGCAGTGAAGTACTAGTAAAGTCGTAGTGAAGTAGTAGTAAAGAGGTAGTAGTAAAGTAGTAGTAGTAAAGTAGTAGTAGTAGTAGTAGTAAAGTCGTAGTGAAGTAGTAGTAAAGAGGTAGTAGTAAAGTAGTAGTAGTAAAGTAGTAGTAAAGTAGTAGTAGTGGGGTGGCGTGGCTCAGGGGTAGAGCGGGTCGTCCAATGATCGAAGGGTTGGTGGTTCGAATCCTTCTCAAGCCCATGTCCATCCCACTGCCGTTGTGTCCTTGGGCAAGACACTTAACCTACTTGCCTCGTATGAATGTGTATGCATGTGAATGAATGTTGGTGGTGGTCGGAGGGGCCGTAGGCGATGATTATTCGCCACGCTTCCGTGAGTCTGCCTCAAGGCAGCTCTAGCTGCAATTGTAGCTTACCACCACCGGTATGACTGTGTATGAACGAATAATGGACTCTGTAAGCGCTCTGGGGTCACTGGGGTGTCATGAAGAGCGCTATATAAATCCAATCCTTTATTATTATTATTATTATTATTATTATTATTATTAGTATTATTATTATTAGTAGTAGTAGTAGTAAAGTGGTAGTACATTAGTAGTAAAGTGGTAGTGAAGTAGTAGTAAAGTGGTAGTAAAGTGGTAGTAAAGTGGTAGTGAAGTAGTAGTAAAGAGGTAGTAGTAAAGTAGTAGTAGTAAAGTGGTAGTGAAGTAGTAGTAAAGAGGTAGTAGTAAAGTAGTAGTAGTAAAGTGGTAGTGAAGTAGTAGTAAAGAGGTAGTAGTAAAGTAGTAGTAGTAAAGTGGTAGTGAAGTAGTAGTAGTAGTAGTAGTAGTAGTAAAGTGGTAGTGAAGTAGTAGTAAAGAGGTAGTAGTAAAGTAGTAAATAGGTAGTAGTAAAGTAGTAGTAGTAGTAAAGTGGTAGTAAAATAGTAGTAAATAGGCGAGGGAGGATTCAGCCCTGATCTGCCTCCTAGTGAATAGACCTTACAATCCTCCAGGTACGCACGACATATGCAGGCAAGTACTGTCTGTGAACAATGCCGTTCACAACACAGCCGCTTGTCTACTCATACGCAAGTATAATGTGCCGAGGCCTTTAGGAGCATGCCACTGTATAGCATAGCAATGCATTGTGGTGTGTTTTGATTGGACTGAATCTTTCATTCATCAAAGTGTGCTCGCACTCACACAGTCCTAATCAGAGCTGTCTCTGCGCCTGTACGTCTGCCCCAAGTGCCTTGTTACCGTTACAAAATGGACCTCCGCGACCAAATTACTTTGAAAGAAAATGTGGTAATAACTTGTAACAACTGCAGCATATAGATTGTAGCACAAATAATGAAATATTAAGCTTGTCTGAACATGTATGAGTTATGCAGTGATGTAGTTATCAAAAAAGTCAACAGATTACCTTTGCTGAAATGGTAAATGGTGCATTTATTTAGCGCTATATCCAAAGCGATTTACAATTTTGTACTTCACGTTCCATTCATCAGACATGCACACACTGAGGGCGGAGGCAACCATGCAGGGTGCCAACCTGCTCATTGGGAGCAATTAGGGGTTAAGTGTCTTGCTCAAGGACACTTCGACAAGCTGCCCGGGAGGAGAGGGAATCGAACTGGGAACCTTCCAATTACCAGATGGCTGCTCTACCTCCTGAGCCACTGTCACCCCAGTGCTGAAGTTAGATGCATAACAAATTGAACGCACACAAATTAAGACATGTATGCTACATGTTGCAAATTGATGGCTCTGAATTTTTTTGTAGCCAACTAAAGATCATAATAGTAATATATCACACATTTAGTAGGCCTACTGTACCTTACAATGACTAAGGATCATTAGACATGGCAGGCCTAAATCATTTACTATTTCCTAATTTGCACAGGTAGCATTTATTTTCTAATAATGCCCTATGTAGCTTACATACTTTTATGATCAGAGATATTGCAGAGATATATAAAGGAACACGTTCACGTAGTTTTGTCCTCATTAATTTTCATCTGAGGCTGCTCAGAGGCACTGAGGAGATGTACATTTACTCTGGGTTGCCAAGATGTGCAGGAATAATTCAACATAATGTATGAACAGGATACAACGGTAAATCAATCTAATCTGGCAACACGTACTGTATCCCCCATACAAAGCCCCATTTCATTCATATCACTATACACTATACACACTATACTTAATTAAAAACCTTTTGGTAAACGGGAGATTACATTGTTACACAGAATCTTGTAATCTCCCGAATCCACCTGCATCGCAATGTAAGAGATTATATATGTGGACAAAAATCATGTGATCAAAAAAAGATATAATTATAATAATAATAATCAATTGTGAAATACTATGCTTTCCAACTCACTGTAGAGTAATTAAATATGCACCACTGTCTAGGCTACTGTCATCTGAATTATGCATGCTAGGTATTTGTTTAGTATCACAACATTATTTGGCTATTTTTAACTTACCAGCAGCAAAAATTATGACATTATGATGATGAAAGACCGCACATTTGGAATATATGGGAAATGTCAACAAGAATTGCCCAATTATGCAATTTTTTGGGGTATTTTCCTGCCTTTGGTCCGATTTGCATTCACACCTCAATTTAAGTTCAAATGAGCTGTCATGCCACCCAAAACCAACCACACTATCCAAGGAAATTAACCTGGGTTTGATTAAAGTGGATCAGGTGTGAAAGCAACACACAATTGACACACAATGGGCCCAGCTGTAGATCGACTACTCACTGACTGCTGCATATACAGTAGTTGGCTTTGCTCCAAACATAAATCTCCTCACAACAGAGTACAATACATTTAGAGAATTCTTAGAAAATAAAATGCAATTGCCTGTGAAACTTGAAATGATGAATTATTATTATTACAGTTTGTATGGCATTGTTTCAGTTTAGATGTTTTACAGAGCTGTGAACCAGAGGAGGCTTCTATAAAACAACAGGTGAAGCAGTGCTTCACCAAAAAACAGACAAACAAAAAACACAACACACATATTACATAAAACATATTTTTTAGACGCCAACATTTCATTAGAATGAGTATTTCCTCTGTGAATCAAACCCAAAAAATGCCACTGTTAAAAAAGACGCGTTGTGCGTATCCTGCAAAACAGCGCCCCTTTCAGGTGACACAGGGGAGTGTTCTGCTTCACTAACCCAATGTAAGTGGACGCAAGTCGAAATAGTACCTTATACGTCGTTGATTGGACAGTTATGCTTTATGACGCGTTTTAATGCACGCCTAGTGAAGCACTTGAATGATGCGTGTTATTTCGAATGACGCGCGTTCTTGACCTGAACATGATTGACACCCCTTCTAACCATTCAAAGGACACCAGTTCCTATCTCATGCTTCCTAGCCGACAGCCCTGCACAGTGTAACATTACTGTAGGCTAACGCTAGTTGTTGTAGCTAGCTTCACCTTCACGTGTAACTTTGAAACTTTGAGCCAAGATTAGGACCGAAGTATAAACCAGCTAAATGAAGGCCCGGGACAGCGGTGATACTTATAACGATTACATGTTACACAACGATACTGATATGTATTACGTATTACAAAATAATACTGATATAGATTATGTGTTACACAATGATACTGGTATAGATTATGTGTTAAACAACAATTTTGGGGGACCCCTCTCCTCCTACTGTACGACAATTTCAGCAACTAGTCCAAAACTCCAATGGATACATTTAAGCTGAAGATGCCTTTAAACTGAGGCCAAGGACCGCGAAACGCTGGTGTGGCCAATTCAGGAGTCGGGGGGAAACATACTGTCACCTATTGATACAAAAACAGCCTTTTCTTTGCTTGCCTGTAATTTAAGTCAGTGGTGTTTCTTCCTCTCAAATATACAGAGACATCGAAACAATATGAGGGTGATCTCTTTTGGCATGACAGTTTGCTCAATGGCCACCAGCATACAAGCATACGCATGGTCATGTCGTGGGCAGTGTTGTAGTCGAGTCACTAAATCTAGAGTCCGAGTCGAGTCTCGAGTCCCCAGTTTGAGTCTGAGTCCAAGTCAGAGTCACCCTAGTCCGAGTTGAGTCCCCATTACCCTAGTCCGAGTCCGAGTCCAAATCATCGAGGTTGAGTCCACTCCACTCTGATAGTCAAAGAGCTAACATACAAATATGGGAGTGTATTTACTTTGTGACACAATAACCAAACAAATGCACTAGCCATCAATATCTTATCACAAATCATTAGGACTTAAGTCCGAGTCCAAGTCCGAGTCCGAGTCCGAGTCTGAGTCCTCGTCTGCACCTTTCGAGTCCGAATGCAGTCAATGCTCGAGTTCAAGTCCAAGTCCGGGTCATCAGTGCTCAAGTCCAAGTCGAGTCACGAGTCCTGAAAATCAGTCCAGGACTTGGACTCGAGTACTACAACACTGGTCGTGGGGATGAGTGATCCAAAGGCTACATGAAGCTTTCACTGTGTTCAGTTCAGCACAGACACACAGACGCTTTATGTTAACATAAGTAAACCGCATATACAGTATTTTCTATACAATACATTCATACATGTTCCAAAAGAAATACATTTTCCTGTTTTGAAACGGGAAATTGTTTGGGTAGGAATTCCCGGGAAGCCAGCCAGTTGTATTCACAATTGCCCCTCACTGTATTTTCTGATTAACAGAAGTTTCCATGTGATTCATGTGAAGAGCTGACCCCAAGTTGCAGCAATCAATAGAGCAGTAAACACATAAGAGCGCAATGAATTAAAATGCTGCAGGGGTGGAACCCTGGAATTACATTGGGTGATCTTTGGCTGTATATGAAATACATGCAATGTATGGCACGTCAGGGCTTTTTTCTACAGAGCTCTGAACATGGCCAGATTATCTCCATCATGGCTGCAGCAGTTTCACTTGCTAAGATCACTGAAATGTGTTATTTACATAAGCAATCCCTCTATAAATATAGTATCTATAGTGATTTAACTTTGATTTCATTAAAAAAAAATCAAGGCTATAAAGGTGGTTATCATTTTAGAGGGACATTAGCTTTAAAACAACCTACATGTACGTACAACTCTTAAAAGCATGTGCATTGCAGTTTGTGAGTATCACTCTGGAATGGTCTGGATGTGAGTATAAAATTAAGCAATAATATCAACCAATTTAAAGGCAGCTATAAACAGGACACATATAAGAGAGAGGTGCTTGAGCAGTACTGTAACTGCCTAATATATATTAGTTCTCATTTGGATATTTGGATATACAAAAAACTGGACTTTTATTTTATTTTTCATTATTTGTTTAATTATTTTTATTTGTATTATATTATAATGTAAAATATTGTAAAGAAGGGGCAGGGCTTGATACATTTTATTTTATAAATTTTTTTTACTTCCCCCTGTCCCTTCTCGAACACTTATTGAACTGTATGGAAATAGTCTTTGACTATTTACCCTTTTGTTTTTTTAAACTTGTTTTATGTTTCTATGTTCGAGACAAATACAAATAAAATAAAAATCTAATAAAATTCTGCTGTTCGTCGGACAGGGGCATTTATGATAAACATAGAGCCAGAACTAGATGATGATCGGGCAAGTTAGCTGTTAGCAAGCTAATGTTAGCTAAGATACAAAGGTATAATACTGTATTTCTTTCTAGTGCTTTAAACAGTTATGTTCTGTCAAAATGCTTACCAGTGGCAAAATACTTACTGCCTGCATGTAGGCATATGCATGGGCGTTATCTGTGGTGGTGCTGATTACCTAAAACTCTCCCTACCACTAACTTGATATGAATTGCATTGTGCGTTTATATCAAATATCGTTTCCATCAACTCCAGAAAGGGTTAACTCACATCACTGGATGAGGAACAGAGATTCTATCGCTCCCGCCTCCCTTACATGCAGCTGTGTGAGTGGCAGTGTGTAAAAAAGAGACAAGAGACGAGTCAAACAGAAGAGACAGGCATCCCGTCAGTGTCTCTTGTTTTTGTTTTTATAACAGAGAATGAATCATTTATTGTAGTGCATTGTTATAACTTATTATATTATTATTATAAAAGGAAAGTAATCTGGTGTGTTTCTTTTACTAAAACATTGGCAGGTCTGATTTACGTTGATTTACGGACATTGGGTCTCATTCCCGAACGGATTTACGACAAAAAATGTCCTCTTAGGCAGATTTCTGCCCATTTAAGACATATTAGGGCTGGTAGCGCGATTCCCCAAATTTTCCTGAGATCAGATTTTAGTGTGGCTGAGAGCAGATTTAAGAGTGCTGAGGAGCACACTTATGATTGATTGACTAATTGAAAATTTTATTAACTTGACAGACTGTGTTCTCATAGTGATTCCTTCATGTAAACGCTACAGGCCTCCTTGGAATTAACTGCATTAATATTCCATAACAAGTCTTGTGTGCGCCAGTATGGCCTACGTGTCTAATGGGTGAACGGTATAGGCTTAATATATTCTGGTTACTTGTTTCATTGGGATTTGGTGGATGCTATGTATGTGCTCTGCCCTGCGTACAGTATAGGTACAGTCTGTATGTATGCGGACTGTGCCTGTACTGTACGTGGGGCGGATCATATGTGTGGTGTCTACTGGGTCCTAATGAAACAAGTCATTAATGGAATAATGAGCCTATACTGCGTGCATTCATAGGCATTCATAGGCTATATATATCATGTAAACAAGACAAACGTCTTTCTCTGGTCTGCATCCCCTTAACAATTGTGTGTATTGAGCTGTACTGTATTGTACCCATTCTGCAATCTGTTAAATAAAGTTTTGATTCCTTCATTCATATACAGTACTGCGCGCGCACGCGCGTGTGTGTGTGCGCGCTCGCGCTGCGGCAGGTGTACCTCGAGCTGTACTATATATGATGCCAATACATTAATCTAATCTAATTTTTATGCGTTGCATGACTCGCAAGGCACTTCCGCCATTCCATTTTCAAGCGGCTGCGTCATTAGTTTCCTTATAAGGAGCTCTGGAAGCGTTGTTTTGTATGCAAATGACCTAGACGGGAACGCGCTTTCGTGTTTAAGACATGGTGTCATTCCCCAAGCAGATACAGGTGCGAGTGTTTGAGCCACTTAAGACATATTACCAGCACGTTGGGGACTCAGAGTGAACTTGACATTGATTCTGTCTCAGTCGGTTCCAAGATAAGTCTTCCAAGAGAACTCTTTGGAAAATTTTGGGGAATGAGACCCATTGTCTTTTTTGTTTTAGTCTAGATTTAGTCAACAAAAACGGATGACATGTTTGTCTATTTTTAGTTAATGGAAAAAACGTGCCAGAAGTCAGAAATAGTCAACATGGAACATATTCTGATTTAAATTTCGTATTTATTTTTTAACCTAGGGGAATCTGAGTCGGCGGCACAAGTGATACACAGGAAGGGTGCGCTGTCTATCTGTGAATGGAGAAATAACTTAATAAGACACATTATCTCTTCTTGCCTTGCTTTCACTACCACACTACAGACTGTTAACCCCTTTCACCCCCTATTCATAATTCATGCGAGTACTCAATCTGGGTAAACATTACTCGTGCCCATCCGTGCCGGGTATGTCTGTCTCTGTGATGCTCAGATCGAGGTGGGCATGGATCAGAGGAAGCTGACCGGCTGGCTGCAGATCCCACGCTTCCGTGTGGAAGACGGCTTCAGTTAGAGTTAGAGGTGGTCTAGGTCTGGTTAGGGGTTAGAGTTAGAGGTGGTCTAGGTCTGGTTATACTGATCCGATACCAGTGCATACACTTAAAAAAATATATATATATATTATATAAATGATACTTTTTTTTTCTTTTCTTTTTTACAGCTACTGTTTTATATATACTGTTTTTTAGTAATAAATAGAAAGTAATGGTATTTATTCAACAACAGGTGATTGTATAGATTAGTATTAGTATCATTAATTGACAACTATGCTCAATGAGTTCACCCACGGAAAGGTTGTTGGCACATTGATTCCGCACGGATGTTATACGCTGTTGCACCAGAAGGCTCCGTTTAGGTTAGCTACTGTAGTAGCAGAGGCTCTGTTGTGATTTTTAATGCAAAATAAATATTCAACATTCTCTTTTGAGACTCCGCCTCAGTCTCTTATCATTTGGCACTAAAAGCTAAACATTGTCACCGGTATGGCTGTCCGCATTATGTCATTAATTGCGTGCATGTGTGGGAGAGGTAGATCAGTTAGCCACGTTAGCGTGAGCTAGGTTAGCCACTAGTTAACGCAAGCTAACGTTAGATGGAAAGACAAACAATGTAACGTTACTGCTGAAAAAGTGATTTACCTTGGAATACTCCTTTGCCAACTTGCTGTACTTTGCTTGCAGGTCTGCAGCTAGATTATAAATAGTCCCAACTTTAGCCAAACTAACGTTAAGCTAAAACTAGCTTTTCAGATAGCTCTTCAGCTAATGCTAATAACAGAGCTCCCCGTCAGCCGTCACACTGCTGCTCTGTCGGGACGATGGCATTAAGAAAAGTTATAATTATTTTGTCTCGTCTTTTAGTCAACAATATCAACATACATGAAGAGAAGTGTTTCGTCCTGGTTTTTGTAAATTACATTTTTGTGTCCTCAGTTGTGGTCAACGATATTTAATTAACTATTTAGTCACGTTAGCGTCACATGGTCTTCAATAACGTGACGTCGTGTCTCGTTGTCGTCATGAAAAAAACCTTTGTTGACGAACATCTTTCGTCATAATTTTAGTTGACAAAATTAACACTGGCTGACTCTGCCTACAACAACAACAACAACAACAACAACAACAACAACAACAACAACAACAACAACAACAACAACAACAACAAAATGTAGCATCTGTTTTGAGGAGGATTAGTAACTGGCTCAGATCTACAATGGTTCGGGAGAGATTCTTTCTTCTGGCCCTGGTGTATCGAGGTTACCTCGCGGGGCAACCAGGATCCGTGAGATCACAAGATAATCCATCATGTCAGGCTTCAATCAGAGTCCTATGAGGAACTACTGGCAGCTACGGGTGTGGTTTAGGTGTGACATTTGCTGCCTTCATTGAATCAAATATTTTTGCTCCCCTTGCTATACCATGTATTGCTGTTAGCTTCAGGCCTATTTATGTCTTTGTGTGTGTAATATTGGAGATAATAGTTAATCTCCCAGTAGGCCTATATTGACACATAGGGTATTCATTTAGTTTGCTTTGGATTGTTGGAGGGGCTTGGGAATGACTAGGACTATAATTCAGGTTAGAAAATGTACCTTTGAATATATGTCTCTCTGTGTTATGACCAGGGCTTGACGTTGACACCTGCCCACCTGCCCAGGGCTAGTGAAAATGCTGAGTGGCTAGTGACTTTGGAAAACCACTAGCCACAGTGGCTAGTGAGCCAAAAAGTTAACGTCAAGCCCTGCATAGGTGTGTCAATGATAATGTTCACAGTGTTTGGAGCAATAATATAATTGCTAGGTTCAACACAGCCAAGGCATAGGTGTGTCAATGATAATGTTCACGGCGTTTGGAGCAACAATCTAATTGCTAGGTTCAACACAACTCTTCCACATCTACACCCTCCATCTTGTCCCAGTCAGCCGTTGCCCCAACTGGAGCTCCTTTTGCGGCTGAGTCACTGGTCGCAGGCAGTAGTAAACAATGGAGTCAACAGTCAGAAGCACAGTTGTACAGTTGGCGTGTAGCAGTATGATTACAATGATACTGTCCCCAGCAGGGGTTAGTGAAGAAGAAATGACCTATATTTATTACTTTTTGGGTGAGGGCGCGAGTGCTGGGATTTTTGGCTAGTGAAAATGCTGAGTGGCTAGTGACTTTGGAAAACCACTAGCCACAGTGGCTAGTGAGCCAAAAAGTTAACGTCAAGCCCTGGTTATGACAAGTTCCTATTGGACTGTCATGGGGCATTGAGCCAGTGTCTGTCAGGTTCACATTAATATCGGTAGATTCCATCTTTCGAGTTTGTGCAGGTGAATGCCATGTCCTTTTTACAATTGCTGGGGTAAGTTTATATCCAGATATTCCAGACTATGGGAAACCCGAATATAGCTGGGATATAGCCTACCGATATTAGTTTGGATAACGATGCATGATACCCTATTCGTTTAGTGTTTTCCTGACTGAGAATTCCATTTCCACTGGAAATGCTCACAATATTATGTTTCTTCATGCTATATTGATATAGGCTACTGGTCATATATTGGGCTAAATTGGGAGGGCCCGTATATTGACTACCAAATTATCTGTGATAAGGAGAGGAGGGGAGGAGAGGAGAGGAGAAGAGAGGAGAGGAGAGGAGAGGAGAGGAGAGGAGAGGAGAGGAGAGGAGAGGAGAGGAGAGGAGAGGAGAGGAGAGGAGAGGAGAGGAGAGGAGAGGAGAGGAGAGGAGAGGAGAGGGGAGAGGAGAGGAGAGGAGCGGACAGTGCTGTTTGGTATGTAGAAACTCTCTCTCATAGTAAGGATGTAATTTGACCCTTTCGGCTTGCCATAAGCCTCCAGGAAGATAAACAATCGGTGCAAGATGGATCTTCCAAATGTTGTTTATTTCACAGATATGTGTTTCCTTGCGTATTCCTATCAAATGATTGCTTTACTGTGAGACACTCACGTGAAGTCGTGGGACTGTTTTCTCTTCGGCGAATGATAATCCTGAATCCGTGATCAACATTGACATCTACCACAGTGTTGCCTGCTGGTTGTATTATTGTGCTGACATTATCAGGCAAGCGCAAAGTTTCTTGTTTATATGCTTTACTCACAAGTGTGTGAATTGACCTGGATATGAAGTGTCCCCGGTGCAAAATTCTCTAAAAGCACGTCACATTTACAAGGTTGTTTACTCTGAAGGGGAGGGAGTGGATTGTAATAACAAAATTTGAATTGTACACTGCTGCTGAATTCATATAGGCTAGCTGTGTCTACACGCCTCCCCCTCCTGATTCTGAGTGATGCGAAAGGGAGGAACATGAACTTTGAGAGACTGCTCTTTTTATTAATTAATTTATTTTATGGGTCTTTACCCATTTCTTTACCCAGGGTAGGTTCTTCAGGTTTTTCAGCAACGCCCTGCTTCACACTCACACAGTTCGATTCACACCTGGGAGTTGCCCAGTACAACCACAGTATGACACTCCACTGGAGCAGTTGGGGGTTAAGTGCCTTGCTCAAGGGCACTTCAGTGGTTGGTATTGAGGGATGGGAGAACGTTTTTCATTCTCTTCCCCACCCAGATTTTTCCTGCCAGTCCGGGGGTTTTAACCGGCGACCTTCCGGTCACAAACCCGCTTCTCTAGCCTTTAGGCCACCGCTGCCCCCTCATGAGAGACACTCATGCTGCTAGGATCCTGATGAGAGTGCGTAAATATGAACACCCATACTCCATTCTCTACACTGGCTTCCCGTCTCCTTCAGGATAGAGTACAAGGTCTCCCTCCTTACCCATCAGTGCATCCACAGCAACGCCCCCTCCTCTCTAAAGGAACTCATCGCTCCCCCGACCTCCGCCCGCTCCCTCCGCTCTGGAAACTCGAACACACTCAAACCCAAACACAAGACGAACCTCCGCACCATGGGTGACCGGGCCTTCTGCTCAGCTGCTCCTCGGCTGTGGAACGCCCTCCGCAACCATCTGAGAGCACAGTCCGTTGAGGCATTCATATGGGGACTAAAAACATTTATTTTTAACACGGCATTTGCCTAAATCGACCTACTGATGCCTTGTGTGTTTGTAAAAATGTGATATTTTATTTGGTTGCTGTCTATAGCTGACTTTGATCTGAATGTTTCTTTCATTGCATTGATTGTTTTATTCATTTCATCTCCTTTCATGTAGCACTTTGAGATTGTTACAAATATAAAGTGTGTTACAAATCAAATGTATTATTATTATTATTATTATTATTATTATTATTATTATTATTATTATTATTATTATATTATTATTATTATTATTATTATTATTATTATTATTATTATTATTATTATTATTATTATTATTATTATTATTATTATATAAGAACATAAGTAAGTGATTCTGCTCTGACAACTAAGCTGACATTGTTCAGTTCAGACCATTGTTATGATCAAGTTGGTAAATGGTCTAAAAAGGTGCAAGTTCAACATTTTGTTGACTGTTTCACTTGTTAAGATTGAGCAAGGCACATTAACAGTACATGGGCTTTGTATTTTCTGTGAAGAACCCAGATAGGGTTATTTGGTGTTGTTTCATGTCTGACTGAGAGACACTGTGCCAGACAGCATGGCAAAATACACACAAAAGAAAACCAGATGACGAATGCAGCCATAAAGGTATGGTTTCCTTATGCATAAAAGAGACTCTGTTTACTTTGCTGGTAACTATATCTAGTTACATGTGATACTATGTATATATATACATGCAATTCAAAGTTATTACCGTATTTCCTTTCAAACTAATTTGGTCATGGAGGTCAGTTTCTGTCACAGTAATAAGACACTTGGGGCAGAACTGTTTTGCAGGCTGTGGCGTGGAGGCAGCTCTGCGTATAGGAGTGTGCTCTATAGCTTTGTTTTAGGCTACTTTTGATTACTTTTGCTCATAATGACAAATCCCAGAATAATTTGTGTTCAGAAGTTAGTATAGCGTACCGCTTGATACAGGTTTAAAAGGCACAGACCGGCCCAAGCCTGATGGGGCCAGCACAGTGGATTATCCACATTCAGTTAACCATCCTAGTGCAATCCTAGTATAGACCTTAAATCAAGCTTAACACAAGCATATACACAAACAAATCAGAACCACAAGGCTCCATTTTTTTTTTGCGACCTTAAAAAGGAATTATATGAGAATGACACGACGTGTGCTCAGAGATACCGTACTAATGTACAGTCCGCATCGTGATTGACGTGCAGAGAATGCAGCATACAGCAGATCTACAGTTATAAGTGTGATAAAGGCAGGGTGCCCGCGGTCCGCAGAGGTCAAAGATACCGTTCCTGTTTCACTGCCGGAAAAAAGAAAAGAAAAGAAAAGGCCCTGAATGCATTTTAAAGGGACTTAACATGAACGGCTACACGCAAACAGACACGCGTTGTCTCCAAAGGGCACTGGTCTTGTGTGCTGGAGGTCACCCACACAACAATGATACACAAACCCTGCTGACAGGGGGAAAATATGAGGACTTTTGAAGCACTGTAAAATGTATGAAGAAACGGATGTAAGGGTCATTTTACAGAGCGGCACCATTAACATTCCTGCCCTTGTCTGAACCGGAGGCTCAGAGCACTCACACTTAGTACAGCATGCGTGTGTGCGTGTGTGTGTGCGTGTGTGTGTGTGTGTGTGTGCGTGTGTGTGTGTGTGTGTGTGTGTGTGTGTGCATGTGTGTGTGTGTGTGTGTGGTGTGTGTGTGTGTGTGTGTGTGTGTGTGCGCGCATCCACACAGACACACACACACAAATGTGCACACAGACACACACACACGCATGAGCAAACTCGCACATGAACACATATATAGGCAAATGTGCACACACACACACAGACACATCTGTGCATGGGTAAATGCGCACGCACACGCTCGCGCGCACACACACACGCACACAAATGTGCACACATACACACGCGCGCATGAGCATACACGCACATGAACACGAACACATTTACGCAAATGTGTGCACACAGACACGTCTGTGCATGAGCAAACGTGCACTCCCACACACACAGACACACGCAGGCAGCAGAAGCAGCGTTTTCCCCCCCTCTCATTTCATTTCTTCTCCTCTCACCCTCGGAGTCGGAGAGGTCGACATTTTAACAGCAGCTTGCGAGGAGATGGCTTCCTTTCACCTTGACGGGCGTATAATGAACATTTCTCATTTTGAACTTAGCCTCACTTACACAGCGAGTCAGATATTTTCCCTTTGAACCCTTTTCTTTTTTCTCCTCTTTCTCTCTGACATTTCCCTCTGTGGGTTTTTTTTCTTCCCCCCCCCCCCCCTCACCAGGGTGATCTTCAAGGTGAATTTGTGCCCCTTCTATTAAAGAAATAGGATCCATTTCTGCTGATTTTCAGAGTCGTGCCCGGTGCGGCGCGGGACGCGTCATCCACCGCCGAGTGAATAAACGTCAATCGAATTATTGCGTCCCGTTATTTTAACTTAATTATTGTGCGCTGTGCTTTTGAAATCGATCGGAAATTAATTATGAACATAATTTATGAATTATGAATCACAGGGATGATTTATAGATATTGATAATCGATGGGCACATACTTCATATTTCATCCTATAGCTAGATACTCTAGGGAAGGAAGGTAGAGGACATTATTATCACAACACAACCGCATGCACACACACACACACACACATACACACAACCACCCACACACACTCACACAACCATACACACACACACATACACAACCACCCACACACACACACACACACACACACACTCACTCACTCACTCACACACACACACACACACACACACACACACACACACACACACACACACACACACACACACACACACACACACACACACACACACACACACACACACACACACACACAACCACCCACCCACCCACACACACACACACACACACTCACACATACACACACACACACAACCACCCACACACACACACTCACTCACTCACTCACTCACGTCACTCACTCACTCACTCACTCACTCACTCACTCACTCACTCACTCACATCACTCACTCACTCACCTCACTCACTCACTCACTCACTCACTCACTCACTCACTCACTTCACTCACTCACTCACTCACTCACTCACTCACACATGCTCACACATGCTCACACAACACTCACTCACTCACACATGCTCACACACCACACACTCACTCATTCACTCACTCACACAACACACACACATGCTCTCTCTCTCTCTCACACACACACACACACATTTGCCAAAATGTGCCCACACGGAGCGCTGGCAGGGCGCGTTGGCAGACAGCTGGTGAAAAGCGGGTGAGGCTCTGGCTGCTAGGAGGAGCAGGCTCAGGTGACATCTGTGCCTCCTGTTGCAGAGCAATAGTAGAAACACTAAAAGTGAATTACAACATTAATGACAGCGCTCTGCAAGCTGTCCTCCCACATTACACATCCATTACTCCCTGCATGGCTACTCACAGGAATCCTTAAGGGATAGGAACCCCCCCCCCCCACCCCCCACCCCACCCCCGCAAAAGAAAACACTCCAAATAAAGAGCAGTTGTTGAAAAACCATCGGTTCATAGAAATGCCATCCAATGCTGTACCATGTCACCACCACCATGGCATGGCACTCGAGTGGATGAGTGATTCTCTCTCTCTCTCTCTCTCTTTCAAGCGAGTGATCCCCCCCCCCCCCCCCCCCACACACACACACACCCTTTTCCAGACAACATTTGTTTGATCTTGCCGCCCTCTACAGCTGAATGAAATCAATCTGAGTTAGATGTCATGTGTGAGCGGTGATGATTGGCCAACAGAATAACATGTATTTGAGAACATGGTGCCCGTGCCCTCTGTCTCAAAGACTGGGAGAATACAATCTGTGTGTGTGTGTGTGTGTGTGTGTGTGTGTGTGTGTGTGTGTGTGTGTGTGTGTGTGTGTGTGTGTGTGCGTGTGCGCGCGCGTGTGTGTGTGCGTGCGTGCGCGCAAACGCGTGTGTGCGTGTGTGAGAGTATAGACATCACACGGCATGTGCGCACACGCACACCCCCACACGCGCACGTACATACATACACACACACACACACACACACACACACAGCACGGCTTGCATACGGCTGATAGGCATCACACAGACATCCCCAAGCTGTCACCCATCCCCAGACTTTCAATAACTTCAAATCCCCCGGAAAACTTGGGAGAATAAAGGCAGAGTCGATCACTCATCGCTGCCTTCGCTCTACAGCCCTCTACTGGGAAATAACACAGCCCAAGGAGAACAACAAAGTCAGGATCCCATCCTTTCTCTCTCTCCCTCCCTCCCTCCCTCTCTCCATCTCTTTCTCCCCCTCTGTCTCTCTCTCTCCATCTCTCCCTCCCTCCCTATCTCTCCATCTCTCCATCTCTCTCCCTCCCTCTATATCTCCCCCTCTTTCTCTCCCCCTCTCTCTCTCTCCCCCTCCCTCTCCCCCCTCTCTCTATCTCCCCTCTCTCTCTATCTCTCTATCTATCTATCTCCCCTCTCTCTCTCCCCCCTCTCTATCTCTCTATCTATCTCTATCTCTCTCTCCCTCCCCCCCCCCCCCCCCCCCCCCCCCCCATCTCTCCCACAGAAGAGCACCAGGCAGCACACAGCCTCCCCCGAGGACACACGGGGGGAGAACACCGCTTTCATCATGCTGGTTAAGACACAATAAAAAACAGATTCGTTTTAAGATGCCGTGACATAAATACCCAGCAAGTATAAAACCGGCTATAAGGGATGAGGATCAATGATAATCTACCGACGCTGGCTGCGCTGGTTTTATTGGGAATGAAAGGGCCTGCTGATCAAAAAAAAATAAATACAAAAATAAAGGGTGGGAGGGTGGGTGGGTGGGAGGGGATGGTGGGCGGAGGGGGTGGGCGGGGGGGGGGGTTCTCCTGCACGGCGAGCGCACCAAGGCGAGATTTACATCCTGCCCACACGTTTTCTATAGGCCTCGCCGTGTGAGTGATTTGGAATTCTGCCACGCCGTATCAAATAGCGCTCAGCAGTCAGGAGGCGGCGTTCCTCCCAGCATCCACCGAGAACATAAACAGATCCTCGCACGTCCAACCACAGCTTTGTGTCTTGACTGTGACTCCCTCGTTCGGAGGGGCGGGGAGCGGGGGGTGGGGTGGGGTGGCGCAGAGGGGGGAGTGCCACACAAAAAAAATATGTGTCGTACTTGAAGTGTTTTACAATTACCAGCCGATTATATCGGCAGCATTAGCATATTAAAAGGAAGACAGTACTTGAAGACGGAGATAATGACTGAGTGTTGAAAATAATTCCCCCCCCCCCCCCCCTCATTATTAACAGCAGACACAGAGAGATTGAGAGGGAGAGAGAGAGAGAGAAGGAGAGAAAGCAGCTATACATATCCATAAACCTGTATTGTGTAAATAATCACAATTAAGACGAAATAAGATCAGACTGTCTCGGTGAAAGA
>NC_140178.1:26418703-26458703 GCF_963971535.1 Notolepis coatsorum
CCACATGTATATATTCCCTCCCCGCCGTATGTATATTTCTCTCCCACCCACTCCCACCCCCCTCCTAATGTACAGTCCCCTCCCCATCATATGTATATACTCTGTCAGGATCTAGGGGTAACAGTACTGTATATTTGAATACCGTTTATGTCACAAATGTATCAGTACTAAATACCTATATGTCCCTATGCCATAAATGTCATGTATGTTGTGTATGTCATAAATGTCTATATGAATTGAAAATGGGGGACCCTGATGGAAACAAGTCAAACGTCTTTCTCAGGTCTGCATCCCCTTAACAATTGTATGTATTGAGCCGTACTGTATTGTACCCATTCTGCAATCTGTTAAATAAAGTTTTCATTCATTCATTCATTCATTCATTCATTCATACACTGCCTAGATGCAGGAGGATGATACTCTAGGTTAAATACGGGAGGAGTAGAATCCAAGTTTAAATACCTGATTAATACTGAAATGGATCCTATGTTTAATCCCATGTTTAACTACAGAGGTGGATGACTTACCATGTTCTCAATGATGTAACTATGTGGGAAAGACCCTGGAACGTTTAGACATGTAAGAATGTAGATCAAGGGAAACACCATGTGATAAAAAACTAGACTATCAGGAGGATGCTCATAAACCGACAAATGTACAGAGAAGCTGTGGGTAGCCTCATTTATTTAACAGTGTGTACCCGCCCTGACCGATGGTTTGTAGTGAGTAGACTGTCACAGCATTTTGCTGACCCCACAGAGGAGCATTTGGATTACAGCCAAACATGTCTTCTGTTATCCTAAAGGTACAGCAGATAAACAACTGTGTTTCAGAAAGAGCAGAGAGGGTCTAGGACTTAAAGCCCACAGTGATGCAGACAGGGCACTGTCAACTTGTGAAGCCGAATATATGGTTCTAGCTATGACCATACAGGAGTGTATTTATCCAGAACAACCGCTAGAAGTGGTGGAGATAAGATTACGAGTATATTGCTTAATATGTAATAGGTAATTGGAATGTATCCTCTATACCAAATAAGGTGGTTCTTGAAGATGAGGGGCGTTTTGTCAACGTCATTTAAAAATGATGGACACTGTGTATATATGAAGGCTGTTGTTTATGAGGGCAACCAGAAAACCATTGTGATTGCTAGGAACCCAGTGTGCCAACATAGATGTAAACATGTCAATATAGAAAATATCATACCATCAGATCTGTCATCAGAGAAGAAAGGATGACACTGGTTTACTGTCCAACGGACGACAGGGTAGCAGACACTATGAGGAAACCTGTTCCAAATTAAAATTGAAGGGATTTGCAAGGGTCATGTTTAATGTGTAAATATTGTAAACATCATACCCTGTTGATGTTTTGGATTATATTATTTCCTTTGTAAAATGTTTTTCAAAGAAGTTATCCAGTATGCTAATACAAACCCTAAGTGAGAGTGTTGAAATCAGAGGTTCTGTGTAGGATTGTTAGTAACTGTCTAACTGCATATATAACTGTTTCCACTAGTAACTGTCTAACTGCATATATAACTGTTTCCACTGGAGGGCGCTCTAGGCGGAGCCACTCAGGAACACCACCAGGTGGCGAGTATAAATAGAGATGTCTCCTCCCATTCTTTCTCTTTCCCCCAGCCTCTCAGTGAGACGAGACCTGTAGAACTGCTGCTCTGCCATGTGAATAAATAAACCATGCCAGTTAAGGCTCAAGATAGAAACCATGCCTATTGACCACATTATTGTCGCCCTATAGCCGAATTATGTCAACACAGTGTCCTCCAGTCATCCCAGTCCCTGTCACCCACCGTCCCCTTTGGGTGTCTTTTACCACTGCATTTGTCTGTCTCAAGTGCACACACACACACACACACGCACACGCACACACACACACACACTCACTCACTCACTCTCCATCCATCTCTCGCTCCATCTCTCTTCCTCTTTTTCTCATCGGGAGGGTGGTGGAGGGTGTGCGCGGGGCAGGGTGGGGTGGAATGATGGTGTTAGGGGGGTTCGCAGGAGACTGACTGTTTATTATTGTCCTCGGCCCACTTAACTCTGACAGTAACAGAATGAGATGAGGAGAGAAGCGAGCGCCATTAATCACAGTGTCGGGAGGGCCCGAGCCGGGGGGAGACGCATCCATATCCTGTCGCGGGTGCCTGGGAGAGGAACAGAAAGTGATTTTCAGGCCAGCCGGGCCTGGCGGCGGCAACCACCGCACCCACCGCCAGCCCCTCCAGCCGGTCTAGGCTGCCGGCGGTCGAAGAGTGCAGGGGAGAGAGGAGTGGGCAGGCGTTTCACACTCAATCTTCTTCAAATGTTCATGACACACGTCGCACCTACAGCCGCCTCCCGCTGCCGGCAGACCCCCACACAGGGGACCCGGGCTGTTTAAGTAAATACCCAGCCGCCCGCAACTCTCTCCCGGGGAACGATCGTCTAGAAAATTCCCTAATTGACTGTATCTCGAAACCCTCTTTTCTTGATCCTCCAATCACAGCCGTTGCCACTTCCATGGACAATCAAAGCCACGGACGATCAAAGAAAGAGGGCGGGGTTTGAGATAGGTCAATAGAGCTGTTAACAGAATTCGGCTATAGGGCGACAATAATGTGGTCAAGAGGCATGGTTTCTATCTTGAGCCTGAACTGGCGTGGTTTCTTTTTATTCACATGGAAAGAGCAGCAGTAACATACATGTTCTTCTCTCACTGAGTACCCGGGTGCGTCTATATTAAAGGCAGCCCAAGAGTGCTTCCGCGTTTCTCTGATTGGCTACGACGCCCATGTGACTGCGGCAGAGCGGAAATAGGCTGCTGCTCCAACGAAAGAAAGACACGCATTCTATTGCCATGCTCTGCGACAAACTCTAACCTTAACCAACTCCGAAAGAATGCCTAAACTTAACCCTAACCTTAACCAACTCCGAAAGAATACCTAAACTTAACCGGCGAAAGAAAGACAGACGCTAGTTAAGTTTATATAGAGAGATGATAAATTAATTAAACGTAAAAAAAAATTTAATAAAAATTGAAGTGATTCGAACTTGTCACCAACCTGACCACAGGCTCCACAGCAAGCTGAGGACCGAGTTGAGCTAACCGTCAATGTTAAAACAGGGGGGATTAGGAATGCATAATGCCGCGGCAACCTATGAGCCGCTGCCGCTCTGCCGCTCCACTCTGGCGCTGCTGCTTTGTCGCGGGGCGTGCGTGGCATTGTCACGTGGGGCGACGCGGCCAATCAGAGAAACGCGGAAGCACTCTTGGGCTGCCTTTAAAGAAGAGGCTACCTGGGTGGCTCCGCCTAGAGCGCCCTCTAGTGGGAACAGATATATATGCAACTAGACAGTCACTGGTGGAGACAATTATATATGCAGGTAAACAGTTACTAGTGTAAACAGCCATATGTACAGTTAGACAGTTACTAACAATCCTACACAGAGCCTCTGATCTCAACAAGAGCAGTGCAACACTTCCGGTATTCTGAAATCATGGGAGAGAGACCGGGGGGAGAAAATGAATGAATGTGGATGAGAGCCTTGGCATTAAGTGGTTGTAGCTACGGCTGTGGGGGTGCTGGAGACATGATCCAATAGACTTGTATACGCCTGAGTCTCCTGAACACGGAGAGACCAGTCCCAAGTCGATCGGCACTTTCTCTGCCGAGCTATAGTCACTTTCCCGCACCTACTCCCGAACTCTGCATGCGCAGATTGCCCACGGAGTCTCTCTGGATTGTCCAGAGATCTAGGTTTATCAATCTGCGCATGCTGAGTTTGGAAGCAGGCGCGGAAATGTGACTATAGCTCGACAGAGTAAGTGCCGATCGACTTGGGACTGGTCTCTCCGTGTTCAGGAGACTCAGGCGTGTAAAAGTCTATTGGATCATGTCTCCAGCACCCCCACAGCCGTAGCTACAACCACTTAATGCCTCTCAAAGACTCTCATCCACATTCATTCATTTTCTCCCCCCACTCTCTCCTCCATGAGCTCAATATAACGCAGAAGTGCAGTGGTCTATTGGTCCTTTTATTTGGTCCTTTATTTGTTTCTGTGTAGGAGGCACTTACTTACGTCTGGCACTTAACCCCTAACTGTTCCCGGTGAGCAGGTTGGCACCTCGTGCGGTTGCCTCCGCCATGAACGTGCGAGTGAATGGGTGAACTTGAGGCGTAAGTTGTAAAGTGCTTTGGATAAAAGCGCTATATAAATGCAGTCCATATGTATATACTGTAAAATGAATTCTGTTTACCAATAGAAGATGGATGGGATTAGATTGTGTAGGCAGGCTGTTTACTGATGTATTTAGGGTTATTGGTATCTGACTATCTCGAAACACGTCGAAATTCATATCATCATCATCCCTCGACGGCTGCGGAGATCCCAGACGCCGCCGCGCCTTGCCACCGGATCTGATCGGGCCGTCGCTGCTCCCACTTCCTGGAACGTGAGCCCTGTGTCCCGGGAGATTGTGTCAAGAAACGTATGAGACCCGTTTCCTCTGATTGATCGGGGAAGCCGTTATAGAGGGACGTGAAATATTATTTGATCCTCCCGCGCGATAGCAGTGACCGGCGAAGATTGCTCCTCGACGCGCTACAATGGTCGCTATCGAAGGCAATTCACCGCGGCCCTTGTTCGTTTGAAATTCATATAAACTCTCTCTCTCTAAAGTAGCATATGGAACTCTTCACCCGTAGAGAGAGAGAGAGAGAGATAGAGGGAGAGAGAGAGGGGAAAAAAAAGGTACGTCCGTGACGCCAGCCGGCTAGCAACCTCGGTCTGTCACACGTCAATCTGGGCAAGCCGGGCCCACCGCGCCGCCAAGCCTACCCGCCCACTCCATCCGGGTGATTGACAGCTGCATCTCTGAAGTCCCCCCCCCCATCTCCACGGCGACGCTGCGCAGCCCCACACGCACACCTTCCTCCGCTATCAGTGGCACCCAGATGTGGCGCGGCAGCTGTCCCCCAGCTTGTTCCTCCGCCGCCGTCTCCACGCAGACAGCTCCGTCTAAATATTTAATCACGCCAGCAGGCGCTGCCGCCACGCACACTTTAGTATCTCCTCCGAGCCGAGAGAGAGAGAGAGGGGATGAGGGGATGAGGGTGGAACGGAGAGAAAGAACGACGGGAAGAGGCAGAGATGAAAGGGCCCGGGGTCGTGACGGGGTGTTTCTTAGTTGAGGGGGGGACGAGGTAAAATAAAAAAATGTTTAAAAAAAATATTCTGATGACGATATTCCACAGTTCTTTTTTGGTTTTTGGACAAATGACACTGGTGTAGGGATGGATGACAGGCTGTGTTTTGAATACACCCTCAGGTCAGACTAGGCTGACATCAAATGTCTAACAAGTCAGACAAGACCATTCTGACTTCCTGCAATACACCTTCAGGGAGGCATACGGGGGCCCTTGAATTTGACTTTGGTAACCATGATTCAGGAAATAATAACGTTTGTGTGCACCAGTGATGCCAGTAACTAGTTACTAAGTAACTAGTTACTCTAATCTGATTACTTTTTTCAGTAAATAGTAATCTAACTTGTTACTTTTTACAAGCCAGTAAAAATTACAGTTACTTTTCCAAGTGGCTGTGCGTTACTATTTAGTTACTATCTCATAATGCTGATGATAAGAGAGCCAGGGGTACAGTCAGCTAGACCGGAGATGGGACGTGCGCTCGCGCACGCACATAGCCACACACACATGTTTATGTTTATAATACCATGTTTTATATTACACAATGGGTTTACAATTTTATTTTTAATTAAAATTATATTATATACATTTTCTATTTTATTTAGTTTGGGAACCACTGTCCTAGAGTGCCTGAGCAGTGGACAACTGTGACCTTATATGGCCTGATGGCTGATGACGTCTCATGATGACCTGTCTGAGCAGCCAATCATGATTTATGACATTATGCACTTTCAATAAAGCATTATTTAAAAAAAAAAAAAATGGTTGTCATTCTTATGTTGTGGCAGCAGCAGGGGGGACGACGACGACGACTTCGTAACCTAGTTACTTTCAAAGTATCTAAGTTACTTTGACAATCAAGTAATCAGTAAAGTAATTAGATTACTTTTTAAAGGAGTAATCAGTAATCAGATTATTTTTACAAGTAATCTGTGGCATCACTGGTGTGCACACACACCTATGCATATGTCTGTCCGTACTTCTGTCTGTCTGTCTGTCCGTCCGTCCGTCCGTCCGTCCGTCCGTCCGTCCGCCTGTCTGTCTGTCTGTCTGTCTGTCTGTCTGTCTGTCTGTCTGTCTGTCTGTCTGTCTGTCTGTCTGTCTGTCTGTCTGTCTGTCTGTCTGTCTGTCTGTCTGTCTGTTTGTCTGTCTGTCTGTCTGTCTCGACTCTTCCACATCTACAGTATCCGTGTGTGTGTGCATCAGTGTGTGTCATCGCTGACAGCTGATCAGGATGCATATGGCGCCCGAGGTACTTTCTGTAATTGTGACTTTTTTTCTTCTCTTTTTTTTTTTTTTTTGTAAAGCCTTGGCTCATCCCCAAGCAACAGATTGCTGCTGTCGCTGGAGTTTGCGCCTCACAGATGGAGCTGCATCACCTCCTCCGGAGCCTGACAGGATCAATCCGAGAGCTCATTCGCTCGCAGTCAATTAAGCCATGTTAGTTTTGACAGGAGCCACAGGCAAAATAACAGCCATCACTGTCAGGGAGGAAGATATTGTGACCAAACAAACAAACAACGTGAAAAGAAAAAAAGTGCTCGTTTACTGGAGGGAGGATTGACTTTGCACAGGAAACGGGGGGGGGGGGGGAGGGGCTGTTGGCTTGTATCGTGTCACACCAGCGTAGAGCTCCATCAGATATGACGAGGTAGAAGGCGCGCTGGTTGAACCTCAGCAGATGCCAGAGCCTTTAATTCGCTGGCTAAGATAAAGAGCCTTGGTTGGCCTAATGAAATCCTAAATAACAACTAATGAGGACCCTCATCAATTGCGAAGGCAAACCCAGTCCACGTGTCAAAAGGCATTTAAAGATCCTTCTTCTTCTCTCTCTTGCCCATCAGCCCGAGATCCTTCTTCTTCTCTCTCTTGCCCATCAGCCCCCGATCCTTCGTCTTCTCTATCTTGCCCATCAGCCCCCGATCCTTCTCCTTCTCTCTCTTGCCCATCAGCCGAGATCCTTCTTCTTCTCTCTCTTGCCCATCAGCCCGAGATCCTTCTTCTTCTCTCTCTTGCCCATCAGCCGAGATCCTTCTTCTTCTCTCTCTTGCCCATCAGCCCGAGATCCTTCTCCTTCTCTCTCTTGCCCATCAGCCCGAGATCCTTCTTCTTCTCTCTCTTGCCCATCAGCCTGAGATCCTTCTCCTTCTCTCTCTTGCCCATCAGCCCGAGATCCTTCTTCTTCTCTCTCTTGCCCATCAGCCCCCAATCCTTCTTCTTCTCTCTCTTGCCCATCAGCCAAGATCCTTCTTCTTCTCTCTCTTGCCCATCAGCCGAGATCCTTCTTCTTCTTCTCTCTCTTGCCCATCAGCCAAGATCCTTCTTCTTCTCTCTCTTGCCCATCAGCCAAGATCCTTCTCCTTCTCTCTCTTGCCCATCAGCCAAGATCCTTCTCCTTCTATCTCTTGCCCATCAGCCAAGATCCCTCTTCTTCTCTCTCTTGCCCATCAGCCGAGATCCCTCTTCTTCTCTCTCTTGCCCATCAGCCAAGATCCTTCTCCTTCTATCTCTTGCCCATCAGCCAAGATCCCTCTTCTTCTCTCTCTTGCCCATCAGCCAAGATCCTTCTCCTTCTCTCTCTTGCCCATCAGCCCGAGATCCCTCACGTGTCCGATCAAAGACACAAGTGTGATATAGGTCAGACGATGAGTGAGATCACAGAGGAGAAGAAGAAAAAAAGACAGCAAAATGGTCTCTCTGATCCCGTAATAAATGTAATTAATCAGAAGTGAACGACGTAACGTCCTTAACAAAATTAAAATCAGGGTTACCTACATGAATCTCCATCATATACCCCCCCCCCCCCCCACTGAGAGACAAGGTTGAGCTGCTCTCTTTGTACCCTTCGGAGGGAGAGTGAAGCCCTTTGATTAGGACGTGTAGCTACAGTAGGTACTATAGGTAGCTGCGGGCCATGGAGTGGAAACACTTGGCATCGGCTTCCAAGTCTCTCCACACACCCGAGGTGCACACGCACGCACACACGCACGCACGCACGCACGCACGCACGCACACACACACACACACACACACACACACACACACACACACACACACACACACGCACATGTCTGCCGCTGAGCCAGGCTTTACCCAGGGCATCGTTACAGACAGTACATATCCTTCCTTTGAAGGGTTATCAAGGCCCCTCATTAAAGATGTCCCTGGCTTTCTTAGTGACGTGGGGCCCCACAGGGTGTAATATATACCCCCCTTTAATTAGTTTGCAAACTCATTAGTGTGTGCCGAGCAATTAAATGTCCTTCCTTCAGAATGTCTTACAACAGGACAAAGAAATCCCATGGGCTTGTCAAGGAAGTAGGGCTTAAAGCCCAGCCAACTATACCCCCAACCCAGCCCCCCCCCCCCGCCCGCCCCCCTTCCTCTAGTGCAGAGGACTGTCATTAGGGATCTGCCAGCTCCACCAGGCACCCTCAACCTTCCAGCTTCTCCATCTGCACTCCCAGTGTTAACTCCCTGTCCCTCCCCTGTCCAACTCTCTGCCACGGAACCGCCTGATTCTCCAGTCTGCTTCATGTCCAGGTTTCCTATAGTGTTTTATTTAGTGGCTGGGTATATAATCAGCGCTGGGGCTTTACTAGACGGCAGGGCCTCAAGCAACAACAGGGCTCTCCCTCGCCTGAAATATTTAACGGTGAAAGTCAGGGTGCCCTTTTTTTCTTTCTTTTTTTTTAATTAGAATGACTTTTTTTGATGGATATCCTGCCGCTTTTTTAGTGGAGGTGATAATGATGAACTAAAAAGTGAAAAAATAAGTCTAAAAGAGCACTCAGTATGATGGGGAAAAAAGTAGCAGGGGGCTCGAGCGCCCTTCGGACCCTCTCTGTGTATGTGCCTGACAAATCGTCACGGATATCAGCGCATCAAACTACCCGCCCGCTCCACACCGACCAAACATCTCCGTCACCACAATCTCCACGGGTCACTCTCAAGTTTTCCCGCTCCCAAAGAATGAATTTACGACAAAAAAATAAAACGGCAAAGACTACAAAGTGTATCCATTGTTTCATTTACAGATCCGTTTTGGTCGCCCGGAGCACCACACGGTCCCAGAGCTTTCCGACGGGCGGCCCGGAGGAGCCTGAGGCGCATTCCCATGCACTGCGGCTCTCCATAAATCCGGCAAGCGTGAAATCTCGAGAGCCAACTTTGAGGAGAGAGCCAATCTGACTGTTTACAACCATCTCATCTTACGCGGAAAGCCTTTTTGGCGCCTGCCACCGCGGAACCCCCGACATGTTTGCGGAAGTGTTCATGCCGAACAAAGTGATGGTATCATCTGGGCCTCTGCTCTTCCATTTGCCGCCGCTGCTGCCGTCGCTGCTTCTCCTCCTCCCAGGGAAAAAAAAGAAGAAAAAAAAACCTTTTCAAGCCGCGTCGCCCACAACCGAGAGGGAAAAGTTTGAGAAATGGGAGAAGGGAACCATGCAAAGTGGACATATTCTCCAGCCTGCCGTAAAATAACCGCGGGGATGGACCATTAGCCATTCGTTGCTACCGACTGGGTTGCAGAATCTCGCATCTGCAAACGCAGAAGGTCACGGGAAACCTACCGCAAGAGGGGAGGGGGGAATGTAGAATATGAGGGAATAAAGGAAAGGAATAATCTTAAACAAATGAGAAACGCAAATACCAGTAGGAATTATATATTTAACACAGAGAAAGATTGCGTTAACGGATCCGATTGATAAAAAAACTAAAATAGATTTCACAGTAACTAGTCGTTGAGAATGTGTTGTAAAAAAAAAAAAAAAGTGATTCAGCCTGTTCCCTGAACAAATACCTTTGGTCTTGCCCTGTAATGACTGGACTAAAATGTCAGCTCCACCTCTCGCTCCGCTGGATGCTGGTCTTCCTGCTGTTACTAAGGAGTCACGAGGACCAGACATGTTCCTCCACTTTTCCGAGGCACAAACCAGTCAATTTGTCATCCGGAGAAGAGGTTGAACCTTTAATTAAAGTGAAGAGCCGCCGTCATCAGGGCCCGGCTAAATGTCACATGATAAATAACGGCAGGAGATCTGAAAAGCTCCCTCTGAGTTTCCCTCACTCGCTGGGGATAAAAAGGCCACACACATTACAGGGCAAACCGCATATCAATATGTTAAATAGGTTCAATTGTATAAATAGATTAAATGACCCGATTGCCAACCAGACATGCTTCAAATACCCTGTTGTTTGAGCAGGGAATGTTGACAATGTCACGTAGCCCGGGCTATTAATGGAAACCTAGCAGGGAGAATGTGGCGGTGAGCGACATTATTAGAGTAGATGATGGGTTTCTGAGCAGATCAGTCACTGAATGCAATCGATATCTCCGCCTTTATAAATGCTGGAGGAGAAATTAGACTTCAGAAAGTGCATCGCTTAGGGTAAAACCACTGCTACCATGGCAACGCCTTGATGTGGACACTATCAGAAATTACTTGCTAATTACACTCCTGTGCAATCTGTATTATTATATAAAAAGAAATAGATTGTTCTGTTTCATAAGCAGTGAAATTATTATGGTAATGGCGAATTCATGCAACCACATCGACACTGTTGATGTAAATGGTGCATTTATATATAACGCTTTTACCCAAAGTGCTTTGCAATTTTTGTTCCTCACATTCACTCACCGGCGGAGGCAACCTCTATAGGGAGGTGTGGTCTGACGTCATGGTTGTTCCACCCGTATAGGGATTTATCATTGGGACAATGGATTATCGGCTATTGTAACAATTCTGCCGCATGGAAATTGAAAAGCTTTCCATTTTTGCACAAACCGAGTTCCCTTCTATCACTAACATTATTGTTTAAACATTTTTGGTTGAAATACAATTTGGCGATTTTCTTTTATGATTAATTGTGAATATTTTCTTGTTGAGCTATAGATTGTGGATGAATATGAACAGAAAGGTACACCATGCAAATGTTAATGCTTTATTTGTTTTAAACGAGACTATATTTAGAAATGGGCAATGGGGAAATACATTGCGTTGGAGGGTGGAACACAACAAAAACACCAATGACGTAACAACTACACCTCCCTATAGCATCGTGCATCGAAATTATAATTTCATTTCAACAGATCACATGGGGGGCGACAGTGGCTCAGGAGGTAGACCAGTCGTCTGGTAGTCGGAGCGTTCCCGGTTCGATTCCCGCTCCTCCCAGGCAGGGTGTCGAAGTGTCCTTGAGAAAGAAAAAAACGTAACCCCTAACTGCTCCCGATGTGCAGGTTGGCACCTTGCATGGTGTTACCAACGGGGCCCAGGTGAGAAACAGTGTCTGTTCATTGCACTGGTTATAAGGCAGCTTAACCCTTTCACTTCCACACGACAGAAGGTTAACCCTTTACTATCACAACCGACAGTGAAAGGGTTAACCGTATGTGAATTGTCGCAGTGAAAGGGTTAACCGTTTTGGTAGTGCGGCAGTGAAAGAGTTACTCTTGACCCTTCAAATCTCTAAAATGATCACCCTGTCTCTTGTCTTGCCGTCCTTGACGGTGCTGTCAATTCCACTGAATTCCTCCTTCAGCGTTCTGTACTTGATCCCCTAATCTCGCTTTTGTGCCTCTCACTCAACGGAAAACCTTCCTCCCCGTTAACGGAGCGTTTATGCAGCTCCACTCCCCTCCGTCTCTCAGTTCCCGCTGATCTCTTCGCTGCTTCCCTGACGCTGTTGATCATTAGTCACATTTCGCCTGTTGTCGATCAGGAAAATCTTTGGCACGTCTCATTTCCAACACCTCCCTTACTCATAATACCCCAAAATAGATGAGATAGATAAGTAAAGGACCGCATTCATTACCAACATTCGCAATGAGGGTCAGCCCAAATCCACTTGGATAACCATGCGTTCCAAAGAAACGGCGTCACTCTCAATTCTAAAATGTTAACTTTGTGAAAGCTATATATATACTTCTTTTAATCGCTAGATGTATCTTGTGCATTCGGGATGTGAGTAATTTTGGCTTCAGCAATATTTCGACTGAATATATTTCTACACTGTTTGCCTTACAGCCGCCATCCCACTATTGTTACCCCCACATGCAGTGTATGTAAAATCCAACCACTAATTACACGTACTTTGTGCATTGTTGTCGCCAGCATGTGTCTCTTTTTTCGGTAATATCTTAATCAACTGATATAAATATTGCCAATATTCATGCCTCATTAATGCACTTAATCTACCCTCGTGTTCTAATCTACCTAATAATTCATTTGTTCAATGATTAATTATGCCTATCTATGTCATGTGGAAACAACATTTGTTTTTAATTGTGCACGTTAAAAGAGGAATTGTCCCGTCACCCCATTTGCGGCACGCTAGGCGCTCAGAGCTCCGGTCGCAACCGGGGTAGGGACTAGGGTGTGGCGGCGGTGGGGGGGGGGGGGGGGCCTGTGTTTTGCTTTCCCAACTCCTCTGCGTCCGCCAGCGATCCCGGAATCCCACCGCCGCGCCATATGTGGCATCTGCGTTAATTACTCAAGAGGAATTGGCGGAGGACCCGGCGTAACAGCAGGTGAGGAGCTCCAGCCTAGAGCTAAACCAACACTAACTGGTCAAGCTCAGCTGCCCGCGCTCCTCCGCCGACTGAGGTGCGCGGGATGGTGCTCGTTCACGCTGCTTGGCCTTCATTACAGATCAGGGGGAAGGTGCAATTAGTACTAGGAGCCCCCCCGCCAGCTTATAATTACCTTAAGACACCCACTTAAACAGGGAACCTTATAAATCATCTCCTGTTGCCTATAAGCCCCGGATGCAACATGCCAACAGATGTCAGCTGCAGCCGCGGACAGGCCCCTCGGTGGCTGCGGCCGGCGACGCTGCGAGCTCATCTAATGAATAAGAATGGCTTTTAGATTCGGTTTTACAGGGTTCAACCAAGGTTTACGGCGACATTTCTTGTGAAATGAGAAATAGAAGGAGGGCAGAAAAGGGGGGCAGAGAACAAAAGGCCAACGGGAGTTGGGAATAATGCGACAGATTACAGTTTGTTTGATGTTTCTCCCAATTTTGTGACATTTTGCGAGTGAAACTTTTTTTTAATCTTCACTTGGGAAAACGCGGAACAGTGCATCTCTCCACACAGTGTTGTGCTTTTGGGTGAGGTGCTGTTTTGAAGGGTTTCTGCATATATTTGCATCCTGGCACTAGAGCGGCATCAAAGAAGTTCTAACGTGACGGACAAAAACATCACTCATCACAGACGCGAGTATCTTTTCTGGACACCCACTGTTTCTCGATTACATGAAAGCATTTAGGGCTTAGCGGGGAGGAAAGTATCACACAATGCAAACATACCACCATACAGACAAATCCTCCAGAAAATTTCTCATAAACAAAGCACTCGTTTGGCATGCCTTTCAGGAGCTAGGAAACCCTTTTGTTTGCCGTTATAGCAATAGCAGTTCCAAATGAGCAAAGAATATCCTTTGAAATTGAAAAGTTGACGCAGGCCATCTTATTTATCTCGTCCCAATTTGAGTTTTCTTTGTCACAAAAACCGAAAAGTAGGGATGTCCCGATCCGATCACGTGATCGGGGCCGATCGCGTGATTTTCCGAAGATCGGGATCGACAAAAAAAAAAAAACGTTTTTTTTTTTTTTTTCAACAAACATGACCATGTTCACGTCTTAAACTCATACTGAGGCCTTAGTTTTGGTTTTAAATTGCATATCATCATTAATTTATTTATTGTCACACAGAGCAGAAGAATTTTGCCAAAACAAACCAATAGTATCCAGCTGCAGAACGGCAGACCAGCCACACTATCAGACCCAAATTAAAAAATATATATAATTTTTATTTTTTTTAATCCCAATTTCTCACATTACATTCACCCTGAATGTTGACGTTATCCAGGTGAAAAGTTAACTTCATTCAAGCGAGGCATTGCAATCCTTGACATAAATCATTTGATGTATAATTAAATCAAAGGAAATGCGTTTGGGTCTGAGAGTGTGGCTGGTCTGCCGTTCTGCAGCTGGATACTATTGGTTTGTTTTGTCAAAATTCTTCTGCTCTGTGTGACAATAAATAAATGAATGATGATATGCAATTTAAAACAAAAACTAAGGCCTCGGTATGAGTTTAATACGTGAACATGGTCATGTTTGTTGAATAAAAAAATAAAGTAAAAAAAATAAAAATTACCTTTTTTTTCTTTTTTTTGATCGGATCGGGAAAGATCGGTATCGGTGGATACTCAAAATCACATGATCAGGATCGGATCGGGAGCAAACAAACGTGATCGGGACATCCCTACCGAAAAGGTTTTCCGTCGTTCCATATGTTTGTAAGGTGGGTATGAAAAATTATTAAATGTCATAACTGTGTGTGTTTGGGAGAGGAAGAGGGGGGGAAAAAAACATGGCGTCCATTTGGAGTGCTGCTGAACAACAAATAAAAAGGTTCCAATATCAAAAGGTTGACCTTCACCACTGCTGTTGTGAGAGACTGAAAGAAAACACAGTTGGATGTATGAATGCCAAATATTCCATTAAAGACACCTGACAAAGGAATGCTATTCTCTGGGAGATGTCCTTCTAGTTCCTGGACCTGCATTTCTAAAAGCATAGCAATTGACAGCCACTGAGGGGAAAAAACAAACATCACCTCTAACCTCATCTTGTTCTTGCTTATACCAAGAAACACATTTCCATCCACAGCCAACAGAAGGTTATGAATTATAACCCTAGTTATATGAATACGGGCTTGCTTCAGGTCTATTCGACTACTCCGTGTAACTATGGGTGCTTCTTGCTGAATGAATTTTATTCTTTAACCTCTTAACCCATTAAGCCTGACGGGCCCGGTACAGGGCCGAGATTTATATCATGCCATAAATCGATCAATATAGAACGTATTAATTAATGTTGCGTTTATTTTTTAAATGTAGCCAAGAGTAAAGACCCTAACCCTGTCAGAACAGCAGTCAACTTTTATATATTTTCAGCACTACGTTTGTTTACCAATGATTTTAAGTGTTAATGGCGAAATATGAGTTCATAAATATCTCAGCGCATCCCGACGGAAACCGGATGATTTAGACGGAAATAAAGGAAGCTGTCATAAGTGTGTGTAGTCGGGCGGCTGGGTAGCACAGTGGACTAAGCACTCGCCTACCACTGCAGAGACTCTGGGATCGAATCCAGCTGTCAGCGGTACGTCCAGCTTGGTCAGTCGTCCCTACTAACACAATTGGCAGTGTTAGCGGGTGGGAAGCCGGTGGGGTGTGTCCTGGTCGTTGTAAACTGCAACTCCTACTGGTCGGTCAGGGCACCTGTTCAGCAGGGAGGGGATCTGGGGGAAATAGCATGAACCTCTGCACGTGTTACGTTCCCCCAGTGAAACTCCTAGCTGTCAGGTGAAAAGAAGCGGCTGGCGACTCCACATGTATCGGAGGAGGCATGTGGTAGTTCTACACCCTCCCCAGGCCGACCGTGGGGAAATGCGAGCAACGACCAGGAAGGGAATTGGCATAACGACTAAATTAGGATGGATGAAAAATACAGAAAAGCCCAAAAATAAATAGAAGCAAACAATAAAAGTGTGTGCAGTCCTATGAACGAGGAGACTCAGAGTTTTCGATGGGCTTTCGAATGTCATAAAACTACACTTCCTAGCTCACACCAGCCCCTGTCAATCATCTGACTTTCAACGTGAACTTTATTTAATTATTTTACATTATTTTCAGGATCATGTCTCACGGGTCGAACAAACCTGAATATTATTGCCATAAAATAGAACGTACTGTAGTTCGTTTCTTTACCTTTCTGTGAACGTCTGGAAAAAAACGTGACGCAGAGCGGCAAGACTAGAGACCCTCCTTGGCTTGGTGGCCAGTGACTGGAATACCCATGATGGTGAATGCTGGCTTTTTCAGCACTGTTGGGGGATAGCCCTGAAAAGGAGCGGTGTCCATGAAGTGAGGTCTTCCCCATCAGCATATGAGCATACTCAAAGGTGTGTATGAAGGTGCAACACTACTATCACCGACATCTAAGAAGGGAGATCCCCCCTTGAATGGTCCTTCTAAGGGTTCTCTCCTCCACACTGCCTGTGGAGAATTTTTCCCTATTGTTAGGTTTTAGTGAGTTTTTCCTTACCTTTGTGTGGGGTATGTCTGGGAGTGCTTGCATTCTTTCATTTATTTGCATTTATTTAAAATTTGTTGGACCTTATGGTCTTCTTGTTCTGTTCTTGACTTATTGTTATGTTTTCTTCTTGACTTGTTTAAAAAAGACATGTACGGCCCATGGGGACATTAACGTGTGTTGTCGGGCCTTATAAATAAATTTGATTTGATATGATTTGCGTATGAAGGTGCGTATGAGCGTACTTGAATGTATGTATGAAGGTGCATATGAAGATGCATATGAGCATACTGGAAAGTGCGTATGAAGGTCAGTGATGCCACTAACGCGTTACTAAGTAACGCCTTACAGTAATCTGATTACTTTTCCCCGAAAATAGTAATCTAACGCGTTCATCTTTAAAAGCCAGTAATCTGATTGCAGTTATTTGTCCAAGTGGCTGTGCGTTACTATTTCGTTACTATCTCATCATAAATTCATAATGCAGGCGGAATGCAATATTTTATTTCGTTTTAGACAGTCAAAAATATACGTTTGGAGCTGTATTTCCTTGTATTGGGGGAGTGACGTCACAGCATGCAACCTCACGTTGTTCCATGCTGGTGGGCGCGGCTGTTATTGTTATTATCAGGCTCACCAAAACTAGCGAGCTAGCAGGGAGACGTTCACGCTGGTAACGCTTTCTTGCAAACAACAAACAAACAAACAAACAAACACTATGCGGAGGAAACAAAATACTGTCTACCGCATCTGGAATATACAGCACAGCACGACCAAACGGATAGAAAAAACCAAACCCGAAGCATCGACTTCTGGATTTCTTTACTGGATTTAAACCATAGTGCAGGTATGTTCCACCTTTGAGTTAAACATCTTTTGCATTGCACTATTCATGAACATGGAACACCATACTCACACACACCTCCAATGTACAGCCCCACCCCACCTACCCAACCTCCCCCAATGCACAGTTTCTATGTCAAATGTATATACACTCTTTTTCTGGATTTTTTTAGTATCACAAACAGTACTGCATTTGAAAATCTGGTATGTCATAAATGTATAGATGTAGCAGTACTGTCTATCTGTATGTCGTGTGTGTCATATGATGAATTGAAAATGGGGGACCCTGATGGAAACAAGACGAAAGTCTTTCTCAGGTCTGCATCCTCTTAACAATTGTATGTATTGAGCCGTACTGTACTGTACCCATTCTGCAATCTGTTAATAAAGTTTTCAATCAATCAATCAATCAATACTGCAGTATGTAGGTTGTCAGTAGCACACAATAATAAATAATAATAATAATAATAATAATAATAATAATAATAATAATAATAATAATAATAATAATAATAATAATAATAATAATAATAATAATAATAATAATAATAATAATAATAATAATAATAATAATAATAATAACAATAATAATAATAATAATAATAATAATAATAATAATAATAATAATAATAATAATAATAATAATAATAATAATAATAATAATAATAGCATAGGAGGAGCAGTACCGTTTAATAGACTGTTTTTAAGAGCATGAGCTTCAGATACTGGATAGACCTTCAAACATAAAGAACATTTTCTTGAAGTATAACACTCCAACCCATCAAGTGGTCCTGTGGAACGGCTTTTTAGTCTGGGAGGGTTGGTGCTCACGCCTAGAAGGAACAGACTTTCTGACAAGAGGTTTGAGAAGATTCTGTTACTGAGATATAATCACTGGTTTACTCACCCCTCTCCCCTGTTTCACTAGGAACATTAGAACCATATCTGAATAGGGCAGGCCTCAAAGGTAGGCTACATATCAGCCTACATGTGGTGTTATTGACCATTTATCTTTTGTGAAATCTATAGATATATAGATAGGCCTACCTGCCCTATTAGTACATTTTACTCAAACTGAGTACATTTTACAATTTTTTTTGTCATTCTTATGTTGTGGCAGCAGCAGGGACGACGACTTCGTAACCTAGTTACTTTCAAAGTAACTAAGTTACTCTGATAATCAAGTAATCAGTAAAGTAACTAAGATTACTTTTTAAAGGAGTAATCAGTAATCAGTAATCAGATTACTTTTACAAGTAATCTGTGGCATCACTGATGAAAGTACTTATGAGCGTACTGGAAGGTGCGTATGAGCGTACTCTAATGTGTGTATGAAGGTGCATATGAAGGTGCATATGAAGGTGCATAATGAAGGTGCATATGAGCATACTGGAAGATGCGTATGAAGGTGCATAATGAAGGTGCATATGAGCATACTGGAAGATGCGTATGAAGGTGCATATGAAGGTGTGAATGAGCTATCTTGTCAGCGTGAAAAAAGCATAAACGTGATTGCCGGGGTGGCCTGGTCAGTGATATAAATAAAGTAGTACAATTATTTCAGCAAGCGTCCATAGGCGCACAGAGCAGTTCAATAGGCGAAGTAAGACGCAAAGTGATGAAACGCAGCCAGTATGAAATATAACAAAATCAAATGCTTCTGGAGCAAGGTCAACACTGTTTTGATTTTAAGTAATTCCCTGAAACGAAATCCTTCTATAAATCTCAGAGCTTTAATCAAGTGAGCTTGCACTGATGTAATCACATGACAAATGCATGTGGGTTATTGCTACCAAAGCCAGCAAACCGAAGATATATTGTTGGTGACGTATAATGGCATTGCCTAGGCCTATCCCCGACTAAGGATTTGTATAGTCGACTTTGATTGGGCAAAATTTGCCGATAGTCGACTGAAGGCTGAAGGAGTCGACTGAAGGCTTCTTGTCCCTGCGAAAGCATGCAATTGGTCCACTGATGGATACATCTTGATATTTGTCTAGTGTGTTCATTAGACAGGTGAAATCCTCTTTCAATGACTCTGTGCCCATTTTCTTAGGCAGTTAGCCTTGCTGGTATGCGCGCCATTACTGTTAGCCACGCTTCTAGGCCTCTTTGCTTTTGGAAAGAATGATTAAAAAAGAATATTATAAATTATTTATAAATGTTGTTGCATTCGACTAAGAGGTTGGCAGTCGACTACGGCTCCTTTCAATTGATTAGTCGACTATTCGACTAGTAGAGGTCAGCCCTAGCATTGCCGCAGAGTACCACTTCCCTGCATTGAGAACTTTCGGTTTTAGTACTCTCCTGCATGGACCATATTCACACGGCAGCCATTTTCCTCTTGTGTCATGCTCAGGTGGGGGTTTCTTTGGGTGGGAACAAAAGGGTGGAAAAAGAAAACCCAACCTGAGCATGACATAAGAGCAAAATGGCCGCCGTGAGAATATGGTCCATGGCATTGTCTCTACAATGTGCTGTTGTCGACCATTCCTGTATACTCTTTAGTTGCCTCAAATTCTCTCTTGCTTCCTCCCTCTCTCTCTCTCTCTCTCTCTCTCTCTCTCTCTCTCTCTCTCTCTCTCTCTCTCTCTCTCTCTCTCTCTCTCTCTATCTCTCTCTCTCTCTTTCTCTCTCTCTCTCTTGCTCACTCAATCTCCCTCCCTTTCTCTCTATGTTACTCCCTCACTCACTCTTTCTCTCTCTTCCTCTTGATCGCTCTCCTCCCTCTCTCTATCACTCCCCCCCCACCCCTTCTCTCTCTCTCTCTCTTCCTCGTTCTCGTAGTGTGTGCTATGGTTGGTGGGAGGTTCATCAGTCACAGAGTAACTGCCCTTGGGCACTTTACATTAGGAGGTCAGTGAAAGGTAAAGGCTCTCTACCCTCTCTGTGATTCCACCTGACACGTCGCATAGCAGGTGTTGTACATCCAATAAATGCTACATGGACTCGCTAGAGCAATTCATTTCTGAGGGATCCCTGACCCCTTTTGTCTAAAGGGTCGCAGGGATGTGCCCAAAGCCTTTTGATGTGGAGGGCCCAAACAACATGATTGAAGGGGCCAGGCGCCAAACACTTGGAGTGGAAATGGATCATTTTACAAACGCAACTCAAACACGACAATGTCATAGGTCTTTTGTCAACATGTTTGTTCCTTGTAATAATGAGGTGATTTAAAAACAACACATTAGATGTGAATTGTATTAACCCTTTCACTACCACACTACAGAAGGTTAACCTCTCACTACCACACTACAGAAGGTTAACCTTCCACTAGGGCTGGGCGATATGGCCTCTAAATAATATCGCGATATTTTTTGGCCATATCACAATACACGATATATATCGCGATATTTTGACATTTCCTCTAAAGCACTTAAACATGCTTGATTTAACCCTTTGATGCATACAGTCACGCCAATATGATGATTATAATAAGTCCCTGCAACATATGTTTGCATTATTAAACCATGAAGATGCTTTAAAAAATAATTAAATGAAAATGTACTAAGAGTAGTCTACTGACACACTAATAAAAAATGTATTTACATCTAAGACAATTTATATAAAAACTCTTGGGTGCCATAAGACTTTTGCACAGTAGGCCTACTGTGTTTTCTATCCACTTTAGCCAAACACACACACATGTGTCACATTTCATTAGACAGACTAGCGCGGACCTTTAATGACATGCAATTTAATTGACGCGAGCAATGGGCTAACGTTAGCTGCTAACTTATCCCATGACTAGGCTAACTAGCGTTAGCTGCTAACCCTAAAACTTCGAGATGAAGCCACGTTACAAGCCCAAGACTTCCCTGGCTCGCATTAGGCCTGGCAATCTTTTTTGACATTAATTATCTGAAATATTCTAAAATCATTAAGTCAGCTATAAGCCATTATCCCTTTGTGTGTGATTATAATTTTATCACAGTAGTGTGTATATTAGCCTATTTATGGGATAACTTAGCAGCTAACGTTAGCCCATTGCTCACGACGTCAATTATATTGCATGTCACTGGTCTATAGAAATAAATGCATTCGAACAAGAAACCAATGTATAGACATAGCAATGTCAAAAAAGATTGCCAGGCCTAATGCGAGCCAGGGAAGTCTTGGGCTTGTAACGTGGCTTCATCTCGAAGTTTTAGGGTTACCTGCTAGTTAACCTAGTCATGGGATAAGTTAGCAGCTAACGTTAGCCCATTGCTCGCGTCAATTAAATTGCATGTCATTAAAGGTCCGCGCTAGTCTGTCTAATGAAATTACAATTGCATGTCATTGAAGGTCCGCGCTGGTCTGTCTATAATGAAATGAGAGGAAAGCTCTGCGCTAGAGCAAGTCTCATCTCAGCCGCGACGTGACACAACATATACTCGATGTTCACGATATAGTAATTGACTACATCTCATGTAGAACAAGCCGCGATACATCGAGTATACTCGATATATCGCCCAGCCCTACCTTCCACTACCACACTACAGAAGGTTAACCTTCCACTACCACTACAGAAGGTTAACCTTCCACTACCACTACAGAAGGTTAACCTTTCACTACCACACTACAGAAGGTTAACCCTTTCACTATCACACTACAGAAGGTTAACCTTTCACTACCACACTACATAAGGTTAACCCTTTCACTACCACACTACAGAAGGTTAACCTTCCACTACCACTACAGAAGGTTAACCTTTCACTACCACACTACAGAAGGTTAACCTTCCACTACCACACTACAGACGGTTAACCTGTAATCCGAAATGTTCACTAATGTCGTGGAGGGACACATCCAGTGTGCTTAGGTGTCCCTCGTCTAAAGCACTGTTCTGTAACATCAATCTAGCTTATTTACCACTCCGATTTCATCCCTGTGATTACAGTATTTGAGGCTGACGAGGCCGTTTCCATGTCTGGCGACATCAGATACAGCATGACAGTGGAGACGTGTCCTGAGAGGAGATGATCATTTTGATGGTTAAAAACATGATTAGGGCTTTTAGGCAGAGTGAATGACTTCTCATGCCATTACTAAAGCCACAATCCAGGACTTTCCGACTATATTTAATAGGGGGTATATTCTTATACATTCTTGAAAAGTTTCATCTGCAGATGGAAAAATAGCCTTTTGGAACTTTCTTAACCCGTCGTTATCAGAATATAGGACTGTTTTATAAATGTTACCAATGTTAACAAACCCCTTTCACAGCCACATACATTTATTTTTTGATTTACCTATTAATCCTTCAACTAGAAGGATCCAGTCAGTCAACATAGAGAACGAAAGCATGCCTCCATTGCTATTCCGTTGGCCGCTTGGTGAATCAGGTTCATTGATTAGGCCTTTCAAGCCTCGATGTTTGTACCTGATCTGAAATCTAATATTTTAATGTGGTTCTCCTGCTCTGCGTCTATGACACAAGAGATGATTTATGAAAGGAGTTCACGCAGCCCTAGTCAAGCTTCACTAGCAGCCTGTATCAGCATCATTTGTCATTCCTTGTTTTCCCCCCTTTTTTCTTTTACAACACGCTCAATATTAGATGAGGTTTTTGCTTTTTTTCCCTCACTTTTCCACTCAAACTTTTGGGAGAAATTATAAGTTTCTATGGTTGATGAGACAAACCAGGACAAATAAATCAATACGGAGCAAATGAAAGCAAATTGAATCTATTAAAGCAAAATTACTGGGCGGGAAAAAAAGGAGAAAAAAAAGAAAAGACTCACCCAAACGCGACACAGCCCATAGAGTCACGGCATATAGCCACAATTAATGAGAGAGGTAGTAAAAAGGTGTTGGCTCATTAAGCCTGGGGAGGCCTGTGCATACAGACAAGGTTCCTGCTGCTAAGCCAGACCAGAGCGGGACCAGCGGTAACCAGTCGCCCCCATTGCTGAGGGCGGGGGGGCCCTGGAGGGGGGGGGGGGGGGGGGGGGGGGGGGGCGTGGAGGGGGGAGCCCTGCTGGGCCCTCACCTTCTACCTCCACCGCACAGCGACCACACGAGACCACGACACCAGGGGTGTGTGTTGGATTTTCCAAAAAGGTAATGCCAAGAAAAGATGACAACCCCTCCCCCCTCCCCCTCGTCTCCTCCTCACATCATCACTCCTCCTCCTCCTCCTCCTCCTCCTCCTCCTCCTCCTCCTCCTCCTCCTCCCTTACCTGAGGAATACCAAGCAGTGGGGCGCCACGGAGGACCTTCAGATCAGCGTGAGCCAGCGAGGGGGTCTCTGCCGGGCAGCGATGAGTAATTAGCACTAATTAGTGGCAGTGATTAACGGGGAGCGCGGAGGCCGGAAGGGAGCAGATTGATAGAGCTGTGGCCCCACCTAACCCGCAGAGGCTCCGCCGCATCTTAAGCAGGAGGGGGGGGGGGGAGAGGGGGGGACCCTGACTGTTGTGGCCGCCAGCCAGACGCCGCGGTGTGGACGCGGAACATCCGCGAAGACGGGGTCGACGACGCGGTAAGAGAGGAGAGAGACGGCCCCCGGCTACTGAGACACCGCCTCCGTCCGGCCGACCGATGTGCCGCTGGCGGTCTTCAGTCGGGTTTTTGATGAGAACGACACATCCGTGCAGGTTTCGCAGACTACTAGTCGAGTCCCGTCTAAGCTTTTTTTTTATTCTTTTTTTTCTACGGTGAAGACAAGCGAGGCGTGCAGTGGCTTGATTTTAAACATCAATGACTTTAATTAGCGTCAATCTACAATCACCAATAATAGCCCCGCGTGAAAAAATCTGCGGGCCTGTGTCTGAAAACAAAGCGGATCTCCTCCGAAACAGGGGGGGGGGGGGGGGGCAGATAAGCCCCCGAGATCAGCCTGCCTGAAGGAACGTCACCTGAACAAGAGCCGCTGATGAAAATGACTGTAGTGTCTGCCTGCGTGGAAACAACTCAAGTGTTGTTCACACGTCTTACGGTAAAACAGCCACGATGACGCTACACACACGCGCGCGCGCACACACACACACGAGCGCACACACATACACACACACATGCACACACACACACACAGCATCTAATTCCCTTCACCTGTAGGGGTGCAGAGAGACGAGGTCATCTGTTCGTATCCAGATGATCCTCTTTATATGTTTGCATCGCTCTCTCTCTCTCAGTTTAAGAACGGGCTAAAAGAAGAAGAAATCCCTACTATTTAACAAGGTGGACAGGATTAAATAGGTCTATCTAAATCCGGCAGAACGGCAACTGTTTTGCCTGAAAAGCTCTTTCGCCCTCCACCCAGTGCTCCTCTGAGAGACGGTGTGAAGGATCCCCCACCATGCAGCTCACCTCATTACGATGATCTGTGCGCTCGTTCTGATTGGTCCAGGGGATCGCATTGGCTGTCAAAGAGATGCAGGCAGTTGTTTGTTGAATTCCAACGTCTGAATGACCTTGGCTTGTACACACTTATGAGAGAGGCTGCTCTCCGAGGAGGCACTGCTCTGAATGAGGTACTGGGCTGGGGGAGGGCAGCATATATATATATGTGTGTGTGTGTGTCTGTGTCTGTGTGTGTGTGTGTGTGTGTGTGTGTGTGTGTGTGTGTGTGTGTGTGTGTGTGTGTGTGTGTGTGTGTGTGTGTGTGTGTGTGTGTGTGTGTGTGTGTGTGTGTGCGTGTGCGTGTGTGTGCGTGCGCGTGTGTTCATATCTACACAGGCTTTGACTGCTTGTTGGCAATTGAAGATAGGGTTCTCACAATACAGGTTCTCAGCAGCCTGAGATGTGCAATATTGACTGGTTTCAATTTCCTCAATTTTGACAGGCCATTTCGTCCACAACTCTGAATAAAGGGGGCCATTGTAGGCAGGCATCGCTGCACACACATCAACACACATCAACACATCACTCTCAGATCAAATGTTCCACGCTCACTCAGGCCTCCGGTGTGCCACTGAATGCATAACGGGGGAGTGTATAGCCGGGGTACGGATTCACATTACTGTTTAACCCGGGTCCAGATCAGAAAGCATGAACGAGCCACATCCATCCATTTTAACCACAGCCAACGCCGCACGACGTGTGTGCGTGTGTGTGTGTGTGTGTGTGTGTGTGTGTGTGTGTGTGTGTGTGTGCGCCCCATTAGAAGAAGACAAGAAAAAATGATCACGTCAACAGGTGATGCTCATTGCATTAGCGTTACGCGTTTAGCCTGACAGGTCCGTGTTAGTGGAGAAATGAAGGTAAAATGAGATTTTGAAAAATGAATATGGGGACATAACCGCATCGGTTTCTTGACGATGTCAGACTTGACAGCGCTATTACCATCACCATAACGACAGCGGTTGGCATATGGTAGGTATAGGGTTTAGCGGAATTCAGACGTCGTCGTCGTCCCCCCCCATCCCTCATCTATTTTCAATAGTTTGATCGAATTATGTGCAAATTAAGGAAATAGAGCAATTTTAACCACATTGGCTCTTTTATCATCGCTGTCTGTATCATATCCGTCTGCCAAAGCCTATTAGGAGGCACAACGAGCGACTTTGGGGTAGAAGAAATATCTGTCTCCCTCACGTTGTTATTCACACTACTAATACTATTCTCGAATAGCATTTCGGATTTCGTACACATCCCTGGTGGATACACACCGGAAGCGTCGCGGTACAGGAAGAGGATCAACTTCCCCAGATCAGAAGAGCAACGTCCAGATTGCTTTTGGCACAGAACGCAGAGCCAATTTTCTGATAGTGTTACACTACATATTTCTTGAAGTCCATCCAGTTGACGAAAGACAGCGCTAGGTGGCCGCGTGCCAGCCTCGCCCCCCCGGACCTCAAACAGGGGTCCGGGTATTATAACACCGAACCTCTTCTTTCCTTCCCAGTTTTGGGTTCCTCTCAGTCGTGTCCGCGGGCTTGAGACTTCATGAAACGAGCCCTAATGTGACAGAGAAATTGGGGATCACTCTCTCTGCCTGGCTCTGCCAATGGCCTGGTGATATCGACTCGATGGCATGAGTGAGGGAGACTCCAAAGAGCGGATTAGAGAGGGGAGATAAGGCTATCCACTGTAATTAAGCCCTATCTCTGGACAGACGCCGAAGAAAATAAATCATCCTTCGGAGGCTGCCGGGGTTGAAATGCACGAACAATTATTCAATAATTAATCCTTATGCACGCACGCTCCAAACAGTAATAGGACATATTTTAACTGCGGCATCGCGGCACTGTTAAATTAAATTAATCCTGAATGCATTTTTGATCAATGTAATAGATCACCTTTTTAACCTTTTCTAATCACCCTAATGAAATTGTATTAGCTCTGTTATCAAGCCTTTTATGATGTGCCCTCTGTTAATTTCTCATCCCAGCCATGTATAATTGAGAATGGAGATAGATATATAGGGCGTGGCACTAGACATACTACAAGTGCCATTAGCCGGGACCCTGGAGGTAGCAGGACTGCATCTAGCATTGTTAACAGCTTGTTGATGAGAAGATGCCACCATACAGAACGGCACCTTAGAGGCCACTAAGATCTTTTATTTTTAGAGCATTAACTCTGTGGAATGGCCTGCCTCGGAACCTCTGCTGCATTTACAGTAGATTCACTTTTAAAAAGGATCTTAAATTGTTTTTAAATTGTTTTTAACACTGTAAAGTGGTTTTTTGTTTTTGTTTTACACTAATGTAATTTTAGCTATATTAATTGTTACAGTAGGTTCATTATGCATTGTGTGTACTGACTTTTAATAATTTTGTTTTTTTGCAATGGTGATTGTTTTTGTGTTTTTTTGTGTGTGGACCCCAGGAAGACTAGCTGGTTGCTATCGCACCAGCTAATGGGGATCCCTAATAAAATAAAATCAAATCAAATCAAATGTCTGGCAGAGCTACCAGACAGCTCACAACCACCGATAACAGCTCCCTTTATTAGGAGAATACGAGGTGGAACCGACTTGTTAAATTTGATTTGTTTTGGTGTGGATTAAACCTTTTTCTTGTTCCTCTGGACCCCGTGCCTGGCTCGCTCAGAACAGTCGGCAAAGAACAGGTCGGCCAAGAACAGGTCTCGGTGTGTAAGCTAATGACCAATCGATTACACTACTGGCAGGTGTTCCGTGCCACCCTACGTGGCCGCGTCGACTTTAAAGGACAGTCACACCATCACCTGTAGTAATTCCTTTATGGACCATTTTAAACCTTTCACTACCAAACTACAGAAGGTTAACCTTTCACTACCACACGTCTGTAGAGTGGTAGTGAAAGGATTAACCATCTGTAGTGTGGTAGTGAAAGGTTTAACCTTCTGTAGTGTGGTTGTGAAAAGGTTAACCCTTTGTTGTGTGGCAGTGAAAGGGTTAACCTTATGTATTGTCACAGTGAAAGGGTTAACCATCTGGTAGTGTGGTAGAGAAAGGGTTAAATGTCCATTAAAAATGACTTCAGATAACCCCCCCCCCCCCCCTCCCCCGCCCCCGTCTGAATCAACAGCCCTCGGTTTCTTGACATTTCCAGGTGGGAAAGATATTCTTGTCTGGTTTTTCATAAGTTCATTGCTTCTGGTGTCCCGGCACATTATGACTATCGCTTATATAGTGACACGTTATTATAGAAGGAACTAGAAAGGTGCGCTCAGTGGAGCGCAAATCTCCGCCAGGCAGCACAGTATATCTGTATAGTTTCTATGATGGATATCTGTTAGACTGTGACTGTGTTCTCAAGGGGCTTGTCTGGTTCCATAGGTTACGGTATTGGCCCACTTTGGTTTTTATTGTAAATTAATTGGCAAATGGCTGAGGCTACAATGAGTCATAAAAAGGAGCATTCCAGTGTCTCAATAAGTTAACTATAGTAGAACACGAAGGACAACTTCCTCTGATCAGATCTTTCATGATCACTGCGTAATCTTTTGCCATATATTTGCCATATTTGCCAACAGTGGCTCGGCAGGTAGAGCAGTCGTTAGGTAATCCAGAGGTTCCTGGTTCGATTCCCACCCCTCCCGGGCAGCGTGTGGAAGTGTCCTTGAGCAAGACACTTAACCCTAATTGCTCCTGATGAGCAGGTTGGCACCTTGCACGGTTGCCTCTGCCGTCTGTGTGTGAATGTGTGAGTGAATGTCTAAAATGTGAGGAACAAATTGTAAAGCCATTTGGATAAAAGCACTATATAAATACAGCCATTTACCATTTATGTTGGACCTCACATTAAACAGGAATGTGCAACAGACAGCACAACACGATGGCAACTCACACAAGTCCAAATGCCTGGTGCAGACACTACCAATTGAATGTGCTCTGAAATACGTGATGGAACATTGCCGGGAGACGTGACAACTCACCACAGCGTTGTCGAAACACTGAAATTAGGGATTTTATTTATTTTGCCTGTCTACACTTGAACGCCTTTGCAGCAGTGGGAATCGTGTTCTCTGTTTGAATTGACAACCTGTTGAGTTCAACAGAGTTTAGTGGGCTGCTAACGTTAAGTCATCAAGTCGTCAGAGAGTGGTGGTTTATGTAGAGCCTCAGAGTGATGGTTTCTGTAGAGCCTCAGAGTGATGGTTTATTTAGAGCCTCAGAGTGATGATTTCTGTAGAGTCTGAGAGTGATGATTTCTGTAGAGCCTGAGAGTGATGATTTATGTAGCGCCTCAGAGTGATGATTTATGTAGAGCCTGAGAGTGATGATTTATGTAGAGCCTCAGAGTGATGATTTATGTAGAGCCTGAGAGTGATGATTTATGTAGAGCCTGAGAGTGATGATTTATGTAGAGCCTCAGAGTGATGATTTCTGTAGAGCCTCAGAGTGATGATTTCTGTAGAGCCTGAGAGTGATGGTTTCTGTAGAGCCTCAGAGTGATGATTTATGTAGAGCCTGAGAGTGATGGTTTCTGTAGAGCCTCAGAGTGATGATTTATGTAGAGCCTGAGAGTGATGGTTTCTGTAGAGCCTGAGAGTAATGATTTATGTAGAGCATCAGAGTGATGATTTATGTAGAGCCTGAGAGTGATGGTTTCTGTAGAGCCTCAGAGTGATGATTTATGTAGAGCCTGAGAGTGATGGTTTCTGTAGAGCCTGAGAGTGATGATTTATGTAGAGCCTCAGAGTGATGATTTCTGTAGAGCCTGAGAGTGATGATTTATGTAGAGCCTGAGAGTGATGATTTATGTAGAGCCTCAGAGTGATGATTTATGTAGAGCCTGAGAGTGATGATTTATGTAGAGCCTCAGAGTGATGATTTCTGTAGAGCCTGAGAGTGATGATTTATGTAGAGCCTGAGAGTGATGATTTATGTAGAGCCTCAGAGTGATGATTTCTGTAGAGCCTCAGAGTGATGATTTATGTAGAGCCTGAGAGTGATGGTTTCTGTAGAGCCTGAGAGTAATGATTCATGTAGAGCATCAGAGTGATGATTTATGTAGAGCCTGAGAGTGATGGTTTCTGTAGAGCCTCAGAGTGATGATTTATGTAGAGCCTGAGAGTGATGGTTTCTGTAGAGCCTGAGAGTAATGATTTATGTAGAGCCTCAGAGTGATGATTTATGTAGAGCCTGAGAGTGATGGTTTCTGTAGAGCCTCAGAGTGATGATTTCTGTAGAGCCTCAGAGTGATGATTTATGTAGAGCCTCAGAGTGATGATTTCTGTAGAGCCTCAGAGTGATGATTTCTGTAGAGCCTGAGAGTGATGGTTTCTGTAGAGCCTGAGAGTAATGATTTATGTAGAGCCTCAGAGTGATGATTTATGTAGAGCCTGAGAGTGATGGTTTCTGTAGAGCCTCAGAGTGATGATTTCTGTAGAGCCTCAGAGTGATGATTTCTGTAGAGCCTGAGAGTGATGATTTCTGTAGAGCCTGAGAGTAATGGTTTCTGTAGAGCCTCAGAGTGATGATTTCTGTAGAGCCTGAGAGTGATGATTTCTGTAGAGCCTGAGAGTGATGATTTCTGGCCAGAGCAGCCATCTTGTTTCACACAATATTGTTGTAGCTAAGAGATTCACTGAATAAATAATTGTCATGCATCACTTTTATACTAGCTTTCACGTGAACATGTCCTGGTTGATAAGATGATGATAACAGTGGCTTAGTAATAGACAATAGCGAACATAAAATACTTAATAAATTAAATAAAATACTGATAAAAAAGACAAGACAGCACAATATTGATGTAACTAAGAGATTCACTGGGGAATTTATTTTATGCATACTGTAGGTATATCAATGACAAAACACTATGGCATGTCGTACACAGGTGCCGGAAAGCTGTGTAGTATCGCCCTCTGGTGTAACTTTATATGGACAATAATGGAAATTACTTAAAATAAAATACTTGTCGTTGCCTGATTTTTAAATATATTTGAGTTTCATTCAAATTGGCCCTGTAGTTTGCAAGATGAGCTGCTGATAAACGCACACAGACAGATAGACAGACACACGTAACCAAACACATAATCTCCCTAGGTATACCGCCGGCCTAAGATAGTTAGGTGAAAACATCCAGTTAATTATTTTATCTTGCTCGATTGTCACAGATATGATTTATGATAGAAAAACATACCCTATACCTCTTAAGCCCGGAGCCCTATTTTCTGAAAATCCGCCTAAAATACATACCCAAGTAAATGGAATATTGCTCCACTTCTACAAGGATCATTTGCATATTATTGGTATCTAGGCCCGGACCAATGCAATTTGAAATATTATTATAGAATATAGAATAGCAGGCTTATAAATTACCTTATTATAGCCAATTCGCACATTTATGGATTGTGCCAAATCTTATATTTCAAATGCCTGAGTTCAATTTGGATTTAGTACCACCAGGCGTGCATAAGAACAGATAATGAAATCTACTGTATGTACAGTAGCTTTTTTATTTTTGCCAGGGTGCCACCATTTTTAAACAAATTTCAAATCTGATTGTTGCTACATGCTAGAAATAGGGGAGACAAACTAACTGCGCTCCCATATATGCCAATAACGTTAGGTTTTGTGGTTTATTATCCCGAGTAATAAGATATATTAAAGAAATTCATACAGAAGTAATTAGCTTGAAGCCCCATAGAGGCCTTTGGGAAATGTCGTTCGGAAAAATGCCAACGCTCATCGAAAGCTATCGATGTCCTCTACAATTCCTAAAATGGTCCACTTTCGCGACCAAAACAATAGAAAAACAAAAACAAAAATCTATCTAATAACACTTTAACCTATTGGTAAACTAACGTATTGATGATAATATACATTATAACTGCTGTTGTGACATGGTTATGATGTTTATACTTGAATACGTTTGAAAAATAAAACGATACTTTTGTCAGCCAGTCTAGACAGATTTATGACATGATGTCATTTGCGGTCCGCCGATGGACCGCACAGGGGGGAAGAGGTTAATACCATATGTGGCACATCCAATTCAATCTCAGGACAATTCATTATGAATAGTTCTTCTTATTGTTATTATTATTATTATTATTATTATTATTATTATTATTATTATTATTATTATTATTATTATTATTATTATTATTACATTTTAGCATTACATGCAGCATTTGAAACCATAAAGTATGTATTTTTTTTGTTTCATGTTTTACTTTGCACATCATATCTACTGGTTATGGGCACATCCAATTCAATCTCAGGACACCTGTGGTAAAAACACATGTTTTATGAACTTCAACGGCCCAGTATAGCATTCCTGTGACAGTTTACCGTGGTATACATCATAAAACAAATCTATTAAAAATATGGTTTTGAACCCTAAAACTACAAAAGGGTTTCTTTCTTTTGGTTTTGCTTCATGACAGCTTCATCTGTGCTGTCTCGTGTGAAGCTGTCTCACAGAGAGAGAGAGGGATATCAGACATGAATAAACAGAAGCCATCTTTGAAATGCTTTGACATTTCCCTGTTAACTGAAGTGCAAATATTGCGGGACCCTTCATCTATTTAGGTTGAAAATGAGCTGAGCGGTGAGATACTGTAAGTGTTTGATGTTCCTCTGAGGGTCTCGTTCATTCGGTGTTCAGATGAACAAATGTCTAAGAGTGTCGTGGTCAATGGCCATTCCCAACCAAAGACATTCGAATTGCTGTAGGGTTTGTAAACAGTGTTTTTCACATGCAGCAATATAGCAGAAGGACCTCTTTGACCTTGTGGCCATGAGGGAGAGTCGACTCTACACCTAAAATCTATTAAGTCTCATCCAAATGAATTGAGGGGGCATTGATCTCTGCCTTGTTAGTGGGAAAGACTAAATCATTTCACGAAACGACCACTTATGGGCCACAGACCGGACAGCCACTGATTGCAAAAGGATTTGCAACAAAATATAAAATACGACGGCTTTATTTCTGTTTATGTTAAATTACTTTTGGTCTTCAAATTCAAACGAGGTTTTTACCACAATATGGATGTAAACACCCTCAAATTAACCTTTTAACCTCAGACAAAACAACCAAAACATTTTCACTGTCCTAATACTTAGATACTGGGCTGTATGTCGGTGGGGTTAAAGGTTACCTCTGCGTGAAATATTACAGATGTATCAATTTAATCAGCTGATCGATTGGTCAACTAAATCCTACGACTATTAGTTGACAAATAATTCCTTTAGTTGGGGAATAACAGCCCAAATGAGACTGTGCTGACCAGAGATGTCCCTGTCACTACAGCTGTAGCTATAGCTCTATAGAGAAAGCCTAGATTGATAATGTAGATAAAGAAACCAGAAATCATATATTACAATTAATTATGAATATGTTGTATTATTATTGTTATTATTATGCATAATACAAATAATGTTATGTATTATTATTTTGTTTTGATTAGTATCACCATTGTTATTGTTATTATTTGTATTATTAACTCATTCAGAGCCACACCCATATGACCAAATTAGGTCTAGCGTGCCAGCACTGAAGTCAATGGGAGGACGGGGATATTTGCAAACGCTTAAACTATATCTTAAATTATGGCTATGGGTCTAATACACCCGTCGCTTATCAATGACTTGCTTGCAGTCAACATGTACGAAACGGATTGTTTTTTCATCTGTACATTTCCGTCTTTATACCGTTTTGAATACGAGTATAGTTTTGGAGATTTCTAGTAATTCCATTCGATTCTATTCGATAATAGCCCTTTAGTGGAATACACAAAACACGTTGTAATTTTTTTCTGCTGATTTATGAATCGTTTTCACATAAACGCTAGATTATCGATAGTATATGTGTCATTATGCACGCTAGAGAAGCGGGCTGAAAAATCGCTTATCCGTGCCTTGGTCAGCGCTAACGGCATGCACACACACACACACACACACACATACATGCTCCGATGGCGGAGAAAGGAACATCTGATTAACCCAAGACTGGTAAAATAGAGTCCTTACCTCACATCAGATGTTCTGCAAAAAGATGAATCCAATTCCTGATCGCCATTCCAAATATTGATCGCGTTTATTGATCCAACGTTATAGTCCAAAACACATAATCGACGCTGCTCCCAGCCTCCCCAGTGAATGTGGTAACACGATACCGGAGTTTTTTTTCCTGATGCACAGTCCCAGCCAATGCAATCCAATGATGTGCAATACCATCCGGGAGACGATAGGCGGCGGTATTTGCCCATTGCAAGCTCAGACCCATTCCCAATGATAACGTCAGGCTGGAATGATGACAAATGAATGGATATAGCTAATAAAAGAAATAACGATTAAAACGATTAAATTAAGACTATACTCGCGATTGGCACGGAACGCATGGCGAGTTAACCCGACTATACTCGTGGTTGGCACGGAATTAGTTAATATTATAATAATAATTATTATTATTAGTAGTAGTAGTAGTAGCATTGTTATACTTAGTATTTATTAGTAATAGTAGTAGTAGTAATAGTAGTAATAGTAGTAGTAGTAGTAGTAGTAGTAGTAGTAGTAGTAGTAGTAGTAGTAGTAGTAGTAGTAGTAGTAGTAGTAGTAGTAATAGTAGTAGTAGTAATAGTAGTAGTAGTAGTAGTAGTAGTAGTAGTAGTAGTAGTAGTAGTAGTAGTAATAGTAGTAGTAGTAATAGTAGTAGTAGTATTAACAGTAGTAGTAGTAGTAGTAGTAGTAGTAGTAGTAGTAGTAGTAGTAGTAGTAGTAGTAGTAGTAGTAGTAGTAGTAGTAGTAGTAGTAGTAGTAGTAGTAGTAGTAGTAGTATTGTTATTATTATTATTTATTATTATTATTATTATTATAGATTTTTAGAAAACAGGGTATTTGGTCGTGACTTAATAAAATAACTGCCATTTCCTTTGCTGATACCTGCTATAAGCCTTATAGAAACGCACCAGCCTCCTTAATCTTGTGTCCTTTATTCTAAAGAATCTAAACTGTTTGACACCTTGACAGCCTGGGGGCCAATCAGAAACCGGTGCCCTTCTCCAAGTTAAAGTCTTTCAAAGGCCTCATGCGGAGGGAGTCATAAAAACTAAACTATTATTGCCGTCCATTAAATGGAGACTTCATTCAGCGAGCGATTAAGCTCCTTTCCCCCTCCATTCCACCTTACCCCTGGGGCAATGTGACTGAGGTTTGGAGAGGGGGGCCGAGGCAGAGGAGCATTCAGCCAGGAGCACTGAATCACCAGATTGAAGTAGTCGGCCCGCCCGACTCCTCCAGAGAATGACAACGGCGTGGAAACAAAGACGGCATAATGATTTGACTGACAGCTTTGTTTTTTACGGTATGACTGCGGAACACAAGGTCAGCGGGCCCCCGTGAAGGAACCCGATGTGAGAGCGCTCCTCAAGACGGCAGAGGCTTCTTTATGTGTTGTACAGCACAACATGATGTATGTTTTGGTAAAAATGGAGATAATGAAAAAAGGGCAATAAAGAGAAAGAGCTTGACTATTTCTGTCGGAAGGGGAGGCTGGTTGCCGGGGACGACGTTGCTGATATTACAATATTAGAATATTTTAATATTTGCATATTTCTTTTACTTGAATTAAAATGTCGAATGGTGGACGGTTCTCTAGGCTGTGAACACGTTTCCTGACCGCAAAGACCGCTCACCATATTCACACGGTGGTCATTTTGCCCCTATATGTCACACTCAGGTTGGGATTCCATATTCTGTTTAATTGAATATGGTCAATTACAATTTGGGCTGTTATTCCTCAACTAAAGAGATTTTTTGTCAACTAAACTAGCATTTTGTTGACCAATCGATCAGCTGATTAAATCAATATATCTGTAGTATTGTGTTTCCCACATGCAGTCACGCAGAGGTGACCTTTAAACCCACTGACATACAGCCCAGTATCTAAGTCTTAGGACAGTGAAAATGTTTTAGTTGTTTTGTCTCTGCAATCCAGCACATTGGATTTTAAATGGATCAACGGCTATGCGATGAAGGGTTAATTTGAAGGTGTTTACATCCATATTGTCGTAAACCGCTTCTGAATCTGAACACCAAAAGTAATTGTGCAAATGAACATAAACTGAAATAAAGCCATCGGATTTAAAATTTTGTTGCAAATCCTTTTGCAATCAGTGACTGTCAGGTATGTGACCCATAAGTGGTCGTTGGTGAAATTATTTAGTCTTTCATGCTAACAAGGCAGAGACCAATGCCCCCTCAATTCATTTAAATGGGTTAATGGGATTTTATGAGTAGAGTGGACTCTCATCACCCCCTTGTCACTATGGGGGAAAGTACAAATTCAATGTACAGGGATTACAGATTACAGGTTCAATGTCAGTGACCTCTTCCTGCCCAATGTTGCTATGGAAGTCAATGAAGTAAAGAAAAATCCGACCTCAGAGGATTAAATGAATGGTAAATGGCTGCATTTATATAGCGCTTTTATTCAAATGGATTTACAATTTGTTCCTCACATTTTACCCATTCACTCACACATTCACACACCGACGGCGGAGGCAACCATGCAAGGTGCAAACCTCCTCATCGGGAGCAATTAGGGGTTAAGTGTCTTGCTCAAGGACACTTCGACACGCTGCCCGGGAGGAGCGGGAATCGAACCGGGAACCTCCGGATTGCCAGACGACTGCTCTACCTCCCGAGCTACTGTCGCCCCACATCTGTTGCTTAACAGAAATGTGCTAATAATTTTTCAGGAAATGACTTACAAAACAAGAAAGAATGAGTAAAATCTTTTTTTTGTAATATCTGAGAACTCCACCCTTTCCCCTATGAGGAGATACGAGATTTACACACGACAGAACAGCGACGGCAGCATAATTGTGGCCACTGCCAGCCGTGTCAACTTCAACCTTGTCTCCGAATGCCATAAGGAAGAAATGTTCCCCGAGGTTAATTTGTGACTATATTATCAAGAGAATTAGGGTAATTGCCAACAAATGACAAAAAAAAGGGGTCTATTCAGAACCAATTCTGTGGATAACTGACCGTGCTACGTCCTCCCAGCAGGTGGCTATTCATAATACAGCAGGTGATTCATATGAATTATTTCATACCTGTCATTCACTTTGTCCCGGCGCTCAGCCCGCTCAGGTAATTGTAGTCCTGTAGATTTCACTTTCGGCACCTACGGCGGGGTTCTTGGCTGACCTTCCTGGACTCTCACTTCAAGCAATTATCTGAGGACCTTTTCGGAGAGAGAGACAGAGAGAGAGAGAGAGAGAGAGAGAGAGAGAGAGAGAGAGAGAGAGAGAGAGAGAGAGAGAGACAGAGAGAGAGACAGAGAGAGAGACAGAGAGAGCGTAAATATTCCAAAGGGAATCCCGTTCCCCCATTGATCCAGAGTCCGAACACTTCCCGGGAATAGAAGCGGTCCGATAATGGCGGTGGATATACACACGTGAAAATATAGTACCGTAAAAGATAAGAGTGGAGATACAGTGTAACAAATCAGTGGAGGGGGGGGAGGGGGGGGGGGGTAAGACTAGCTAGCTAATAACCTTTCAAACACAGAGGGTGATTTGTGTGTACAGACAAGGGATCACACTCGGGGTGGCGTCTCATGGAAACAATCAAACAACAATCTAATCTATAAGTGGTTCACTCCCCAGCCCTATTTGGCCCGATGGATCACGCGATGGACTCCCCGATGTTGCCGTTAAGTGCACACCTCCCCCGCGCTCCTGAAAGCACAGGGATCCCGATGTGGCTTGGTGTTTTTTTTTTACCAACCGTTCCTATTTTCTTATTTTTTTTGGCGCATTTGCTAATTCAGTACGACGGAGAGGGAAACAGCAAGTCCTCCATTTGCCTTCCGCGCACGTTTTAATCAGCCAAAGGAAAACAGGCCACCGCCACACAGAGCAGCGGGTCATGCGGTGCCTGGTATTTGGTGAAAATTAGTTTCCATGAGACTGATGGACTTTCGACTAAAGACCCAGAGAGTGGCATTTTAGAACGAGTGGAGCAAACCGTGGGGCGGGAGATGACAAAGGGAGACAGTGTCAACACGAGTATATTTATTTATTGGTTTATTTAAAATAGGTACATATTATTATTGATGAACATTTTCACGTGCCAGATTATAGCCAGAGGCTAATTTCCCGTCTGTAGTCCCATTGCAGGTTAATGTCAACAGATCAGACACAAACTTTACAACCATAAGAAACAGATAAAAGATGGTGCTAATATGCTCATTTTATTGCACTTGAATTGTAAACTGCTGCAATAGATTGCACGGTAATCATAGAATTTGATTGGTTGTTAAGATTCAGCCCCGATTTTAACAAGCAATCCGATCTTTTTGGGGTCTGCCAAGTGGTCTTCCCGTGGGGGGGCGGGGAAACTCACCCTTGCTAATATATCCGAAGTTGCCTACTGCAGCGTTAACCCGCCTGGTAAACGGACACGATGCACCTTCGCTAGCTGTGAAGCCGTATAATATGATTGTATGCGAAACAACTAACCATGAAAAATTCTCTCTGAATCAAAACAATACAAGAAAACACAGAAGCGTCTACACGGTGCTATGCCTGAAAGCCGAGAGGACAAATATAATCTCCATCGTGACAGCAGATCTCTGGCAAACCACACAGGCCATAAAAAGCTCACACAGCCATTTCCAATGCGCCATAATGCGAGGTGCTGTGTGTATTTAGTACCGTGTGTCAGTAAGCATTACGTCCCGTGTATCTTGTACTTGTATCTCGGCACACACACAGCGGCGAGGTAAACGGCGTGTATATGTAGGCTAACGTGCTGATAATAACGGCCATTCTGATTCGGGCGGTGGTGAATCTTCACAGTCGCCAATAAAAGTGAGCTATAAAAGTGCTACTCAAAGGTGACCCTCCAGAGGAGCAGCCGCCGTCGCACGCTGTGAATTATCCAGCGGCCAAAGTACCTCCAGTTTATGCTTTTGCATGACTTGACCTCTAAGTCAACAGTATGTCGAGAACAGGAGCGCAGATAGCCGGCGGCAAATTGACATGCGCGCGGCAATAAACGTGTGACAACCTCCGATGCCTATCTGCACTGTCATTGGTTGCAAGGTGAGCGACCTGCGTGCCCCCCCGAGCACCGTATCGATGTGATCGAGTTGGGATCTTTGCTTATCGCCGCAATATCAGTCACCTTGTTTGTTTTTTTTGTTTGTTGATTTTTTTTACCTTTCTTTTTTTTTCTTTTTAATCAAAAGTCAACAACAGCGCTATCTAACCCTGATGTGGAGCCAATTAAATCGTTGTCTCAATCTATGGCGCTGTGATGCGCATTCTAATTTCTTGTCAATTCAACATTTAACCATTCGGCATCCACGGTCCTGGGTTTTTTTGTGGGGGGGGGGAGGGGGGCAGCTGCGTGGGGGCAGTAAGGATTCAATGTACTCAGAGGTATTATGTAAATGTCATAAGACGATGACAATATAATAATCATACAGGAAAGAAACATGGGTCCACACGGAGTTAATACCATGTGTAGCGGGGGGGGGGGGGGCATGTGGTTTATCACAGGGGGCGAGAGGGCGAGAGAGAGAGAGAGATAGAGAGAGAGAGAGCGAGAGAGAGAGAGAGAGAGAGAGAGAGAGAGAGAGAGAGAGAGAGAGAGAGAGAGAGAGAGCGAGAGCGAGAGAGAGAGAGAGAGAGAGAGAGAAGGTTATGCTATTGACACTGCAGAGAGGCACAGCTAAGCCACTTCAGATCCCAATCGATCACAGGTCCACTCCACTACAAGTGGCATTCCCCTTATAAACCAAGCCTTCCCTCCCAGCCCGGACTGCAGGTCCCGAGGGCCCCAGCACCAGCTCTCTCCCTCCCCTGACTGACCAAGCATATATACAACTATTCAATGACCTGTTGTTCAAGATGCACTTGGATTAACTAGCTCACTGTGGACCGAAATACAAGGAAACTATAAAAGAAGGAAGGGTCATAGTGTCTCTATGTAGCGTGTGAACGCACGTCGGTGCCACAGTGTGCAAAACTTTCGGTTCGGCCGACATTGAGTTGAATGTGATCAGCCGTCTCCTTGTTTAAACCGGTTATTACCTCAGGTGCATCTCCCATAGGCTTCAATAGAACTGCCACCAAAGTCTGCCACCAAGCAGAGCATAGAACGCGCTGGTATTCTGACATGACGACCCTTCCTTCTTATATAGTTTCCTCAAGTTTCAAGTTTCAAGTTTCTTTAATAGTTGTCATACAGAAGTACAGAATACTTTTATACAAAATGCTGTTACGCTCCAGAGACTGTGCAAGACAAGATAAGATAAGTATGAAATAAAATAACATAGTATAGTATGTAAATTAGAAGTAAAAAAATGAGGTCACAGTGTTCAGTATAGACATATGTACAATGTTCGATGCAGAATAGACGTAACTGAGTTACCATATAATATACAATACTATGCAGTGTACTAATATACAATACTATATAGTGCAAGGCAGAAATGGGATGAGGTGCAATT
>NC_140178.1:26463703-26498376 GCF_963971535.1 Notolepis coatsorum
CTGATGCCAGATCTGCCAGATCTGGATCAGCCCACCGGTTGGCAATGTTGTATTATGAAGGGGTGTATGGAAGAGGAGTTGAGACGGTCCGACACCTGGATCAGTCGAACCGGGAGAAGGGTTGCCGTCCGGTCCCGCAGGACCGGGGAAACCGTTACAGTGGTGGTACTCTAATATTAGTAGGAGTAGTGGAGGTGGTAATATTAGTATATATATTAATAATAATGTAAATTGTATTATCTCAAGATTCAGTTCAGTCATATGCCATTAACATGCAGTTAAGTTTAAGTTAAGTAAATATTTATTCATGTACTGCGATGACACTGATACATATGACTCAGACTGGTATGACACTGATATACATAGACACAGACTGGTATGACACTGATACATATGACACAGACTGGTATGACACTGATACAGGCAAACAGAGAAACCCTGGGCATGCCCCAGCGCTTTGGATGTCTAATGGTTGGCCATGACATACTGTATGTAGTAGTTGGCCCAAATGTATTTTCATTGTGCCTCATCAATTCCACTTTGGTCAACAGCAAATGAAAGAAAGGCCGGCCCATGACAATGCAACAAAGACACAGATGGGTTGAATGAAAGGGTAAGGTCTCTTCTTTATCCTTGAGAGGAAATGTTTGTCAGTCCTGGAGGACAGAAAAGAAGGCCGTGTAATCAGGCCCCAAAATTGCCAGGTCACCTCGCAAGTCATCCCACAGGAACCGCGATAGCTCCTCACAAGAAGAGAAAAGGGTCTGTCACATCTACCCCGTGTCCAGTTAAGCCAATAAGGTCCAAAATCCGGTTTTGTGCAGAGAGTCTGTACTGCTGCCTATTTTTTTTTTTAAGTATATAAGCCCCGCCTTTTGCTCTAAATTGCTGCACTGTATCTCCATTGTGCTCATTCTCAGTACTGCAGCGTTCATGAGCCACCTGTTTGCTCCGTTCAAATCCTGTTTTACATACTCGTTCTGGGCGTCCCGGGAGCCCATTTTCACACATCACCTTATTAGTAAACCTAAACTGGAACACATATTACCAGCATTTGTACAGTAGAATCATCTGTTCGCTTCAACGTTAGGTAGTCCAAATGAAAATCCTAACGTGTGGGTTTTAGAAACTTATTATGGTCACAGTTACAAAGCATCTCAAGGAGCAAACCTGAAATATCCAGATTACTTTATTTATTTTTTTGTTCTTCCCCCCCAAATTGATTACCCAGGGAGGAGAAATGAGTCCCGCATCAGAAGGCAGAGTTCAAATGATCTGTGGTCATGTGATTAATAACCCCGTCTGAGGCTGCTTGGCGAAGGGAGCTAATGCCCTGCGCTTTTGGTTTTACAACGACAGACATTGTCCTGCGTGCGGTCAGGAGAGGAACACAAGGTATTTTTTGGAGAGAAAGAACAAACTGAGCGCAAGAGTGCATTGAAAGGAACCATCTATCTCCTCGACCAACCTCTGTCAACCATCTCTGCTATTTCAGAGGCACTTTGATCAACAGAGTGCTTGTCCATAGCAACACCCACATACAACACACAGTCAAGGTTATATAATCTCTTTAGCCTCATGTACAACAGTAGAAGCCTCTTCTTTTCGCTTTGCGACGCGCTGAGAGCACTTGAAACTGTGAAAATGGCCACTCTCCCTTCTGTTAAAACATAGAATTACATGACCCATGTATGTGATCCATAGAGTGATCTCGGGATTGGTTGATACTTGGACTAACGTCGCGGGAGGGAGAAATGCCTACAGGTTTTCAACTGGTTCCTCTACAACTCCTCTTATTGGCGACGAGAGCCACGTGGGAAAAACAATATGGCTGAAGCTTCCCACGTGGGAGAACAATATGGCTGAAGCTTCCCCCTTGGGAAAAACAATATGGCTGAAGCTTCCCACATGGGAGAACAATATGGCTGAAGCTTCCCACATGGGAGAACAATATGGCTGAAGCTTCCCACTTCGGAAAAACAATATGGCTGAAGCTTCCCACTCGGGAGAACAATATGGCTGAAGCTTCCCACACGGGAGAACAATATGGCTGAAGCTTCCCACGTGAGATAACAATATGGCTGAAGCTTCCCACACGGGAGAACCATATGGCTAAAGCTTCCCACGTGAGATAACAATATGGCTGAAGCTTCCCACGTGGGAGAACCATATGGCTAAAGCTTCCCACGCGGGAGAACAATATGGCCCGCCGGCACTCAATCCCTCTTTTCAATCTGTCTCTCGGTCCGCTTGTATCAATTTGTATTTTTTTTTGGCACGTCAAGTCAAAAAGAGGATGTCTCGGGAGACAGCTCTCTTGTCCCACACACGCGGTCGAGGTGGAAGCCATTTATAACGCGCCAAGCCGGAGCGACAGACAGACCTCACTTGTCTCTCGGCCTCTCCTGACAATGCCCTTTTCGCTGCCGCGCCCGACGACGATGAAGGTTGCAGCGGGTCACTTTGTCAAAAAGGCGGCGGGGCCATTACGGATCCGCGCCATCCATCCTTACCACGCCGCGTGGATCTCGTTCCCCCGGCGCGGGAGCTGTTTGACTGCAGACTCTCCTCCGCCCCGAGTCTGTCTATCTCGCGCGTCCCGGGGAAACACACAGGGGGGTTGTTATCACAAAGGGGCCAATTTGTTATCCCCGTTTCACTCCATCACAAAACCCATTATTTGCGACTTTTTATCTATCAAGAAACAAACAACGACGGCGGCGGCAACGACGACCGAAAACAGCTGTTAATGCAAACAAGAAAGTGTCGCACTCTGTCATTACTCCGCCAAAGCTGTTGACTTCACCCTAAACTGATTGTAGTCGAATGAACCCGAGGAGGTTACGCCGGAGGAGGAGTGAGAGATCCGCGCGGCCGCCGTGGTCTGGAACTACAGCGTGAGCCTCTGAGTCGCTCCGTGTGAAAGGGCCCCCGGTCTGATCTTTATGTTAATGTTCCGCGTGGACTAATTGCACTGCGGTGCAAAGCTCCTCGACGGAAGAACCCGCAATTTCCACTCGTAGGCATATATATCCCTCCTATTAGCCGGAGCGCGGCGCGGCCTACACGCTCGGTGACACCGGCACCTCGCCGACTGCCGGATAATTCATCCTCACCTGCGAAGACGAACAATATTTCATAAACCTGAGTGCAATGCCATGATTTATCACTTTCACTTATTACCCGAGACACTTGGAATGATCAATTGGTGTATCCTTCAAGCTGAAGCTATGTGTATATATGTGTGTGTGTATATATATATATATATATATATATATATATATATATATATGCACACACACACGTACTTATCAGATTTGATTAAAAAAAAGGTGAAAAAAGAAGACAATTACCTGCCTAGGTGTCATGGGGTGATATTACCTTTAATGAGGGAGTCAACCTTCATATGACAGTCTCATGCCCTCTGTGTATCCGTCATGCACTGTGACTTGGCCATCATTATCAGATGGACAGCTGCTCTATCTATGCAAATGCTCTCTCTCTCTTCCCCCCGTACTTACTAAAGTACATTCAGATGGATTTAGGGGCAGGAGGCAGTTTAAGCCGCGGAGCCTCCGCGTAGTCTCAGTCTCCTTTATTTGTTATTAGGTCGGAGGCGTGGAAATGAATTGGATGGAGACACAGCGGAGGTTAACCTGAGACATCATTACAGGCTCCATGGGCATGCTTTTGGCCATAGAACTAGGCTATAATGCATTTTGTTTTAGGGAAATTGTACTAATAGCCTTTTCATGTGTCTACCACTAAGCAACCAGCAGATGCAATGTCATGGCCACTCGTAATTAGAAGTCATGTGTTCTCCTGCAGGAGTAAATAGGATACCTTTTATTTGTATACATTTTTTATTTATTTTTAAATCAACCTGCGAAACATATTTGTTTCTTGACATCTGATCCGGGCAAATCTTGACATCCGCACAGACCGTGCTCAGTCCAGCCCAATCATTTGTCACACATGGGGTCCTGCCCCGCCCGCCCTCCCTCCCCCCGCCCCCCCCCCCCCCCCCCTCTCTATCCCCTCATCACAACCAATCATTACTCCGCAAGCTGTCAAATTAAAACTTTTTAAATTGTGCGAACGCCTCCTTCGGAACTTTCCCTTTTTCCCGGCAACATATTGCGGAGATAATTGAGGATATTAGCAGCCAGACTGTTACCGGGAGATGAAAGGAGAGGAGGGAGTGGTGACAGCTCCACTCGGCTCGCGCTGGTAACGAGGGACTGTCAAAAGTCTCCCCGTGTTTATCTCGGATCATCTGGGGGGATTTAAACCCCTTACCTTCACAATTCCATTCTTTATAGCGCGTCCTTTATCCACAGTGATTTACGGAGGCTCAAGCTCTGCGCCGTGTGATGAATGAGCGCTCTTCACAAGGTGTCAGGGCCAGCCAGCGGCGGGCGGCGGGGACTCTCCCCCTTCGCCTTTCATTTCTCTCCCTCTCTCCACTTTCTCCGCCCTCCCTCCCTCCCTCGCTGGCCCTCCTTCCTCTGCGAATCGGCCCGATGACGAGAAGTTATACATCAGCGCGGATTTTTTACATTCGATTCGTATCCACTGTTATCGATGCAGGTGTGTCGCGGAGAGACGAGGCTCGGACACTTTAGGGGGAAGCGTTGCCGCGTTGATGTTTGCACATACAGTTACAGCCATTAGGAATGGTTACCATTCGACCGTGCGGTGCCAACGGGTTGATTTTGAGGTTGAGTGCTGTTCTGTTATATGCCACCAGGAGGCGCACAGCCTGACAGAACTGATCCCCGATTTGCAGCGTTGATGGATAGCCACAGGCTTCGGAAATAGGTCTCGAAATCCATAGCACAGCATCACTGATCGAAGCACAACTTTCCAAAAATAAAAACCTTTTGTGTTTTCCGAAGCAATTAGCAAAACGTGTACGTTATAAGGTAGGCGACAGTAGGTAGTTTAGGTATCAGACCTGGAGATCCAGCCTTCCTCAGCCGTGAGCTAACCTGATCCTATAGGGCCTGGAAAACGACCACGCCCCGTGGCTGCCGGTAGTTCCTCAAATGACTCCGATTGGTCAGAACCACTGTGGTTCAGGCACAAGCATAATGAATTGAAGCCTGTCAAGATGGATTATGGCTTGATCTTGTGAAGCCGTGCAAGGTTAGCCGTGAGCTAGTCCCAGCCCGGTGTTAAATCGAAACTATACAATGGCAAAGGCAATCTAACATTACACTATACACTATATTACTGTTGGTAAACAATGATGACATTTTGGCTCAGGAAGCTCTCCGGGGACAGTCTGGATGAAACCATGTGACGTCTGACGACCTGCCCGTGTGTGTTCGATTACCTTCGCCTAGTAGTCAAATGCTTTCATCCCAAATGTCCCTGGGGTTTTCCTGTGAAAAGACAGAGGAGTGCAATAATAGTCTAGCCAGGTATGTGAGGGCAGATCCTGACCCTGCTCTAATGCTCACTGCAGCAGAGAATGAAAACCATGGCGACGCCGCTAGATCGCGTGCCTATTTCACGTTCTGATGACTTCAGCTCCGAGGAGGCGTGGAGATGTTGATCGGATGCAAAAGCAAGGTTTTGTCTAGAAGATGATGTTGATGAACAAAATGTTTATTTTTTTTTTTGCAAACACATTCCATTGCAGAAAACATAGTAACAGAATAATGCACTATAACGGCCATGTATAACGGACCTACTGCTGCATCTGCAATACTTAAATGATATAAAGAAATAGGTATTACAAGCAGGATCACAGTACCAACCATTAGGGCTTGGTATCGGCATTGATTACCTGATTTGATTAGCTGCAGGTTTCATCAGCTGTCAATCATTGTTGTGAAAAGATGTAAATGATAAATGGTGCATTTATATAGCGCTTTTATCCAAAGAGCTTTACTATTTGTTCCTCACATCCATCCATTCACTCACACATTCACACACCAACGGCAGAGGCGACCATGCAAGGTGCCAATCCGCTCATCGGGAGCAGTTAGGGGTTACCAGACGACTGGTGATTATGGTCAACTCAGTTTCCATAATAGTTGAGCAGAAACTCAGCGCAAGGCAAACTGGAGACGTCTGCAGGACGACAGACGAGCTAGAAATAATGTTTAGTGTAAATCTCCACGCATCCGCTGAAAAAAAGACACAGGCTAAAAAAGACTGATCTCGTGGATTTCAAGAATCAATAATGGATCATTCAAATGAAACGATTCAATGTTGTTGTTGTTGTTGTTGTTTTTTTCCGATCATGTTAGTGAACAAACAGGGCTTTTTGTTTTTACAAAGCAGGAGCGGCAGACAGCAGGCTGGTACAGACTGGTACAGAGCTGGACTCAGCAGGAGCCCAGCTGAAACATGAGAACCAGGAGGACGAGGAATATGCTCGTCCCATTGATCCAGGTGTTTGTTTTCCTACCTTGAAGTTCAACAATAAAAACATTTGAAATGTTAATATGCTTCGAGGTTTGCCCGCACACAAAGCAGATGGAACAATATAACATTTAAGCTAGTTAAAGGAGAATGTCACCAATTTTTAAGAATTACCCCAGGACAGTTCAGTGAGTATTTGTGAACACGCACCACTCCCTCCTAAAGCTATAGAAATCAGAGAGAGAGACAGAGAGAGAGAGAGAGAGAGAGAGAGAGAGAGAGAGAGAGAGAGATAGAGAGAGAGAGAGAGAGAGAGAGAGAGAGAGAGAGGGAGAGAGGGAGAGAGAGAGAGAGAGAGAGAGAGAGAGAGAGAGAGAGAGGGAGAGAGGGAGAGAGAGAGAGAGGGAGAGAGGGAGAGAGAGAGAGAGGGAGAGAGAGAGAGAGAGAGAGAGAGAGAGAGAGATGTAATCTGTGATGTAATTAGCATGTATTTGGTGGGGCTTCTCCATAGACGATAAAATGGGGCTCTGCCTTCTTGACGCCATGACATCTTTTTGTGAGCTCTTACATCCAAATGAGGTTTAGTTCCGGTCCAAATCTTCTAGCAACGTTAGAATAGAAACAAACATCACACAAACGTGTTATGGCCAATGGTATAGATAAAAATGGTAAATGGTGCATTTATATCGCGCTTCGTCATATTTTTACCCATTCGGTCACACATTCACTCACCGACGGCGGAGGCAACCATGCAATGAGGTGCCAACCTGCTCATAGGGAGCAGTTAGGGGTTTAGGGGTTAAGTTTAAGTTTAAGTTTATTTGGATCCCCATTAGCCACAGCAGTGCTGGGGCTATTCTTCCTGGGGTCCATAACACATAAAATACAGTTACAGATGTATACACTCACAACATTTACATGTCATACAGACAATTAAAACAACAATAAAAACCCTTATACACTCATAACATTTACATGACATACAGACCATTAAAACAACAATAGTGTCTTGCTCAAGGGAATTTCGACGCGCTGCCCGGGAGGAGCGGGAATCGAACTGCGGGAACCTTCTGACTATACCAGACGACTGCTCTACCTCCCCGAGCCACTGTCTCCCCGCTGTTGCTTCTGGCAACGTTAGAATATAAACAAACGTCACACAAAAACCTTTCATGGCCTCACAAAGCTGGAGCACCATCCGTCGTCTGTGGAGCAGTTAGATCACTGAGTGGAGGGTTCTCCTCTTGCTTTCTAGCTTCAGGGAAGAGTGCTGTGTGTGTTCACAATACTGAATGTCCTGGAGCAGATCTATGTGTCAAAATCCCCCCCCCCCCCCCACCCCGCGACCCAACCCCCTCCAATGTACAGTTTCTTCCCCTTCTGATGTATATATTTTTTATGATCTCTTTTTCTTACACAGTACCGTATATTTGTATGTCTTGTATGTCATAAATGTCTTGATTAATTGAAAATGGAGGGTTCCTTATGTAAACAAGACGAATGTATTTTTCTGGTCCTCTTAGCAGTTGTTAGTATTGTTGAGCCGTACCTAATTGTACCCATTCTGCAATCTGTTAATAAAGTTTTCAATCAATCAATCAATTCTTAAAACGGGCGATAATCCCACTTGAAGGGCTAACTTGTGCTTGGTTTAAAATAGGGATGCTCGATATTGGCTTTTTTACCGATATCGATATACCGATATTGTCCAACTCTTAATTTCCGATACCGATATCCACCGATATCAACCGATACCGATATATGCAGGGTTTCCCCCCCAAAAAACTGAATAATTTCAGGTAATTAACATTACATATCTCTTGTCGTGTAATTAACACACCATTATGCATACTTTGACAATAAATAAAATAATAATTTGTTCTTACTTGCTTGCCTGGGTAAATAAAGGTTAAATAAATGTAATTTTTTTTTTTTTTCAATTTAAAAATAAAAATTTAAACCGATACCGATATTTTCCGATATCACATTTTTATGCCAATATCGGCCGATAATATCGGTAGGCCGATAATATCGGACATCCCTAGTTTAAAATATTGACGCCAACTTTGAGTCTTGAATTGTGTTTTAATTTTTTTGGCTATATGTTCTTATATCCACAGCATATATATATATAGATAGATAGAAATAGATAGAACGTTTTTTTTATCTATATATAGATAAAAAAAACGTTCTATCTATTTGAAAAGTGCGTCACAACTTTTTGATATATTTGACCATGAAAAGCAGGGTGAACTATGGTATTAGTGAAGATTTTCCCGTTGAGAAAAATGATCTCTCAGTGACATATTTACGAGGTGCCCAAGCGTTGACATTTATAGACTGATCCCACATCAGGGTTCTCTGTTCCCTTGTAAATCTTTGGGATTGTGTGAAATGTGACTTTGCATGTGCTCCATGTTAATTAGCATTAAAAGAGTGAGCAATGGATTGGACCGATAACAACAAACTATGTCATATGTACCCCCACCCTCCGGAACTCCCTCCCTCCAGACATCCGCAATGCTACATCCCTGGACTCCTTCAAATCACTACTCAAATCTCACTTCTTCACCACGACTGTGCCTGACTTCCCTCCTTTTACCCAACTGTCCCTCTGATTTCCTTCCCCTTAGTTTGTCCCCCTCTTTATATGATAGAGGTATAATTATGTCCCTCTGATTTCCTTCCCCTTAGTTTGTCCCACTCTTCTGTTAAGCGCCTTGGATTCCTTAAAAGGCGCTGTATAAATTGAAGAAATTATTATTATTATTATGTATTATGGGGATATGGTGCGGGCCCGCGGGGTGGCATTCCTGTTGCCATGCATGGCGGTGTGAGTGGCGTGTGGGCTGTTTGTGTTTTCCTTCAGTCATCATGACGTGCTTTATCGGGGGGGGTGTCTTGGATGGGGATGTGGTAGGGATTGATGTGTAGGGGTGTTTGGGGGACTGGCTGTTCCGGGGGGGTTCACATGCCTTCGAGCAACACTGTACTATTGTACTTGTGTTATGCCTATTCTTATGTCTGCATGTTTACGTTGCACTACTTTTATTGTCTTGTATACCTATTCTCATGTCTGCCATTTATGCATTGTTTTTATTCTGTCAATTGTGTGCTGATTTTATGCCTATGTTCATTTTATACTAATTGCTGTGGGGCACTCTGAAAAGTGCTATATAGATAGTTATTAATATTTATTATTATTATTATATTGTAAAAAATGTATGCATTGAAATGTCTGTAAAGTCTCGACGACATTGAAAATGAGGGTGACCTCAATTGTCTTTTTCGAGAATAAATAACGGTTTGAATGTGACATAATGAAAGAAATCCAGATCAATTGTGTTTCACCGAATCATCAACTCTGGGCGGATTCCTCCTCGCGTCCCGACAATCGATTTAGTAGATTTCTCCCATTATGAGACCCGCAGTTACGACGGCAGCCACAGCTCTGTACAAAACACGGAGTCCCGACAATACATATAGATTGTCATTGTCTCACTCTGAACACGAGACGCGTCAGAGAGTCCGCCGGCTCGTCTTGCCAGACAGACGCTGCAACCGTTCTGCTGACATCACTGTCTATTGTCCATCATTCTCCAGTGTCCAGAGGGAGACATATGAGTCCGTCTCACTAATCCCCCCCCCCCCCCCCCCCCCCCCGGCCCCCCCACTGTATTGTCTTGATGAGTGTCACCGTCACATGTTGGGGGCATTAGCTGTTAAATGAATGAGGTCACCGTCGATGCCGATCCCTCCATTAAATCAATGGCCTCCGTTAAAGCTATGACAACGACAAGGAAACTATAAAAGAAGGAAGGGTCATGAAGTCAGAATACCAGCGCTCTATGCTCTGCATGGTGCCAGACGTTGGTGTCAATTCTATCGTAAATAATAAAAAAATATATACAAGCTATAGGAGGACATTTACACCAACCAATATAATAATAATAATAATAGATTTATTTTATATATAGCGCCTTACATCTCAAAGCGCTTAATATATATATAAATGTTAGCTAGTTAACAATGCAACAAATTGCCCATGATTCTGACACCCAGGGTAATAACTTGTTTTAATGACGAGTCGAGGTCATAAACGACGAGGTTCAACTCAATGCCGGCCGCAACTGAACGTTTCCGGACTTGGCACCAATGTACGTTCACGTGCCACACATGGTGACAGGATGACCTTTCCTTATTTTATAGTTTCCTTGGAGAACCACCCCCCGGGTCACCGCGGTTCCCGGCGTGCATTTGAGCAGCAGCTGTCGATTGTAACCGAACGGCGCTGAAGACGCCACCGGACGGGCGCGGCACGCGCGGGCGATCTGCCGGGGGTTCACCCCCGCGCCCGGCCCGGCGACGGAGCCCACGGTGGCCATATGCCGCTCTGCTTCTCCCACAAAGAACGCCGTTTAGCCATCAAGCGCCATTGTCATCACCATCCCTCGAGTGCAGACTGCCTCTCCTTGAACAGTATATCTGAGCCCAAACTAGCCAACAGATGGAGGGGAGAGACATAACAGTCTAGGACTCTGGAAGATTAACAGCCATCCAAGAATGGTAAACACATTCGGGGCGACATTACGGTTTTAAACGGGGGATAAATATCCAAGGAATCAGAGTCACATTAAACTACACACAACCAGAGAGAGAGGGTCCATTTAAATAAGCATAACATGGAGAGGAAGAGGAGACAAACCCATCTGCCCCGGAGTGACGAGCCAATATTAAGTTCCCCGTCTAAATAAGTCTTGCTTTAAATGCGTGCGCTCACTCTCTCTCTCTCTCTCTCTCTCTCTCTCTCTCTCTCTCTCTCTCGCCGCACGGTAATCGTGCCTTTAGTGCCGGGGTGCGGTGCGGTGCGGTGGGATAAAAGCGCTAAAGCGGTGTTTGTTCTGCCTCCCGAATGGAGGCTGCTGAGTGGAGCCGCCTGCTGTTGCAGGAGGACAGGCTACTGCGGCACGAGTGCTTCTCTGAGTGGGACCACTCCACACAGCAGGGTGCGACACCACAGCACCAATCTGTCATACAGTACATCATATCAGTTCCCCCCTTGTCTACCGGAATATATATATATATATACACTATGCTGCACATTCAGAGCTTTCAAAAAAGAAAAAGTAAGTATATATATATATATACAAACATGTACAATAATGTACAGCATTATTGTACATGCTATCATACATTGTATGTGTTATTATGTGTTATATGCAGGCCAGGTGCATCAGTAGGTATATAGAAGGATGTGTGTGTGTGTGTGTGTGTGTGTGTGTGTGTGTGTGTGCGTGCGTGTGTGTGTGTGTGTGTGTGTGTGTGTATATACTTTTTTAAAGCTCTGAATGTGCAGTGTAATCATTTAGCAGATTTGATTATCGTGCAATTCACATTCCAGAAAAGTCATTGTGAAAAAACTAAAACTAAAAAAACAACACTTTTCATTTCTTTATTATTATTTTTTTTACCCCAGTTTCTTTGTTTCAGACAAAGACAAGCGTGATTTTGGATCAGAGCCCGGGGGATGTCGCGGGACGACGCCACCGCCACCGTGAAAGTAGCGAAAACCTCGGATGAGCAGAGACTCCTACCGACGAGTCGATACGCTTCCAATACGCGGGCAATTGTGTGGTAACAGGCAGAACTCTAACGGCCACATCAGAGAACTTCAGGGGGTTCGGGGAGAAAACTACTGTTCCCATAATCCATTAAGTCACACCCTCAACTGGAGAGAATGCGGAGAAGGGCTGCCGGCTTTGCGCCCTAATTCACCTTCCATAGTCTCCTCTGCTTGCTTATAGGAGCTTAAAATGGATTAAGCCCATATAGGCCCCCGAGATGAAAAATGACAGAAAGTTACATTTCACCATATAGCCGTCTCTGAGTAAGGAGTCATCAATCTACTTCAAGTTAATTGACTGAGGTAATCACCTTGAGAGCTTGTTCTCCGGGCGTGCTGAGAGGCCAACGCCACCTTTCACAAGACGAGCTGGAGAATGATAAACAGGGGCGGAGGGGACGAGCGCTGGTCGCATGCCCGTCGCAGATCGAAGCTGTGTTTTAAAGTGATCTACGTCAACAAAGCCGGGGCGCGTGTTCTCACCGGGAGATGGCCTCACCGGGAGATGTCCTCGACGTGGAGATGTCCTCGACGTGGAGATGTCCTCGATGCGGCCGCGGTGCCGTTCCCACACGGAGAGGGAGAGAGGGGTCTTAAACCTCCAGGAGGGCCCCTATACGGACTCGGCCCCCGCCAATTTCAGAAAATGTTTTTATAAAACCGTGCGGGGTGGGGGGTGAGGAAAATAAATTAGTTGTGACGTTTACGACGTATACGCGGTTGTCTGGGGCGTTGGAGCATTGCATCATGGCATTGTAGGTACGGAGGCTGGCGGGGGGGGGGGGGGGGGGGGGGCTACGGAAGGACCTTGGCCCCCCTACTACCGCACGACGCGCAAACGCATACATGCACTCACCCCGATAATGAGAATCCACCTCACCAAATATTTCAATTCAAGGTCTTGCTTAGATTGACTGTAATGCCTAAGTAATCAGCCCGTACTGACCCACCTTGTCCCTGGCCAGGATTTATAGCACCCAATTACTGATCTCCATTACCCAGCGTGCCAAGAGGACGGAAGTTAGACTAGTGTGAACTAGGGGCCCGCAGCTCCGTCTTCCAGACTGGGTCACCTGGTGACAAGACGATGCCCTCCGCTCCCGCCTCCGCTCCCGCCTCTCTCTCTCGCCTCTTCCCCGCGCCGTCCATTACTTGACCCGAGGACTGATGGAAACTTTTAATGTTCCCTCCGGAGCGTCTGGATCCTCCCCGGTTTGTTTCGACTCGCGGAGGTGATGTTATGATGAAATGTGCTCAGTGTTCAGTGTGTAGCACAGCCCCCCCCCCCCCCCCCCCCCCTCCCTCTCTCTGAATGGAGCTGAAATATCCAGAGGGGTTGATAGGAATCTCTCTGTGGGGGTTTCTGCATGGAAGTGCACTGGAGGAATTGAAATATGAATATGAAAATCCCAGGTCAAAGAGGAACTGTCTACATCGCCGTGTGTCACTGTCAAAATAGCATTAATATTCAATGAAAGTGTAGTAGTGGGATTCCTCCGTCGATTGCTGGCGATATTAAAACGCCTTGTGATGAACCGACGACTTACGCTAATGGAATAAATAAATATATAGATAAATAAACACATACGCTAAATGTACATAATTCACCCTTTCATGCGGATCTTGGTTGCTATGGACAGCAAAACATTCGATGATTTACTCAAAAGTTAAACACATGCATAACTCTGTATGATAATGCTGCTGTATATAATAATTTTTATTATCTGTAGATACTATCAAGTCAAGTCAAGTCAAGAGTTTTATTTGTCACGGCATACAAGTATACAGTGAAATGCGGGGGGTCTTGCCCGCAACGATTGTGCAATAATACAATAATAAGAATCCAATAGGATGAGAATGCGACATTTGTGCAATAATACAAGTAATAAGAGTAAAGACATATCAGGTATATATCTACTATATCTATATCTTACCTACTCTTATTAGTTATGCTGCTGGCCAGTATGACTTAGTACCGTAGTGTCTTTGTACCTGTATCACTGTACATATTAATACTACGTACATCTGATTTGCACTATACTCAGTAGTACTAATTTATATATATATATTTATACCCAGTTTAATCACATGTACATTGTATATTGCTGTTGCACTTTACTAGGGATGCCCCGATCGATCGGCCACCGATCGTTATCGGCCGATAATCAGTATAAATATGCAATCGGCGAATTCCGATAATGAGTCATATTCGCCGATCGCGGAAACCGATCAAGCGGAGATCTCACTCGCTGTCTGTCTCACACACAGGACCTGCAAACTGCCGCTGCTCCTCCTCCCTAGCCCCGCCCGCACCCGTGTACAGTTTGTAAACACAGAGGACTGAGAGGCGGCTCCTCTGCTCGAGTCTATAGTGCATTCGACCTGAGCTAACGTTAGCTACCTAGCTATCGTTACTGTTTAAACAAAATTACCCAGTCAACTATTCACTTTTAGTAGGCATTGTCTAACGGTATTTAGCCGGCTAGCTACTGATAGCTCCTGATATCAACAAATTCTCCAGCAAGTTTAGTAGTCCATGTTGATACCTCCGTTAGCTTGCGTTAGCTGACGCTAGTTCACTGTTCAAAACGAAATGTCCCATTGAACTAAAAAGTTCTGTCTTAACGTCATCTAGCCGGCTAGCAGTAGCTACAGATAGCTCCTGATATCAATGTCTTATAACATTGATTCAATGCGTATTCGAGCTGAGGGCTTGCTGAATGTGATATGACCAAAGCACAGTAACGTTACCAATAGGGTCCAGCTGCAGCACAGGAGAATCCTTTTTGGAGCTGGAGGCTACTAGAGTACACACAGACAGTGGAGCTGTTTGCAGATAGCGAGCATTTTGACTTGTTGCGTGGTGGCGATGTCTCGCAGATAATACAAGTACAAGTCTAATTATATAATATATATATTATATAAAAAAAAAAAAAAAATTATATAAAATAATTTTTAATTTCTTTTTAATCAAAAACTATCGGATCGGTATTGGCCGATATGGCTCACGACGATCGGTGATCGGTATCGGTGGCAAAAAACGTGATCGGGGCATCCCTACACTTTACTGTTGCACACTGGTTGGATGCCAAACTTATTTTACTATTTTAATCCAATCCAGTGACTGTGGTGTACAGCATGGTTTGTTACGACGTATGATGCCCTCCTGACTTTCTCCACATTATGGGATGTCACACTATGTATCTGTATCTGTTACATAAAATTATGTAAAGCCGTTCAACTGAAATAACAGAGGAATCATCCTGACCTCTGTCCTTGGTTTATTTTGGGCAAAATTGCCTCAGGAGCTCATTTACATAACATTTTACACGGCGCGGGGTACAGTACAGGCTGCTATAACATGTTCCAGTGCGGTGTGGACTCTATGTAGTTTAACTCATGGACATCCATCAGTGCATCCCACACTATGGTTGAAAACAGACAATGCATTTTAACATCACTTTGTGGCCCAAATGTAACGTGCAATGGGGGGAGGGGGGGGGATCTGTTTACTTTGTTAATAGTTTATTTATTTATTTTATTTATTTATTTATTTGTTTATTTAGACGGGACAGAGCATATTACTGGACACTACAAACAAAGCAATGTAAATACACCGGATTTAGCAAGGATGCTCATTTTCATCCGCAGTCCCCACACAAAACATACAAACGAAACATGCAGGCAGTGAAGCATAACATGCTACGAGACAAGGCATAAAAAACATACATACAGAAAAAAGTACAAAGTATAAAGGGTGCACTACAATACTATTTGACTATACATGGTCACAGGTTTGGTTGTCGAGTAACAATTTTTTTTAGATTGAATTTAAAAGATGGAAATGATGTACAGTACAATCTCGTATGGTCAGTGGTAGATCATTCCAGATTAAACAGCCCTGGACTGAGAGGGTGTTTTTAGCAAAGGCGGTTTGCCGGCCGGGCACTTCACAATCCCAAGTTAGTTGTATTATGTGCATCATAAAGCGCAACCGTAGTATCACCTCCCGCTCCCTCCATAAACTGCAAATGGTCCAAAATTCAGCCGCCCGCCTCCTCACTAACACCCGGTCCCGCGAACACATCACTCCTGTCCTCCACTCCCTCCACTGGCTCCCGATCAAACACCGCATTAACTTTAAAACACTACTCCTCACCTTCAAAGCCCTCCACAGCCTGGCCCCCCCCTACCTGACTGATCTCCTTCTCCCCTACCGCCCAACCCGTTCCCTCCGGTCCTCCTCCACTGCCTCCCTCACTGTCCCGACATCCAAGCTTAAAAACTTCGGAGATCGGGCCTTCTCTCGCACTGCACCCCGACTCTGGAACTCCCTCCCCCAGTCCATCAGAGACTCCCCTACACTCTCCACCTTCAAAGCTCGCCTCAAAACCCACCTGTTCTCCCTTGCCTTCAACCCCCCCCACCCCTAAACCCCCCCCTCCCCTCCAACCTGATCGATATGTCTCTAGTCTTTTTTTTGTGCCATCAGGCTGTCTCCCCCGTTCCCCCCATGGTCTCATGTTCCTTTGTTTTTGTTTCTTTGTTGTTTTGTTTTGTTTCTTTGCTTTCGCCTCTTTGTTTGTACCCCTGCTCCCGACTACTGTCAGCGACTTCGGGTTATTGAGAAGCGCTATATAAATTAAATGAATTATTATTATTATTATTAGTGGACATTATGCAGGAAGGGTCATAGAACGTAGTGCTTGACCAAATGGGAAAATGTGTGTGTGCGTGTGTGTGTGTGTGTGTGTGTGTGTGTGTGTGTGTGTGTGTGTGTGTGTGTGTGTGCGTGCGTGCGTGCGTGCGTGCGTGCGTGCGTGCGTGCGTGTGTGTGTGTGTGTGTGTTTGTGTGTGCATGTGTGTTTGTGGGCATGCATACAGAATGTGATGAGAAAAATTATAATTTTGTAAATCTCCCGTTGGGAATTTTCTCCTATATATTTTTTTTAATCATGCAATATTTTATGAATTGCTTATTGCGATGCACGATATGACTTTCATTCTCCCTCATCGCATTGCATCTACTACATCGGGAACGTTGGGTTAACTTTTTGCACAAACGAAATAGAAAAAGGTTCTCAAACAACTCTTTGCGACTAGAGAAGAGAAGTTTTCAAACGGCAGCCGCCGCCGCGATACTTTGGTGCCACCTTAGGACTCAAACGGGACCAACGCGGTCTCTATCATGCCAATAAAACAAACAAACAAACAATGTGTGGATCTTATCAAATCAAAATCGAAATACGGTTTGCCATCCGAACCAATGGACGAAATGTCACACTTGCACATTGAGCTGTATGTGTGTGTAAAGAAGAAAAGAAGAAGAATACAAATAAAAAAGGCCCCGTCACGGAGCCATCACTCATTGCTCTCTGAGGGCTGCCAAAGTAAGGTCTTTGTGGCTTACTTGATAATACTCTGGATTCATTCTGATGTCTTAAAAAAGAATGTCTCATCAAAACACTGTTATCTCTCGCTGCAGCTCAGGAAGCCAGGGCCATGTCACGTTGCACAGTTTTGAAGTGCCTCGCTGTCACAATGCCCTCCGCAGGGGGGCGACCAGAAACGTTAATTATTGATTCGCTAACACAGGTTAGAGGCAGGGTGGTTGAACAGTCGCTCTGCATGAAAAGCCTGTAAAGGGGAAAAAGTGGCATGTTTTGACACGTCCGTTACATAATGTATAAATGCTTTCGGAAAGGCTGGTGAGTGGGTCGCATCTGGGCTTTGCCCTAAATAACAGCAAGTGGCAACCAACCATGAACTAGTTTCAAAACTGTCAACATTCCAATCCCTCAGTCCTTTCTGTGTTCAAGTTATTGCACAGACAGCGGATGAAGCGGGTTGCTATGGGCACACGCTGACTAACGGAGGAGGCTCCGTATAGTTGAGGAAAACACGCGAGGCGGCGGGACGTTACGTGACCCAGACTTGGACACGTTGACATGTAAAAAAAAAAAAAAAAAAAAACCTGACTGGAATCCACGGTAGAGTCCGTTGTGCAGAAGTGATCGGAGACGACAGCGAGAAGAAGAATACCGATGCCGGCTCTTCCGCGGCAATCGAGAAGCTCACGTTCCCGCTCAAAGCCAAATTTTATTTATTTTCCCCCAGACAAAGAGAACGACGAGGAAGCCGCTTTGATGTAACCAAGTAGCTACAAGAGATCTACAGTAAGCCCTCCTCGCTAGCCAGGTACCTTGCGGTCGGCAGTGGCGCGGCAAGGTCTCTCTCGCTTGCTATTCTCAGCTCACCGCGGCTCATACGTGGCTGTACTATAATTCCTCTCGTAGACTCAATACTAGGTAAATTGAGGTTTGTGTGCCTCATTGATCTCGATGACAGCAATCAGTTGAGATGGTATCGGAAAGTCTCTCAGGGTAACGTTGGCGTTGGTGAAGGTGGCGCCGCCACCACACATCCACACAAAGGAGCCGGGGGCCGCGGTGTCCCCGCGGCAGGCAGGGATTACCGCCACGGTTGCCACCAATACCGCCATGATCCGCCACGTCACTCCGCCTAATCCCCCGCCATCGCAGCCCCCATGCTGGGATCAAATGGCAGCACAGACAGAAGAGAGAGAGAGAGAGAGAAGAACGGCGTGCCAGCCCCATGCACAAATGTACAAACGAATTAATCACACACACACACACACACACACACACACACACACACACACACACACACACACACACACACCCGCACACACACACACACACACACACACACACACACACACACACACTACACACACACACACAAAATACACACACACACACACTGTCAAACGTTGTGAGCAGCGTGGGCACATAGCACCCATCCAAATCGTGCTGATTGTGGGTGGGCTCTGGGGAGAACAGTCCTGTTGGAGCATCGGTCACACTTTTTGTAAACCTCGCCCGCCCGCTTGTGTCACGACAACGCCTTCTACCCGCTAAGTGTATTCAAAACATCCTTTTATACACGGTCATATGTTAATTCAAACGTAATTTCATACGTGATAATATGTTAATCGGGTAGACTGCTTTGTTGAGGTCGTGTAGTTTTTTAGAAGTTGAGGGAGAGGCCATGTTGTCCTTCTTCATAATCAAGGGGAGATGATTAAAGGGATATTTCACTTCAGTAGAACGTGTTGAGTTTCAGCAGTCTTACCTCCATGTAAAGTCATCTACAAGTAAGCTAGCGACCACTGCTGTGCCTGTCGTCCACTGTCCTCCACCAGTCCTCCCAGGTGGCTGATCATTCTTCTGTATATAAGTATAAACAAACTACTACTGTGCAGATAAAACTGCTTCTGAGTCAAAGGTACGTGTTTGTTTTGGCATTTAATGTGTGTTTTCAGATTTATGACCTATGAAAAATAAAAGCAGATCCGGTCAATGTGTTGTAGGTTTGAATGTGCTGTGTATCTTTGCTTTGCATGGAATGTTGGGGAGTAGTTACCATGGTTACCTGCTGCCTCGATGGAAGAAAGATTATAAACATCTTGTGAGAAATTGATAGTTGATCATTTGAAAATTACATTAGCTCCAAAAAACGTTACCTAAAAAGTACCTTTAACTCAGAAGAATATATCACACAGAATAATAGTGCTGTATTGTTTGTTTATCATTCAGAAGTATAATATTGTATGAAGTATGATATTGTGGCGAATTCAGGGGGCAGCCAGGAATGGAACCCGGGTCGCCCAGACCACAGGCGACAAGACTAAACAGTCAACCAAAGGGTCTGTCCCGTTAGCCAAGGGTTAGTGAGTCTAGGCATCCGTGGTTGTTACAATAATACTTTAGGTCCTCAAAATGAATGGAAGTGAATGAGGAGCCTGACACCTGGGAGGAATGGCGCTGTTAGCAGCGGTCGCTAGCTTACTTATAGATGACTTTACATAGAGGTAAGACTGGTGATTTCTGACAAGTTCTACTAAAGTGAAATATGCCTTTAAGTCAAACCCTATCACTATGTTCAGTTTTGCACAACAAGTTTTTTTTAATTTTGTTGTTGTTGCTCATTACTTTGTTCTCCCTTCAGCAATTATGGTGTAATTATTCCATGGTTACTTCCACGCATTGTAATTGGCTGAGCTTACATTCCAACGAGTGGCGAAATCTCATGATAATACGCTGGTAACTTAACAATTCCTCATCACGCAGCTTCATTAACATTCCGTTGATAAATTACACCAATCACAGCAATATTAATGAATTGGTAACCCAGCAATTCCTTTGTTTACAGACATATTTCTCCTTTCTACACCAGCATAACAGGAACGTGTTTGTTATTAATAAAAAATGGTTGATAAAAGTGTGCACTCGTGCAGCGATGCCAGGCCTTTCCTCTCATGTATCACTTAATTGTACAGAAAAAGCAACGGAACAATTTGCTAAAACCAGAGCCATATGCATAAGATAAGATAAGATATTCCTTTATTGATCCCCTTGGGAAAATGCAGGCATCACAGCAGCATGGGGGAGGGGAGGTACAGATATGGGTAATAGTAGAAAAACATAAATATAGGCAATGGAATAGATTTGACTATGAAAATATGAGAAAAAATTTACAGTCGGTTATATTATCCCTTACGCTAAATATAGGCAATAAAGAATTAGAATCTGAATACTGTATCTACTATGAGTAAGAGTAAAAGTAAACAGTATACACAAGGTGCAGTGTACAATACAAGGTGCCCTAACTGGCATGGTATATGTCACACGTTGTAGCCCGTGCCGGTTCTGGTGGTTAAGAGTCGGACAGACTTAGTGGTCAGACATTCGGTTCTCAAGTTCTGCAGCCGTTAGTTCTCCAGCTGGTTGTGCAGCCGATGGTACGTTTTTTATTCTTTCCGAATTAACCCCCCACACCCTGTGCCCACTGCTCCTCCTGTACTGAATTGACCCTCCCCCCAAAAAACACACTCAAGAAGTTGCTTCACCTTGATCATGATCTCTATAGACCTGTTCGCTGTATACGTCAGACTCAGTGTGCGTGCGCATCACCGGAGCAGAAAGGAACGTAATCCTGGTCAGAACAACGGGGCAGATATTATATATTATATTTGCATTTGTTAGCCATGCTAGCGATCTAAACAATCTATCCATGCCAAAGCTAGATATATAAAAGGTGAAAGACTCACAGCCATACTCATTTGGCTAAATGACATCCAGCCGTTTTCATTTGAAACAACTTTTAGTCAGTATTCGTATTCTTTTAGCGCAGCAGTTCGCGCAGGTCCGGGGTAACTTAGTCACATGCCTCGGTTGATATTGCTGATGGGCTCTAACACGGTGTGTTTGTAAACAGCGAACAGGTCTATTGAACCAAAATCCCCCCGTCAGACGCATGTACAATAAACCGGCCATGCAAAAGAGCCAAAGATTTCCGTCGTACGCATGCGCGTGCGAGAGGGGGGTGTTTCTGCCACTTTGCTGTAACAAAGGGATCTCATCAGGTTAAAGTGAGTGTGTTTATGCAGTGGGGAGAAATATTATGAATAATAGGATAGTTGATGTGATGGATTCCTCCAGCATTAATCTACCCTGTGATATCCCCTATGGTAGCCTCACATGAATCATGGCTAATTCCCATGAATCCATTACCGTTCCATGCCACTAAAAATAGAATCCTGATAAATCAATGGGGACACTCTAGAGACTGAAAGGAAATGGGGGGTGGGGGGGGGGGGGGGGGGGGGGTTGTGGGAGTGGGGGGGGGGGGTTCTCTTTCCTGTGAAGCATTATTCCCTTGCCCCTCTTCCCTGATTATTCTCAATCATTCTCTGATAGATTTCTCTGTTACATCTGATGGGGTTACGGCGGCCGAATCTCTCTAAACCGAGAACGTGTTCCGCACGTTTCCAGCCATCTCCGGACTCGTTGAGAGCACACCCCCCCTCCAAAAATGCAACTATTTCATTTTTGTATTTAATTTATATATTTTTATTATTATTGCCAGTATCCTTGACTTGAATGTGTCTGTAATGGCTATGACCTATTCCCTATACAGGACAACAATAACAGGAGATTGTTGCCAATTTCCCTGCATGTGAGAAGAAAACCTAATCCATTTGAAACGGTCTGCACAGATCTCCACTGCCGATAGGATTGGTCACAGCTCAGCAAGCGTGGTGTCTTCTGTGCAGACAGTGACCCCCAAGACCTGCCCCCTTCTCTCTATCTCTCTCTCTCTCTCTCTCTCTCTCTCTCTCTCTCTCTCTCTCTCTCTCTCTCTCTCCCTCTCCTTCCTCCTCTCTCTCCCTCTCTCCTTCCTCCCTTCCTCCTCTCTTTCTCTCTCTCTTGCTCTCTCTCTCTCTCCCTCTCCATCTCCCTCTCTCTCTCTCCCTCTCTCCGTATTCAAAGCCTTCACACACCCTGTGCATTGCTCGGTCTCACTCACGCGCCGGGTGCAAGGGCAGACAGGTTCATCTGCACACAATCACGACGGACGGCCACGTTCCATTCCAATTGCGTTTCCGCTCACGGGGGAAAGATCCCCGCGGTGCATATTACTGTGGCCGAGACAAATTTAGCTGAAATGGAAGCAGAGATGGAAAAGCCTCACCTCTTACACTAATCTGGGCAAACGACACAGAATTGGCTTTCTCCAAACAACATCCCCACTGAAAGGTTTCTAGACAACAGCGCTGTCCCCCCCCCCCCCCCCCTGTCTCTGGCAGGAGGAGAGTGAATTAATTAAGATAATAGATTGCACATGTCGTATTTGTCATCTCCTCCATCAGCGGCTGATGGAGTGAAACATGTGGAAGGGCGTGTCTCCGTAGTCAGAGCTGGTTTGGCCAACAAAGAGCATGCGATGACATCATCATCATCATCATCAACATCATGCGAGGGACATCATGGGGGTGACATCATCATCATCCGAGGGACATCGCGGAGGAGATGACATCGCGCGAGAGAGACGTGAAAAATGCACGGAGGTAAAGTTGCTGACATGCAATGCGTTACGTCGTGTAGCTACTGGCTGCGCATTCATAGTGTGTGGGATGCAGATTCCTGGGGATTCGGCGAGCGCACAGGAATGCAAACCAGGCTGGAGGGAGAGAGAGAGAGAGGGGGGGGGGGGAGAGAGATGGAGAGAGAGAGATGGAGAGAGAGAGGGGGTGGAGAGAGAGAGATGGAGAGAGAGATGGAGAGAGAGCGAGATGGAGAGAGAGAGAGTGGGGGATGGAGAGAGAGAGAGATGGAGGAGAGAGAGAGAGAGGGGGGGGGGTGAGAGGGGAGGAATACTCGGCAGCCTGATGTCTGATACCAATGTTCCTTGATTAGATTTTCTGTCATACTGCCGTTTACAAATTAAAATGAATTAACGCTAGATCTTCCGCGGCCTGACCTCCATTAAAAACACTTCATTGTTGATGAGGTGTGATACCATCTGCTATTGATTGGAGGAGCATCGGCGAGGCCCATCCCGCCTCTTCACAAGGAGGTCATCTGAAGCAATTTAGGCATATTGAGAGATTGATCAGGGGTACGGAGGGGGGGCCACCACTTGGGCCTATTTACGGGAGCAGAGTCTATAAGGTGTGTGACGCAGCCCCTACGAGGTTTCTCTATAGGGGAGGGGGGGGGCGGGGGGGGGGGGGGCATCTCAAATCTAAATGCTAATGGTTTCTTTAAGAGCCTGTGTGCCCTTTAGCCACTAGAGTCAGAAAAGAAGGATGGATCTCAGTGTTTTCGAAACGCTCTGTCTTGTATTGGCCCCCAAATAACACCCGCCACTGTCACCAACAACATTATTCTGCCTGTGCAGAAGCCTGTTTTGCGAAACATGCAATTTCCCAATCGACTATATCACTGTATTATGTGAAAGATATGTCCCGGTCTTATCTGAGCAAATGCAATACTCTACGCTTTTTAACATACCGGAATGACTAAACAATCAACATCCATTTCGGAGACAAAATGATCTGACCGGTGAATCTGCTATCGCCACTTAGAGCTTCAATTTCCTGGGGTTTGGTCCAACAATTTTGATCTTCAAATACCATTCAGCCTCTTCCTCCCTCTTAACCTCTCCCGTGCACTCTGTTCTTTCGCTGTGCGGTTTGTGCCGCTGAGTAAATCAAAGGCACGCCGCGCTACACCATCACACGTCTCCGGGCGCCCGGGCTCACAACATCGCGGGCTTCTCCATGGTAACGGAGATCAGAAGGTCAGAGGTCACCTAAAGCGTCGGTAGAGGTGTCGCTCGGCAGGGGCGGGTGGAAGGGGGCAGGGGGTGGGGGGCAGGGGCGTCAAAACGCTCCACGTGGGCCTCCTTCCCCACACGGAGCGCGCTCATCATCTCCTGTCCTCCGCTAGCTCTCTGCAAGGTTAGCGAGAGTCAATAAGGCTTCCGCAAAGGTCAAGAAGACCTATGAGGAAGGTATTATGCAAACAGTGAACTCCCCGGATCGAGCAGGACCACAAATATGGTGGAAGAGCGATCTTTGTTCATTTTCCATCTGGATGTGAGTCATAGAGGGTCGTGCCGTTTACCTACTGTGATTTTATTACGTTAAAGGGGCACTTCACCCCTGATTTATTTTCAAATTCAGATTGTTTTATTGTCACAGCTTTTTTAAATGTACATACTGTACATTCAGAAAAACGTGAGATGCTTGTTGTTCCCGCCTCCTCGACCGTAGTTGATTTGTAAACATAATACACAACAGATATTATATCTATACAAACTATACAATACAAGGCATACAATGTATGTGTAACATAAACTATTTAAATGATTCTACAGTGTAAGTAGCAGCATAGTGTGTGTGTGTGTAAAAAGTAACTTACGGTGCTTTTGTGTGTATGCTCATGTGATAATTAAATAAAGTCTATCAGTCAGTAGTCTGTTTGCCCGGTGATGAATCCTTCACCATGTGTTAATTACAGCACCATGAAATTATGTCGATGAAAACCTGCTACTTTGTAATTTCATTGACGCTGTAATCAACACAACACAAGGACTCAATGTCCCCGATGACATCACTGTTGGCCACGTTCAAACTCATTAACTCTCAATAACTGTCAAACCAAATGAATGTGTTCAAAACTGTCTCGTTTTTAGATGTGTGTGAGATTATGTGCAACATAAATCAGCATTGGTTTTTGGTGAAGTGCCCCTTTTTACGTTGTATTAATCCCCTTGATGAAATTCGTCCTCTGCATTTGATCCATCCTAACTGTTTAGGAGCAGTGGGCAGCCACACAGTGCGGCGCCCCGGGGGACCAAGTCCAGTTGTAATGCCAGTACCTTGGTCAAGGGACCAGCTCCAGTTGTAACGCCAGTACCTTGGTCAAAGGACCAACTCCAGTTGTAATGCCAGTACCTTGGTCAAGGGACCAGCTCCAGTTGTAATGCCAGTACCTTGGTCAAGGGACCAACTCCAGTTGTAATGCCAGTACCTTGGTCAAGGGACCAACTCCAGTTGTAATGCCAGTACCTTGGTCAAGGGACCAGCTCCAGTTGTAATGCCAGTACCTTGGTCAAGGGACCAGCTCCAGTTGTAATGCCAGTACCTTGGTCAAGGGACCAGCTCCAGTTGTAATGCCAGTACCTTGGTCAAGGGACCAGCTCCAGTTGTAATGCCAGTACCCTGGTCAAGGGACCAGCTCCAGTTGTAATGCCAGTACCTTGGTCAAGGGACCAACTCCAGTTGTAATGCCAGTACCTTGGTCAAGGGACCAGCTCCAGTTGTAATGCCAGTACCTTGGTCAAGGGACCAACTCCAGTTGTAATGCCAGTACCCTGGTCAATGGACCAACTCCAGTTGTAACGCCAGTACCTTGGTCAAGGGACCAACTCCAGTTGTAACGCCAGTACCTTGGTCAAGGGACCAACTCCAGTTGTAATGCCAGTACCTTGGTCAAGGGACCAGCTCCAGTTGTAATGCCAGTACCTTGGTCAAGGGACCAGCTCCAGTTGTAATGCCAGTACCTTGGTCAAGGGACCAACTCCAGTTGTGATGCCAGTACCCTGGTCAATGGACCAACTCCAGTTGTAACGCCAGTACCTTGGTCAAGGGACCAACTCCAGTTGTAACGCCAGTACCTTGGTCAATGGATCAACTCCAGTTGTAACGCCAGTACCTTGGTCAAAGGACCAACTCCAGTTGTAATGCCAGTACCTTGGTCAAGGGACCAGCTCCAGTTGTAATGCCAGTACCTTGGTCAAGGGACCAACTCCAGTTGTAATGCCAGTACCTTGGTCAAGGGACCAGCTCCAGTTGTAATGCCAGTACCTTGGTCAAGGGACCAACTCCAGTTGTAATGCCAGTACCCTGGTCAATGGACCAACTCCAGTTGTAACGCCAGTACCTTGGTCAAGGGACCAACTCCAGTTGTAACGCCAGTACCTTGGTCAAGGGACCAACTCCAGTTGTAATGCCAGTACCTTGGTCAAGGGACCAGCTCCAGTTGTAATGCCAGTACCTTGGTCAAGGGACCAGCTCCAGTTGTAATGCCAGTACCTTGGTCAAGGGACCAACTCCAGTTGTGATGCCAGTACCCTGGTCAATGGACCAACTCCAGTTGTAACGCCAGTACCTTGGTCAAGGGACCAACTCCAGTTGTAACGCCAGTACCTTGGTCAATGGATCAACTCCAGTTGTAACGCCAGTACCTTGGTCAAGGGACCAACTCCAGTTGTAATGCCAGTACCTTGGTCAAGGGACCAGCTCCAGTTGTAATGCCAGTACCTTGGTCAAGGGACCAACTCCAGTTGTAATGCCAGTACCTTGGTCAAGGGACCAGCTCCAGTTGTAATGCCAGTACCTTGGTCAAGGGACCAACTCCAGTTGTAATGCCAGTACCTTGGTCAAGGGACCAGCTCCAGTTGTAATGCCAGTACCTTGGTCAAGGGACCAACTCCAGTTGTAACGCCAGTACCTTGGTCAAGGGACCAGCTCCAGTTGTAATGCCAGTACCTTGGTCAAGGGACCAGCTCCAGTTGTAATGTCAGTACCTTGGTCAAGGGACCAGCTCCAGTTGTAATGTCAGTACCTTGGTCAAGGGACCAGCTCCAGTTGTGGTGCCAGTACCTTGGTCAAGAGACCAGCTCCAGTTGTAACGCCAGTACCTTGGTCAATGGACCAACTCCAGTTTTAACGCCAGTACCTTGGTCAAGGGACCAGCTCCAGTTGTAATGCCAGTACCTTGGTCAAGGGACCAGCTCCAGTTGTAACGCCAGTACCTTGGTCAATGGACCAGCTCCAGTTGTAATGCCAGTACCCTGGTCAATGGACCAACTCCAGTTTTAACGCCAGTACCTTGGTCAAGGGACCAGCTCCAGTTGTAATGCCAGTACCTTGGTCAAGGGACCAACTCCAGTTGTAATGCCAGTACCTTGGTCAAGGGACCAACTCCAGTTGTAACGCCAGTACCTTGGTCAATGGACCAACTCCAGTTGTAATGCCAGTACCTTGGTCAAGGGACCAGCTCCAGTTGTAATGCCAGTACCTTGGTCAAGGGACCAGCTCCAGTTGTAATGCCAGTACCTTGGTCAAGGGACCAGCTCCAGTTGTAATGCCAGTACCTTGGTCAAGGGACCAGCTCCAGTTGTAATGCCAGTACCTTGGTCAAGGGACCAGCTCCAGTTGTAATGCCAGTACCTTGGTCAAGGGACCAACTCCAGTTGTAATGCCAGTACCTTGGTCAAGGGACCAACTCCAGTTGTAATGCCAGTACCTTGGTCAAGGGACCAGCTCCAGTTGTAACGCCAGTACCTTGGTCAAGGGACCAACTCCAGTTGTAATGCCAGTACCTTGGTCAAGGGACCAACTCCAGTTGTAACGCCAGTACCTTGGTCAAGGGACCAACTCCAGTTGTAATGCCAGTACCTTGGTCAAGGGACCAACTCCAGTTGTAATGCCAGTACCTTGGTCAAGGGACCAACTCCAGTTGTAATGCCAGTACCTTGGTCAAGGGACCAACTCCAGTTGTAATGCCAGTACCTTGGTCAAGGGACCAACTCCAGTTGTAATGCCAGTACCTTGGTCAAGGGACCAACTCCAGTTGTAATGCCAGTACCTTGGTCAAGGGACCAACTCCAGTTGTAATGCCAGTACCTTGGTCAAGGGACCAGCTCCAGTTGTAATGCCAGTACCTTGGTCAAGGGACCAACTCCAGTTGTAACGCCAGTACCTTGGTCAAGGGACCAGCTCCAGTCGTAATGCCAGTACCTTGGTCAAGGGACCAACTCCAGTTGTAATGCCAGTACCTTGGTCAAGGGACCAACTCCAGTTGTAATGCCAGTACCTTGGTCAAGGGACCAACTCCAGTTGTAATGCCAGTACCTTGGTCAAGGGACCAACTCCAGTTGTAATGCCAGTACCTTGGTCAAGGGACCAGCTCCAGTTGTGGTGCCAGTACCTTGGTCAAGAGACCAGCTCCAGTTGTAACGCCAGTACCTTGGTCAATGGACCAACTCCAGTTTTAACGCCAGTACCTTGGTCAAGGGACCAGCTCCAGTTGTAATGCCAGTACCTTGGTCAAGGGACCAGCTCCAGTTGTAACGCCAGTACCTTGGTCAATGGACCAGCTCCAGTTGTAATGCCAGTACCCTGGTCAATGGACCAACTCCAGTTTTAACGCCAGTACCTTGGTCAAGGGACCAGCTCCAGTTGTAATGCCAGTACCTTGGTCAAGGGACCAACTCCAGTTGTAATGCCAGTACCTTGGTCAAGGGACCAACTCCAGTTGTAACGCCAGTACCTTGGTCAATGGACCAACTCCAGTTGTAATGCCAGTACCTTGGTCAAGGGACCAGCTCCAGTTGTAATGCCAGTACCTTGGTCAAGGGACCAGCTCCAGTTGTAATGCCAGTACCTTGGTCAAGGGACCAACTCCAGTTGTAATGCCAGTACCTTGGTCAAGGGACCAACTCCAGTTGTAATGCCAGTACCTTGGTCAAGGGACCAACTCCAGTTGTAATGCCAGTAACTTGGTCAAGGGACCAACTCCAGTTGTAATGCCAGTACCTTGCTCAAGGGCAGCAGCAGGATATATATACCGTGCAGCGTGCATGTCTTATTTATGGCGTGGGAGGAAACCGGAGTGCCCGGAGGAAACCCACGTAAAACACCGGGAGAACGTGCAAACTCCACACAGAAAGGCCCCCCCCTGCTGGGGTTTGAACCCAGGATCTTCTTGCTGTGAGGCAGCATGTGATAACCACTGTACCACCACCATGCTGCAAATCTGTACAAGCCTCACATCTGTTTATGCCCTTACTCTTCATGACTTAAAAAATGGGAAGACACAGAATTACTGTACAGTTGTAGTTTCCAAGCTTTAACGACTTGTTTTTCTTTCACTCTAAAACTACAGGTCGTACCATATGAACTAGGATATGAACAAGGATGTGAACTAGGATACGAACTGGGATAATAACTGGGATAATAACTAGGATAGGATATGAACTAGGATAAGAACTAGGAGAATAACTGGGATATGAACTAGGATAAGAACTAGGACATGAACTAGGAGAATAACTAGGATATGAACTAGGATAAGAACTAGGATAATAACTAGGATATGAACTAGGATATGAACTAGGATAAGAACTAGGATATGAACTAGGATATGAACTAAGATGTGAACTAGGATATGAACTAGGATAGGAACTAGGATAAGAACTCAGATATGAACTAGGATATGAACTAGGATGTGAACTAGGATATGAACTAGGATAGGAACTAGGATAAAAAATAGGATATGAACTAGGATAAGAACTAGGATATGAACTAGGATATGAACTAGGATATTCAATAAAAAAAACGTATTAGTCCTGCAAGGGGCAATTTAGAGCATGATACGGCAAACAGCTGCATTTCTACACATTCAAGACAAAACAGGCACAAGAGACATACATGACACTTCAAAGCACAAGAGACATGACACTGCCAGAACGGGATCCCTACATTGTTGATCTGTCAAGTCCAATAAATTAATAGATTCGGTCAGTAGAAAAGCACTTGAGCACTGTAAAACTGCATTAGGGATCTTTGTGTTCTGCCGATATTTTTTTACCTAAGGTTGACAACACCTTGCAGTTTGTTCTTGTCTCTTTGACATAGGGATGTGAACCAACATACAAATGAAAAGGTTAGAATACTCTCAATAAGAGGCGGTTAGGTGGCCGAGCGGAGATTGCGTTCGTCACCAGCCCCGGAGCTGAGCTGGATTTGCCTGTTCGAATCCAGCTCACAGCTCCGGGGTTGTCACCAGCTTGGCTGGCCGTCTGCACTGATACAATTGGCTGTATCAGAGGGTGGGAGAAGCTGGCGGGGTGGGTCCGGGTCGTTGTAAACAGCGACTCCTACAGTTCGGTCGGGGCGCCTGCTAAGCGCGGATTGGACGTGAGGGGGATAGTGTGGTCCTCCCACACGCTACGCCCTCTCAATGAGAATCCGCGCTGCCAGGTGAAAAGAAGCGGTGATTGGCTGGACGTGTGTCGGAGGAAGCACGTGGTAGCCTCCACTCTCCCAGATGATCTGACTGTGGGGGGTAAGTGCGCAGTGACCAGGAAGGGACTGGGAATTGGCATACGACTAACATTGGGATGGGAGAAAATCGGAGGAAAATGGAGGGGAAAAAAAAAAAAAAAAAAAAAAGAATACTCTCAATAAAGGAAGAATAAAACGTTGTCAGAATTCTCTGGTCAACTCCAAAGAAGTTTAGTTTACGAAGACAGTACAGACGCTGATGAGCCTTTTTTATCTTAATCTTTTCTATCTTTTAACATCTGTATTGTCGCTAAATTTGAGTTTGTCATCAAACACAGTTCCTAAGTGTTTATAGTTCTGGACAATTTCCACCTCAGCTCCGTGGATGGTTGTTGGGGGGACGTCTACTGTATGTGTTTTGGTGAGATAATCATTTCTTTGGTTTTTGCACTACAATAACTAGGATAAGAACTAGGATAAGAACTAGGATATGAACTATGCTAAGAACTAGGATAAGAACTAGGATGTGAACTAGGATATGAACTACACTAAGAACTAGGATATGAACTAGGATGTGAACTACGCTAAGAACTAGGATAAGAACTAGGATATTAACTAGGACATGAACTAGGATAAGAACTAGAATAAGAACTAGAACATGAACTAGGATAAGAACTAGGACATGAACTAGGATACGAACTAGGACATGAACTAGGATAAGAACTAGGACATGAACTAGGACATGAACTAGGACATGAACTAGGATACGAACTAGGACATGAACTAGGATAAGAACTAGGACATGAACTAGGATAAGAACTAGGACATGAATTAGGATAAGAACTGGTGTGAAACCATTCAGTCTCACGGTGCACCCGCACTCAATTTCCACCCCCATAAATTGTGATGATGTTTGTTGTCAGGAGAATGCCCTCTACCGTGCCTATGCTACCTCGCCTACCATCATCTACCGTCCACGAGTGAGCGAGCGGAATTTACGATCGATTTTTTTACGACAGTCTGCTGTGCGCTGTGGGAAAAACACATCTTATCAGAAGATTCAAACACAGAGACGTTATGTTTTGAAGCCCTGCGAGAGATATAGAAAGGCTGGCGGTGCCTCTATAAATATGTATGAACCTCTCCCACAGATTATAGCCGTGCGGCTGCTGCCGGAGGTAGTAGTCTGGGGGAAGACGTCACGTTTGGAATAGTGTTTGCTCTCCGTATCTCTGATAGAATTATGTGCACTGAAATTAAAGCACACATTAGGTGGATCAAACTTCTCAGCGAGATCGGCGGGTTCTTGGCAGAGATGGGGAAACACAATAGGATCCTCACACATATGCCACACACACCCGTGAGAAACCCAGCAGATTGCCAGCACACACCCAAGTGTTCACCGCTCTCTCTGCCCACTCCTTTTCATTATACTCAACGCGCACACACGCACGCACGCACACACAAATCCCCAACAGTATCGGGAGCGAGCCCAGCCAATCAGTGGCAAGGATCAAAAGGCAGACGTTCAAGGAGAATGAAATGCCCCCATTGATTGGCTCCGCTGCTTTGGTCCCGCTGCACAGTGCTTCTCCAATCGATAGCCGGGAGATAAGCAGCTGACATTGGTGATGTACAACCACCGCGTCTGCATGACGACGGACGACCTCTCGCGCCTTGGTCAGGCAAGAGACTCGGGCCGGAGCGTCCCGGGGGGGGGGGGGACAACGTTCTCGCCCCATGGCGTTCCCTCCCACGCACGCCTGGCCAGGGGCGCGAGGGAACCGGTGGGCGTCTGTGGCGTGCCGCTGAGTTGGGAGCCGCGCAGGTGAGGAAGAGGAGGCAGTTAGACGAGGAGCTGATCCCTGCCCTTTTATTCAGCTCAGCCATCTCCCCACATAATGTAATCCTCCTCCTTTGATGGCGAGATACCGCGGCCCCCGGCTCGCGGGCTAATCGGCCCGGTTTGATCTAGTCACGGCAATTGTCTCACCACATTCCGGCGTGGTGGTGGAGGTGGAGGGGGAGGGGGAGCGGAGAAGCCAACGCAGGGCTAATTGCCGGCGGTAGACCGGCAGGGTTAAGGCTTGGGGAAAAAGGTGAGAGGGAAGCGCAAACACGGAGAGGATAAATCCCCCCCCCGCGCAAAAAAACACTGTTATCGCTCTGTTGGTTTTCAAAGACAACAATGAAATAAATAAATAAATGGGGGTGGGGGGGGGGGGGGGGGGGGTTGGAGGGGGATGGCTTTGAGAAAATGAAATGATGGCGTGGCGGTGTTTTGTGAAATTGTGCTGTCAAACGTTCCTCCGTTCTAATTTCCTCCAGCAGATGATGGAGCACGGGCGCTGACAGCTGGACAGATAAAACAGACTTTCCCTCCCTTTTCCACCTCGACCAACGTTTTTAAGCGACGTTTATAAATATAATAATGAAACAATTATTCCTGCGCCAAATGACAATCGACAGATACCATTGACCTCGTGTCGGTGAAAAAAAATAAGACATTTCTCCGACATTCATGAAAGTGTCCAAGGCTGACAAGTTATGTACGATAAGCGCAGACAAAAAAAAACTTTTAAACGCTGTGATCAAAGGGACAACAATGCGTTGGAAAGTAGTTCTGCACAAGTGTGAACTAACGGCCAACATTCTCCGCTTATTAAAACCATGTTCGGTGTTAAAAGAATTGCTTCAGCTAAGCACTTAAGATATTTAAATGTATTCCAGTAATCTGCGATAAAAGAAAAAATTGTACTTTTGAAAGCGTCATACGTCTTTGAGATGCATTTCTGAACAGCTCAGGAATGTCCTACTTTGTTGTGCAACTTATGAAGCCCAGGGCTGTGTGTGTGTCTTTGTGTATGTGGGCAGGTGTGCACGTGACTACATGGTGTGTGTGCGTGTGTGTGTCTTTGTGTATGTGGGCAGGTGTGCACGTGACTACATGTGTGTGTGTGTGTCTTTGTGTATGTGGGCAGGTGTGCATGTGACTACATGTGTGTGTGTGTGTGTGTCTTTGTGTATGTGGGCAGGTGCGCGAGTGTCTGCCTGTGTGTGTGTGTCTTTGTGTATGTGTGCAGGTGCGCGAGTGTCTGCCTGTGTGTGTGTGTCTTTGTGTATGTGTGCAGGTGCGCGAGTGTCTGCCTGTGTGTGTGTGTGTCTTTGTGTATGTGTGCAGGTGCGCACGTGACTACATGTGTGTGTGTGTGTGTCTTTGTGTATGTGTGCAGGTGCACATGTCTGCATGTGTGTGTGTGTGTGTCTTTGTGTATGTGTGCAGGTGCACACGTGTCTACATGTGTGTGTGTGTGTCTTTGTGTATGTGTGCAGGTGTGCTCGTGTCTGCCTGTGTGTGTGTGTGTCTTTGTGTATGTGTGCAGGTGCGCACGTGTCTGCCTGTGTGTGTGTTTGTGTATGTGTGTCTTTGTGTATGTGTGCAGGTGCGCGCATGTTAGCCAGTGTGTGTGTTTGTGTATGTGTGCAGGTGCGCACGTGTCTGCCTGTGGTGTGTATGTGTGTGTGTGTGTCTTTGTGTATGTGTGCAGGTGCGCGCATGTTAGCCAGTGTGTGTGTTTGTGTATGTGTGCAGGTGCGCACGTGTCTACCTGCCTGTGTGTGTGTGTCTTATGTATGTGTGCAGGTGCGCGCATGTCTGCCTGTGTGTGTGTCTTTGTGTACACTGTAAGAAAAAAAGCTGCAAGAAAACTATAAATGTCTGGCATCAATGGTTGCCAAATACTTACTGTCAAATTACAGTAAAATCAAATACATTTACAGATTACAACCTTTATTTAATGGTTAATATTCTGATAAAAGGCAATTTACTGTATTTTTATGGCATTTACACTTAATAGAAAAACAAAAGTAATCTGTAAAATAATACAGTGAATTTCCCATGAAAAAAACATTTATTTTTTACAGTGTATGTGTGCAGGTGCGCACGTGTCTGCCTGTGCGTCTTTGTGTATGTGTGCAGGTGCGCGTGTCTGCCTGTGTGTGTGTCTTTGTGTGCAGGTGCGCACGTGTCTACCTGTGTGTGTGTGTGTATGTCTTTGTGTATGTGTGCAGGTGTGCTCGTGCCTGCCTGTGTGTATGTGTTTTGTGTATGTGTGCAGGTGCGAGCATGTTAGCCAGTGTGTGTTTGTGTGTGTCTGCCAGTGTGTGTGTGTGTGTTTGTTTGTCTTTGTGTATGTGTATGTGTGCAGGTGCGCTCGTGCCTGCCTGTATGTG
>NC_140178.1:26498576-26521645 GCF_963971535.1 Notolepis coatsorum
TCTCAGCGGCAGGAGCCTGGGGGGCCACAGCCACGTGTACCTGGGAGTTAGATTGCCAGAGCGGCGGACTTGCAGGCTCAGACGAACATTTGTCTCCATTATGGCCTTTTACACCGGCAAATAAACAGGGGAGACAGACAATCATTCTGCATTACATCCATGACTATCGCACTTTACATTTTCTATCAGCTTAACGGACTCCATGGGCCACCGCGCAATGCTCGCGTCCGTTTTCTACCGCCTCGCACGCGCATTCTGTATCCCCATGTCGGCACGCCTTCTGTATCCCCATCTCTGCACGCATTCTGTATCCCCATGTCTAAACACATTCTGTATCCCCATGCCTACACACATTCTGTATCCCCATGTATCCACACACATTCTGTATCCCCATGTCTCCACACATTCTGTATCCCCATGTCTAAACACATTCTGTATCCCCATGTCTAAACACATTCTGTATCCCCATGTCTAAACACATTCTGTATCCCCATGTCTAAACACATTCTGTATCCCCATGCCTCCACACATTCTGTATCCCCATGTCTCCACACACATTATATACACCAAGTCTAAACGCATTCTATACCACATGTCTAAACGCATTCTATACCACATGTTTAAACGCATTCTATACCACATGTCTAAACACATGTCTAAACGCATTCTATACCACATGTCTAAACACATGTCTAAACGCATTCTATACCACATGTCTAAACGCATTCTATACCACATGTCTAAACACATGTCTAAACGCATTCTATACCACATGTTTAAACGCATTCTATACCACATGTCTAAACACATGTCTAAACGCATTATATACCACATGTCTAACATGATATACACCATGTCTAAACACATTCTATACCACATGTCTAAACACATGTCTAAACACATGTCTAAAACACATTATATACACCATGTCTAAACACATTCTATACCACATGTCTAAACACATTCTATACCACATGTCTAAACACATTATATACCACATGTCTAACATGCTATACACCATGTCTAAACACATGCTATACCACATGTCTAACATGCTATACACCATGTCTAAACACATGCTATACCACATGTCTAAACACATGTCTAAACGCATTATATACCACATGTCTAACATGATATACACCATGTCTAAACACATTCTATACCATGTGTCTAAACACATTCTATACACCATGTCTAACATGATATACACCATGTCTAAACACATGCTATACCACATGTCTAAATACATGCTATACACCATGTCTAAACACATGCTATACCATGTGTCTAAACACATTCTATACACCATGTCTAACATGATATACCACATGTCTAAACACATTCTATACACCAAGTCTAAACACATTCTATACCACATGTCTAAACACATTCTATACACCAAGTCCAAACACATTCTATACACCAAGTCTAAACACATTCTATACACCATGTCTAAACACATTCTATACACCAAGTCTAAACACATTCTATATGGGAGAACGGGGGACGTTGTCACACGGTAGGTTGTCACATTCATTATATTTCACTACCAGAGGGTCCTGTCTCCCATACTTTGGTATTTAAATGTCCAGAATTGGGGTCAGAGTTCACCTACATTGTCATATTTGGAGTTAAACAGCTGAATTTGAGGTGAGAGGACTTTTTGTGTTTTTCATGTCCATTTGTAAATATTACGCTCCCCAGTATGTTTCTTCTAGGCTTTTACACAATTGTTTTATAATGAAACAATTATTACCCTTAAAAAGTGTGAAGTGATAGCTATAGTTTAGATTGTTGTTAGCTAGCTAACTAGTTGTTAGATGGCTGTTAGCCTTGATGCTATCAAGACATTCCAGTTGGGGTTGGTCGTCACATTTTATTTGGGGTTGGTTGTCACATGTTGTGTAGGCTATTGTTAGGCAGATTTATTGTGTTCTTATTTTGTTATATAGGATGGCCTAAAGATGTGTTTCCTGTTTATGTTCATGTTAAGATGCATTAAGTTATGTATTTGTCAACTTGTCAATGCAATTAAACTTTCAAATTGAGTTATGCCTTCTTGTCTTCTTTTTAAGATTGTTCCCATTAAAACACATGGTGACAACCAACCCCATAGTGTGTGACAACCATCCCCATGATGGGGTTGGTTGTCACAATGTGTCAGAGTGTCTTTGATAGGTGATTAACTCTTTGTTACAATATGTTGGAAAATGAGAGGGATACTGTTGAATCTAGAGGGTGTATGTATGGTTGTAACTAACTGTAACTGTCCTCTACTGCTCCCATGACTGCATATATATCTGTGTCCACTGGAGGGCACTATAGGCGGAGCTTCTACAGTCTACGCCAGGTTGGGAGTATATAAGACTTGGCTCCCTCCTATTTTTCCTTCTTCCCACAAATGCCTCTCCCGGAGAGGAGCACACATGAGCTGTTGGGGTATGAGTCAATGTGAATAAAACGCTACCAGCAGAGCAAGGCCACAGACGGAAACCATGCCTCATGTACATATTATTGTCGCCCCATAGCCATTTCTGTTAACAGGTTATGGGCCCAGATCTCGCAGGGGCAAAATAATAAGGGTAGCTAGCTTAGCTGACGTGTAGGCCAGAGTAGCACCGGGAGTACCGCGTGGCTAGCGTACTAGGCCAACAAAGCTTAAGCTACACCAACCACCAACCACCAATAAAGAGGATGGCGACCAAGGGAAGAAGCAAATGGCCCTCATTTAATGGGAAAGCGGAGGGATATGAGCTCTGGGAAGAGCGCATGCTATGTTGCATGCACTGCGCGGGACTCAAGGCGGTGATCTTGGCGGCCCCCGCGGGACCACTGACGGCGGAGGAACAAGCCCAAGACGACAAGTTTAATGCGGACGCATACTGTGAGTTGGCGCCGCTGCTCGACGATACAAGCTTGGGGCTGATATTCCGCGACACGAAGGACAAAGGCAGAGAAAGCCTGGGAGTGTTGAGGGAGCATTACATCTGACGGGGAATGCCCCGAGTAGTGTCCCTCTACGTAACGTTGACGGCCCTGAAGAAGGGGTACACAGAGACGATGACAGAATACATCATCCGAGCTGAGCAGATCATGACGGCGCTCAAGAGTGCGGGAGAGGCACCCGGCGAGGGGTTAATGATGGCAATGGTGATGAGAGGACTACCGGAGTTGTACAGGCCGTTCGCGCTACTGGTTACCCACGGTTCAACGGACATGACATTGGGGCAGTTCAAAGCCAAGCTGCAGAACTTTGAGGCCTCAGAGGATATCCACCCAGACGCCGCGGAAGCGGGGGGGATAGCACTGAAAGCCCGAGCGACACCGAGGGAGAAGGCCAGGCCCACGACGGAGCTGACGTGTTGGCGATGCGGAGAGAATGGGCATCGGAGGGATAACTGCAACAAGACGGTCTGGTGCAACTTCTGCAGATCATCGGGGCACACAGACAAAGAGTGCCGAAAGAAACGAGACCATAGCGCCCGATATGCACATGGGCAAGATGTCGGCCAGAGACGAGGCGGCGCCTATGGACAAGATGGCGGCGATGGACGAGATCGCGGCTATGGTCAAGATGGCGGCTGTGGACGAGATGACGACTACAGACAAGATGGCGACGGTGACCGTGAGGCGAGTCGAGATGACGCCCGGAGAGCGGCAGGACGAAAGGACTTCGTTTTCGGGGCGCGGACTACGGGCATCGCCCGGCCAACGCAGCACCAGCTGTTCCAGAGGAGGAGACTGATCGTGGACACAGGTGCGTCGTCCCACATCATCAACGACAGGAATAGTTTTAAGAACTTTGATAAGTCCTTCGAGCCGGAGGGACACAGCATGGAGCTGGCGGACGGGAAACGCACCTACGGGTTGGCGCAGGGGAGAGGAGACGCACAGGTATGCCTCATAGACAGTGGGGGGCGCCGGTGTAGAGTGACGTTAAAGAACGCTCTCTACATACCCTCGTTCCCACAAGAACTATTCTCTGTAAAATCCGCTACTGCTAACGGTGCCGAAGTGTTCTTCAGTGAAGGTAAAGATGTTCTTGTAGAAAAAGATGGTACACGATTTAACATTGACGTATATGGAAGAATGTATTACCTACAAACGGAGTGTAATAATAATGATAAATGTAATGTGACTGTTAGTCATGACATCCAGACGTGGCATGAAATTATGGGTCATTGTAATCACAAGGATTTACTAAAGCTACAAGCAGTAACAGACGGTATGCACATTAAGGGTGAAAATCATAGACCTGACAAAGAATGTGAAGTTTGCATAAGGGGGAAGTTTACTCAAACAAGGAACAGGGACCCCACAGAGAAGGTAAAGAGACCACTGGAGCTAGTTAACACCGACCTAGCCGGTCCAGTAAGGAACGAGTCCATAGGTGGCTTTAACTATGTACAGTCCTTTACAGATGTGGGTACAGGCGTAGTGTTCGTCTATTTCCTTAAAGCAAAGAGTGATGCACTCCAAGCCACGGAGAAGTTCCTTGCCGATGTCGCCCCCTATGGGGACGTAAAATGTTTGAGGTCAGACAACGGGACCGAGTTTACAAACAGAGAGTTCCAATCACTGTTGAGAAAAAACAGGATCAGACACGAGACATCATGTCCCTACTCCCCATATCAGAACGGGGTAGCCGAGAGGGAATGGCGCACTCTTTTTGAAATGGCCAGGTGTAAGCTAGACGATAGTAACATACCGAAGAGCCTGTGGCATTATGCGGTACAAGAAGCCGCCTACACCAGAAACAGGTGTTTTAACAAACATACGGGCACCACCCCATATACAGCAATGACAGGGAAAAGATGTAATCTAGCCAGAATGCACAAATTCGGATCAGTGTGCTATGCTTACCAGCAGGACAGAGGCAAGCTTGAGTCCAGATGTGAAAAAGGACTCTTTGTAGGACACGACAGAGGGAGCCCTGCACTCCTAGTCTACTATCCCGGTAAAGGGATGGTGCAAAAGCACAGACTAGTGAAATTTGTCACCAAGACAACGTGTGAAATCGAGACACAGACAGAGGAGCCATGGCTGGACTCCGGGGTAAGGTATGGAGGGACAGAGACACCACAGCCTAGTGTACTGAGCACAGGCGTGCAGGCAGACCTCCAGACACCCCCAGAGGGCGATGACGAGGAGCACCCGAGGGTGACGTCAAGTGCCCCATGCAGTGGGAGATATCCCTCAAGGGAACACAAACCCCCAAGATATCTGAAAGATTATGCCCAGAGGGGTAGTGATGGGGATGACAGTACACTCGCCAGTATTGATTACTGCTACCGAGCGGTGTGTGGCGTGCCTCAGTCCTTTAAGGAAGCCATAGTGTCCCCAGAGTCGAGTAAGTGGGAGAGAGCGATGGACGAGGAGATGAGGTCCTTAGAGGACAACCACACCTTTACCCTCACAAAATTGCCAGAGGGCAGACAGACAGTGGGAGGGAAGTGGGTGTACTCAATCAAGGAAGGGATCGAAGGCCACGAAAAGTACAAAGCGAGATTTGTAGCTAAGGGTTTCAGTCAGAGGGAGGGGATAGACTATGGTGAAACATTCTCCCCCACAGCCAACCTGACCAGTGTAAGGGTAGTGGTTCAGAAAGCAGCTGAGGACAATTTTACATCAGATGGATGTGAAGACAGCCTATCTGCACGCACCCATAGATAGGGAGATATATATGGAACAACCTGAAGGTTACGAAAAGAAAGGGGGAAAGCTAGTGTGCAAGCTAGAAAAATCCATTTACGGCCTGAAACAGTCTGGGTGAAATTGGAACGAGATGCTTCACACATGCCTCATCGAGGATCACTTCCTACAGAATCCAGTAGACCCCTGTGTTTACTCAAGGGAGTCAAAAGAGTCAGGAAAAGTGATAATAGTCATTTGGGTGGATGATTTGATCATCGCAGCAGACAACTCTAGGAACCTAGATCAGGTGAAAGGTATGCTCTCCACCAGATTCAAAATGAAAGACCTTGGCAGGTTAAATCATTTCCTAGGCATGGACTTTGAGCAGTCAGAAAATTGTGTAACTGTATCCCAGAAGAGATATGTGGAAAAGATCCTGAAACGTTTTGACATGCAGGAATGTAGAACAAGGGAAACACCATGTGATCAGAAACTTGATTATCAGGAGGATGCTGAGAAACTGACAGATGTAAAAATGTACAGGGAAGCCGTGGGTTGCCTCATCTACTTAACAACATGTACCCGCCCTGACCTATGTTTTGTAGTGAGTAAGTTGTCACAGCACTTTGCTGATCCCACAGAGGAACACTGGATCACGGTAAACATGTTTTTCGTTATCTCAAAGGTACAGTAGATAAACTACTTTGTTTCAGAAAGAGCAGCGGAGGCTTAGGGCTTAAAGCCTACAGTGATGCAGACTGGGCTGCTGACATCACAGATAGAAGGAGTACGACTGGATACTGTGTTAGTTTAAACACAAACAGCTCACTGGTTTCATGGAGAACAAAGAAGCAGCCCACAGTGGCACTGTCAACTTGTGAAGCCGAATACATGGCTCTGGCCATGACGATACAGGAGTGTATTTATCTAGAACAACTGCTCGGAGGGATGGATAACTATGTATATAAGAAAACTGTTGTTTATGAGGACAACCAGGGTACTATTGCTATTGCAAGAAACCATGTATGTCGACAGAGGTGTAAGCATATGGATATAAAGTACCATTTCATCAGATCTGTCGTCAGAGAAGAAAGGATGACACTGGTTTATTGTCCAACAGATGACATGGTAGCAGACGCTATGACGAAGCCTGCTTCAAAATTGAAACTGAGGAGATTTGCAGAGGTCATGTTTGGTGTGTAAATATTGACTGCCATACTCTTTTTGATGTTCTAAGACTGTATTATTGTCTTTGTAAATTGTTTTGAAGAGTTCATACAGTGTACTAAGTAACCATAAGTGGGAGTGTTGAATCTAGAGGGTGTATGTATGGTTGTAACTAACTGTAACTGTCCTCTACTGCTCCCATGACTGCATATATATCTGTGTCCACTGGAGGGCACTATAGGCGGAGCTTCTACAGTCTACGCCAGGTTGGGAGTATATAAGACTTGGCTCCCTCCTATTTTTCCTTCTTCCCACAAATGCCTCTCCCGGAGAGGAGCACACATGAGCTGTTGGGGTATGAGTCAATGTGAATAAAACGCTGCCAGCAGAGCAAGGCCACAGACGGAAACCATGCCTCATGTACATATTATTTGTCGCCCCATAGCCATTTCTGTTAACAGATACACATTTCAAGCCAACATCTTAAGCTTCAATTTAATGTAGGAATGAAAGATGTTTTGATGATGAGCAATTCACACTAGAGTAAAAAGTGTGACAACGTCCCCCTTTCACCCCTACACCATGTCTAACATGATATACACCATGTCTAAACATATGCTATACCACGTGTCTAAACATAATGCTATACCACATGTCTAAACACATTCTATACACCATGTCTAAACATATGCTATACCACGTGTCTAAACATATGCTATACCACATGTCTAAACACATTCTATACACCATGTCTAAACACATATACAGTACCACATGTCTAAACACATGCTATACCACATGTCTAAACACATTATATACACCATGACTAAACACATGCTATACACCATGTCTAACATGCTATACACCATGTCTAAACACATGCTATACCACATGTCTAAACACATTTTATACACCATGTCTAAACACATGTCTAAAACACATGCTATACCACATGTCTAACATGCTATACACCATGTCTAAACACATGCTATACCACATGTCTAAACACATTTTACACACCATGTCTAAACACATGTCTAAAACACATGCTATACCACATGTCTAACATGCTATACACCATGTCTAAACACATTATATACACCATGTCTAAACACATTCTATACACCAAGTCTATAGATGGAGTTTATAAAGGGGAGGGACTTGCTTACCACCAACACAATAGTGTTTATTGTTGTTGTTGGGCAAAACATCATGCAATAGTCAAGAGGCTAACCTTTTAAGGGGAGACCACCCCCTAGATAGGGACAAAAAATAATAAAGGATGAAATCATTTGCAAACATCTTAATTGTTTAGAATAGTCAAAAAAAGATTTTAAATGTATTACAATTTCTTTGGTCGCATAATTTATTACCCAAAAGGGGCGTGGTCTATTGAAAATGGCCCCTTTTTGCATGTTACCCCAAGCAAAATTGTGCAAAAATGGATGATATATAGATATTTTCTCATGGTTTTTCATGTTACTACATTAAAAAACAAACTTTTTGTTAGAGGATTTTTTTGATATGCCACCCGATCAGGGATTTATGACCTTTTATGACCCCCTAGTCATAAATAATAAATGTTTCGCATACATTTTTTGTATAAAATTTTCAAAAAATCTGGATGAAAATCTAAATCTAACAGAAAGTTGTGGTATATGGATAGGAGGAAACGTGGCCAGTTTGGTGTGTGGAGGTACTAGAGAAATTGAGATTTTTTGTTTTATGTGTAATACAAACTCATAAAATCTCATTTTGAGAAAAACGCCTTTAAAGTTTTGTATTGTCTGTAAATCAGGCTATGTATGATGTATCAACACACCATTTGGCACAAAGAAGCAGGATATAGATATGAATAAAGGTGGAAAGTTTGGTGTGTGTAGATGCTAGGGAAATGGTACATGTTTACCCTTTGGGAAAACGCCTTCAAAGTTCTGTATTGTAAATATACATTTGTATTTGAAACCGCTATTTAAAACCACAAAACCCAATCAAACCATTAGTAATAGACAACCTAAACACATGCCTGATAACTGAATAACATAATACCATAATAATAATGATGTAGTAGTAGTAACAGTTTAGTAACAAACAACACAACTGATTACTGTACCCCCTAATAGGCAAAAACAATATTTGAATAGATATCACTATGAAACTTTCCCAGTTTGTATAAACGAAGAAAAAATATATTGCAAGTTTTCTGAATTCTATATTTATATATGCAAATGAGGCATTTCCCCATTCAATATGTGCACATTATGGATGCAATGAATGAATGAATGAATTATTTTATTTCGAATGTTTACAAATAAATAAACAAACTAATAATTTTTTGAACATTTTCACAAATAAACAAACGAAAAGGATAGGTTTGAAGCCAAAGGCTTATAGAGCAACCTACCCCTAATAATAAAAAAAAAACTTCAAAAAAGTTAAAGTTTTCAAAATATAACAAAAAAAATAAAAAAATAAACAATAAAAAATAAACAAAAACCAATCCAGAAAAGAACAAAAGAAGTTAAAGTTTGCAAGATAAAACAAACAAACAAGCAAAAAACAAATAATCAACAATCAACAAATGCAATCATGCAAAATGAAGCAAAATAAGCAACTAAATGTGTTTTTTCTAAGTTTTCTTGTCACTAGTTTGAAAGAAGGCATGTAAAGGGGCAACATTATACAAAAATCTAAAAATTTCCCCAAAATCAGCAAATTGGTATTTTAGGTGGGTGGTCTCCCCTTAACACTTTGAATGCCGATGACGTGTATTGCTGTCTTATCATGCCCCCCGTTGAGTGCCGACGAAGTGTATTGTCGTTTGATTTTTTTATTAGCGATCTGAATTCATATTTGATCAACCGAGTCTCCCGTTGGTACAGCAGACCCTCTAGGACAGGGGTCGGCAATAGGCGGCCCGCGGGCCGACATTGGCCTGCCAGCAATAATTTCTGGCCCGTCAGTTTATTTTGAGAATATGATATTTCTTTTATTTTCATCATATAATTTGTATTATATGCATACTTTATGTTTTATCCATGTTGAGAGTGAATAACAGGTATAGGCAGTGAGGTGCAATGTACGTATATATAGGCTTGCTCAAAGTGAGGTGGACAGCGCGTGGTGCTGAAATGGGAAACACGAGTCCATGAAATAAAAACACCAGTTCAGTAAGTCATTCAAGCTTTATCTTTACTCATGACTGACGGCACCACACATGCATGTGAACACTAATGCAATTAAAAACAATGCAAAAACAATGCAATTAACTTTAAACAAAAAGAGTGCTTGAAGAAGCTCCTGAAATGACGGCGCTATAGGTATTTGAATTACGAGACATTCGGAAGTCCATTAGCTCCATTTCCAGTGCAGCCTCATCTAACAAGGTTAACTATCATAATCGATCGTCCCACTATATTCCTTTATCCATAATTGATCAGTCTCCCCAGTTAGTAGCTAGATTAATATATTTAGCGGAAGTGTCAATAATCGATCGCGGGGGATTCCCCAATCTGGATGCGTCAGCCCCAGGCTCCTCCGTAGACCAGACCGTCTCATTTAACAAGACGAGGCTTGTTTGAGATTCAATAAGTATAATAATAAGTTAGACAACGGATAAGTTTAACGAATTCCATATAAATCGATAGTTTTAACATTAAACATTCAACATTAAACCGGTCCGTGGCCGTCAGATAGACGGTTGCGCGCGTAATGTAGGATAGACCGATAGAGAGGTGCTTTATAATACAATGGAAAAAAGACAAAGGTATAATGTTCAGTGCATGTATATGTCGTTTACAGTTTATTATGCCACCTATGCAGCTCGTTTATTTTGACAGAGTTAAACATTTTTCACTATCATTATATTAAATTAGCCATTGTTTTTGGTTCTGGCCCGCCATTCAATGGCTTGGGGGACAATTGGCCCGCCGCCAAACCTAATTGCCGACCCCTGCTCTAGGAGCTCAGATGGGAAAAAACTGCCCCCTATCGTCTATCCCTGTGTAACTGCAGGCCAGTCGATTATAATGGGAGATCCCTGTGGGGGGAGCCAACTGGCTCCATTGTGCTGGCGAGCCGTCTGATGATGAGGGATCTGATCGCGAGTTGGAAAGCAGCGTGGAATATATATTTACAGCAGCCAATAATCAATCAATAAACGTGATCGATATTTGGAATGGCGATCAGGAATTGGAATAATCTTTTTGGAGAACATCTGATCTAAGGTAAGGAGTCTATGTTACCAGTTTTAGGATAATCAGAGCTGTATTCACTGAGATATCAGCATGTGCCGTGTGTGTGTATGTGTGTGTGTGTGTGTGTGATGAGGAAATGGATAATAGATGTTTCAGCCCGCCTCTATAGCGTGCATAAGTACACATATACTATCGATAATCTAGCGTTTATTTGAAAACGATTCATAAATAGGCCGACAAATGACAACGTGTCTAGTGTATTCGAGAATATTCCAATAAATGCCGTTTATGGGGGAATCTTTAAATTTTCCGGACATTTTCGAGAGAACGATAGCTTTTCGAAATGCTATAAAAAGGATATGAACCGATTAAAAAACAATCCATTTCGACAATGTTGACTGCAAACAAGTCATTGATAAGCGACGGGCAGATTAGACACATAGCCATAATTTAAAACATAGATTATGCGTTTTTAACGCTAACATTGAAGTGGATGATGGCATTCAACGGGGTAAAAAGGTAAACAAGGCCGGCACTGAAAGAGAATGATCCCATGTCATGATTAATAATAATAATCAATATAAACATTCTCAGATTCTCGATTAATGTAAAAATAAATGAATTAACAACAGCAGGTTATTGATGATATTCATGTTAAAGAATAAATAAAAACCATCCAGGGAAAGCTGTCATGCAGCCTATTCAATTGTCAATCATACATGTATCTTACTTTACCTCCAGGAGAGAAAACAAGCACACCTGCTTACTGTTCCCATTCACTCTCATGGTGTAGACGGGTTCTCAAAGCTCTGATGATCACTGAAATCGCTAGCTAATGTACCTGCAATGATGACGAAATATGTCATATGTCATACACGACTCACAAGATGCCTAGTTGCCATGCAACCAGTCGCCTAGCAAGCTTTCAGCAAATCATTTTTGTTGAATCAGTCATTCCTAACTTGACAGCTTAGCCCAGAGGGAGCAGTTTTACCTTCTTAAAAGCAAAGTACTGTGTGAGGTTGTAGGTTGGTTTAAAAACGTGTTGGAACCAGACCAAATATAACACCTTAACAACTCATCACACGTTTACACTTTAACAACTCATCATGCATCTACACCTTAACAACTCATCACACGTTTACACTTTAACAACTCATCATGCATCTACACCTTAACAACTCATCACACGTTTACACTTTAACAACTCATTATGATTTACACCTTAACAACTCATCACGCGTTTACACTTTAACAACTCATCACGCGTTTACACTTTAACAACTCATCATGATTTACACCTTAACAACTCATCATGCATCTACACCTTAACAACTCATCATGATTTACACCTTAACAACTCATCATGATTTACACCTTAACAACTCATCCTCTGCAACAGGTCCTGCATTATATTAATATATGATTTACACCTTAACAACTCATCATGATTTACACTTTAACAACTCATCATGATTTACATCTTAACAACTCATCATGATTTACACCTTAACAACTCATCATGATTTACACCTTAACAACTCATCATGATTTACATCTTAACAACTCATCATGATTTACATCTTAACAACTCATCATGATTTACACCTTAACAACTCATCATGATTTACACCTTAACAACTCATCATGATTTACACCTTAACAACTCATCATGATTTACACCTTAACAACTCATCATGATTTACACCTTAACAACTCATCACGGACTGCCAGAAACTTGTCCACCATTGGCCCTCGGGCCTCACTTTGAAAATGCCTGGTTGTAGACAGAGGCATATTACCACTTTTAGGCCAATCCACACTGCACCTTGTCAACATCTAAATGCCACTCTGACATGAGGGGGGGGGGGGGGGGGGGGCGTGCGCAGCATGCGGGGCCCTAAGCGACTTGCATAGTGTGCTTATAAGCCTGTGGCCTGTGCCTTTACAAAGACTTCACACCTCAGTGTCTCATGTATCCTGGAAAAGGGCAGCAGCTATATCAGAACACTGTGTCAGAGCCTCCAGTTCTTCACTATATGGCTGAACCATTTGGGGGGGTCATATTGCAATTATTTTGACAGATATTGCCATTGCGATATGATTCGCAATGTTAGAGGGGACGATAACGCAACTAAAAGGTCTCCTTACGTCTGTGGGATACAATGTGTAGGCCGGGGCTCCTCTGCACTTTTCAGAGAGGGATGTTGACAGACGTTTTTTTTGTCTTTATAAAATATCGCCACCTCCACCTGAAATTTGGAAATTGCTCTAGGCCTGGTTGTGATCTGGATAACATTTTCATTAACTGTGCAGCCCTACCCCATGGGCCTACGCGTTTTCGTCGAGAGCAAATGCAAGTGAATGGGGAAAGGGGCGAGACCTATAAGCTGCATCGGGGAGAACGGAGTGAAGGAATTAAGGCTCAATAACGCGGCGGTAGACTCGGAGATCCAGGCTGCCAGCGGCTTTTGTTTCTGGAACTTGGGAGTTCAATGTGATGCAGCATATTTGTGCTGCCAGGAGGGCAGACAATGCAACCTTTTTCCCCCCATTATTCCCTCGTTTGCATGTGTAACTAAATCAGCAAAACAACAATACGTTCCCAGCGCCCGCTTTTCTTTCTCTCAAATGACACTGTTTTTTTTATTTTATTACAATGCATGAGCAATGTCATCATAAAGCAGAACTCCTTTCAACTCTGCACCCCGCGTGCGATTTGATTATTTAATCTATCTCTTCGGCTCTCTCCGGCACATAATGATAAACCAAGTCGCTATTAGGATTCAGATGCGTCTCCGTTATTCTTGAGGTGTGTGGACAATTCCACACAGAGGAAGCACTTATCCGCATGTAAATGCTTAATCACCTCTCAACCCCTAAAAAAAAGAGGGAAAAAAAATGAATTGGCTCTGTGCATGTAAATAAGGGCGCATCACTTAGTTATCTCACCGAGTGTCAGAGTGAAGGTGATTTGCTACCATTTGGATAGGAAGTGCAGTGGATATGGAGTGCGGTTACAGCTGAGGGTCCAGGCAGCGCATCAATCTCTGTCAGAGAAGTGGAAATGTGTCTCCAGACAGATGCAGCAGGCAGGAAGGAGCTAACAGTGGGCTGGCTGCATCACTCCAGTCCCCGGAGTGTGTGGCGGGTTCAGATCTGCTGAACGAGCTCGGCTGTATACGGCCTCTCCTCTTTGGCCCCTGGACACGCACGCACACACACACACACACACACACACACACACACACACACACACACACACACACACACACACACACACACACACACACACACACACACACACACACACACACACACACACACACACACGCACATGAAATGTTTATTTATGTCCACATGAACAGAAGTACAAGGAATCCTCATACAAAGGACATAAACACTCAGGGGCGCGGGAAGTGGGGGTGCGGCGGGTGCTCCAGCACCCCCTGCTGGCGGGGAGTGTAACTGCAACTGCAAGGTTGTTTTGGCCTTTATTCCATTGGAATACCGAGGCTACTCAATGTCATAGAGCGGAGCGGCACTGCAGATTTACCCTATTCTTGAAATTCATTGCCAGATCCATAGGGGCGCTGTCTCGATAATGCAGTGTTATTAAAGCAGCGTGTAGCCGACTCATGAACCAGTTGGGATTCGAATATACGCGGCCTGGAAGCGTCAACGCAGAACTGGAAATCCGTTGGTAAAATAAATAGCGGCCTGGAATAGTTTTTGGGACAATTCGCAGTAAAGGAATATATCTGTCGGCGATGTTGTAAGCGGAAACGAATTGCAGAGAGGGAGGACTGACTGAAGTGGAGAGTGTGTTTACTTGTGTCTCAGAAAAGAAATGTCTCTAAAACGATATCTGATTTCTTTAATAATAATAACCTGGACTTGCTGCAGCATATGCATCAGGATATTCTGGACTCACTGGACATTCATGTTGTCATGAAGGAGTTTATTTCCACCACTCCTGAACGCAAGACCACCTTCGGTGTTTTACCGTCTTCGGAATAGGTAATGTGTGTTTATTATCGCTCCTGCAGCGATTGTTGTTGTGACAGTGACACACACACACAGATCCTGTGCGGTGTGCGAAACGAAAGTCCAAACGCTAGTTGTTGCCGCTTACGTCTATCGACAATAAATCGTCTTCTGATTAGAGAAAAAACTGCTGCATTTTGTGTGTGAACTGTCCACATGTTGGTGTTCAAGTTTGTCTGTTGTAGTGTAAAATATTGATCTTTCAAATGAATGGAAAATCACGAATGATGCGCTTCGCACATGCATTTAATATGACGTTATTATTAATATTATTTATCTCCGACTCCCGCACCCCCAAGTCTGACCGACTTCCCGCGTCCTTGTAAACACTGCCAGTGCAGTCAGAAAGTATGAAAGAACAGCCAGTTACAAAGTGCATGGACGGCAGAACGCTGTTACATACACACACACACACACACACACACACACACACACACACACACACACACACACACACACACACTCACACAACAGGTCTGCTGCACGAGCTTGAAATTGAATATAGATTCGGTTCAGATCAGAAGGAGTGATGAATTGCGTAGGGATCCCATCGAGGGTGACCGTAGTCTTGTCTTTGCTTGTCACTTTGCTGTGGTGGCAGTGGTGGTGCTAGTGGTGGTGTTGGTGGTAGTATTATGGTAGTGGTGATGATAGTGGTCGTAGGGCTGTCCCCGACTAAGGATTTGGATGGTCGACTAGGATTGGCCAAAATTTGCCGTTAGTCGACTATTGGTCGACAAAAATAAATAAAATATTTTTAAACTTATTTTTTATTATTATTATTATTTTTTTTTCATTCCATTTGGGCTGTGGGGGGTGCTTAATGTTCCCTTCTCAACCAACCCATTGATAACAAGTTACAACCCATATAATAGCCGTGTTTATGTTTGTTTTTGCTCGTGTTCTTGTATATAGTGTAATATAGTTATATTTAGTTTGTTTGGTACGTTTGTTCATTTGTTAGTTTAGGTAGTTGTAATGTTAGTTTAGGTTCATTTTAACGTTAGCTAACGTTAGATAATGTACAAAATAAACGTTTTTCCGACTTGTGTCGTCCGGTTCTGTGTTTTTGAGCTGATGCTAAATACAAATGTTGAGATTGTTGGTGAACAACTAACTTTAGGTTAGTTTTAACGTTAGCTAGCAGCAGGGATGGATGCCGTTGTGGAAATGCAGCTACAGGCACTCAAGGAAGAGCTGCTGATTTTAATCGGCAGGAGAGAGAGAGCTCGTCAAAGCCGTATATATCCCTGTGGCTGTGGTGCGGTCGTAGGCATGAAAGTGCAGCTCGAACTACCTGTTGTATTAAATTAATTGATTGCTGTTTAACTTGTCCCTGTGTCCAGTCCTTTCGATTAGCCCCATCCGTTCATTGTAAACAATGATGCATGCAATTATATTAAAGTTACTGTGTGTTGTAGCTATGTTAATAAATTCTGAATGGCATTAACGTTAGTTAGGTATGTTAGCTAGTATGATAGCATTGAATAGCATCAACGCTAGCTGGCTGGCTACAACGAATTCTCACTGGCATCGTAAAATCTCAACACCAGCGATTGTTTTCCAGTACTGTTTACTGTTTTCGCAACACCCTCTGCAACACACTCTGCGACGGTTGCAGATGTCGCAGAGCCATGTTGTGTTGCAGTTGCGTCACAGTCTCGTTGCTGTTGCTCGAGCATGTAGAGCCCTTAACACTTTGTGCGCCAACAATGAGTATACTCGTTATTGCCCGCCAATCGTTGTGCGCCAACAACGAGGGAACTCGTTTTTGGGATCAATATTTAATTTTTTCGCTATGGCATTCATAATTCATCCAGCCTCCCTCCGGGATGCAGCTGGACCCTGGTCTGATATTTTAACACCTCAATACCGCCGCCTGGTGGATTTTGGGCGAGTTACACTCCATGCCAAACCGGAAGTGGCGCTCAGTGCATCGGGGAAATTCCTCCGCCAGAGATATCTTGTAACGTGGATCTAGATTCACACTCGAGTGCATTGGGATCGCTTTCTAAACGCAATAATCAATATGATTTCAGCGTTTATTGCGTCATACAAACGGGAAATGGATCTAGCAGATCGACGTCAAATAAGTGGAATATTTTTCATCCAGTCTCATCGGCGAACGGTAAGAGGAATCTAACGTTATTTTCAGCCCGATTGTTTATTTATTTCACTGCAATCCATCTGATCAACGTATCAACCCATACTAAAAAAATACGTTACTGACAATCAAGGAATTATAAACGACCCCCCCCCCCCTTTCCTTCACACATGATGAAGCATAATGTATACCAATCATATTCATTTGAATTTTTTAATATAGCGTGTATAGGAAAGAAACGCCAATCGATAATCTATCATATGCATCGGGCCTATAACTCGCGTTTTAGGAATTACTGCAGAAAACCTTAAAAACATACTTATATTCACGACGGTATTAACATGACAGTGTATGAATGAAAAAATATAACGTTCCCACATCCGGAACGATAGATACCCGATGTTGAATGGGCCATAGTAATGTCGATATAGCTATAAGGGTTACAGCTCTGGCAGACTGGGCCCAAAGATCGGTACAATGCATGGCGGCCAATGTGTTAAGGCTCAGCTTCTTCCCTCAGGCCATCAGAACAATGAACACTGGGTCTCATTCTCCAACATTTTCCAAAGACTTCTCTTAGGGCAACCATCTTGGAACCGACTGAGACAGAATCGACGACAAGTTCACTCTGATTCCCCAACGCGTGGGGAAGATGTCTTAAGTGGCTCAAACGATCACAGCTGGGATGCCGGTGATGAGGAATGTCACTATGAGCGCGCGTTCCGTCCAGGTAATTTGCATACAAGACACGCCTCCGAGAACTCCTTATAAGCCAGGCTCTGTGCCGTTTGCAAATGAAATCGCAAAAAGTCGAGAGTTTAGACACACCTGTCCAGCTCATTAAATGCAATTGATGTGATGCAGCCGTGTAAAAATGGTGGCGGAAGCGCTTTGCGACCGATCAAAATGAGATTCGATTAATGTATTGTCATCATATATACAGGCTACTAAAGCTTGTGGCCACCTGCCGCAGCGCGCACACAGACACACACACAGACACACACATGCTCGCAGTACTGTAGTCTATACGTGCGTAATGAATGAACGCAGTAGGCTTATATTATTCTAATGACTTGTTTTATTAGGAAATCACAGATACCGCGCTGCCTATAGTAGTACAGTCCACCAGTCCGCTGCCCGACTCTGGCGGCCTTAATATGTGTACTGTACTTACTGTATAGGGCAGAGCATATATATAGTATCTACTAAATCCTAATTAAACAAGTAATTATAATAATTAGGGCTGTCAAAATTAATGCTTTAACTTTGGAGATTAATTTAAATGATTTAAAGCATTAAAATAAATTAATCTAGATTAATCTATGGAGTGAAAAATCTTCAATCTTAGCGCCGCGGATATAAGAAAGAGGTCTAGCTGAGTCAATGTTGATGGTTTTGTTGAACATTTATATTTCACAGGAGAGAAACTGTATTCAAAGAAAGCTATTAAAATAGTCTTTGAATCTAAATATACTTTCTTTGTGTTGATTTTACATTAATTCCATGATTTTACTCAAGTAACTATCTGTTACAAGCTTCGGTCTTAAGTAGAAAAATGCTATTTTTAATCTAGATTAATCTAGATTAATTACAGAAAATTGTGAGATTAATTAGTTATTTTTTTTTATCTATTGACAGCACTAAGAATAATATAAGCCTACTGTTGATTCATTAGAGATGTAGGCTACATAGTGTATTCCAATACCTGTTTTATTGATTAATGATATATTTGAAAGAATGCAGGTTATAGCTATATAAAACAAATGTCTGTCCCATTGTACCAATCAATGGGATATATTGCATGTTGGCTATAACCTGCATTCTTTCAAATGTATAATTAATCAATAAAACAGATATCCAACAAATACAAATGCCACAGAAGGCATTAAATAATTATTATTTTCAATCATTTCACAATAATTGCATAATTGTGTTTGAATATCTGAGTAATTAAGTAGTTATACATTTGTCCAAAATAGCTGGTTCAGATATGGTTAATCCAGCTGCCCTGTGATCAGATACATCCATATTACTTATTTTTCGGACATCAAATGCGTAATCAAATATTGTCATATTTATTTTAATTGTGATTAATTAATGAATTCCAAGGAGGCCTGTAGGTTTGACATGAAGGAATCACTATGATTCCTCCCAAATAAAGCCATTAAGAACACGGAGCACAGCAGTCTGTCAAGTTAAGTGTGCTCCTCAGCACTCGAAAATCCTGCTCTCAGTCACGGCCGAATCCAATCTTAGAGACGGTTGGGGAATCCCACAACCGGCCCTAAAATGTCTCAAATGGCCCTGAGAGCAAAAGTCCGTTGGAGAATGAAACCCACTGATCTCTCCACACTCAAGCACACATGAACACACACACACACAACACATACACACACACAACACAACATTCTGCACTCGCACACACACAAACGCACCACATTTATTAACATGTCTATTTACCATGTCTATTCTAGTTATCTTTTTTATTATTATTACTATTACTATTGTTTTTATTGAAGCGGGCATGGCCAACCGCATTTCACTGTATGCCCTGGTATGTATGTGATGAATAAAACTCTTGAATCTTGAATCTTTGTGTTAGTAGTAGTAGTAGTAGTAGTAGTAGTAGTAGTAGTAGTAGTAGTAGTAGTAGTAGTAGTAGTAGTAGTAGTAGTAGTAGTCAGTGTTGCGATGCTCATATCAACACTGGCTGCACGCACGCTAATGACGCCACGTGCACGCGCGCTCCCAGGCACGTGCGCGCGCTCCCGCGCATGCGCATAAATGTTCCCTTGCATAAGGACAGACTAAAAACAATGCCTAATTGCCTCTACGAATGGAATGTAACACCTGACGACCGGCGCTATTGATATGCAAAGTAGCCAGGTGTGTACTGCGAGTTGGCACATCAGTCGAGTGCAGCGCATTCATGTGTGCACGCACGTGCACATCCGTGCGTGTGCATGCACACGCTTCTGCTCACAAAACTTTGGTTTCACGGAGTGCAATCTCGTCCCATGAGCAACGCATCACTGGTAGTAGTAGTAGTAGTAGTAGTAGTAGTAGTAGTAGTAGTAGTAGTAGTAGTAGTAGTAGTAGTAGTAGTAGTAGTAGTAGTAGTAGTAGTAGTAGTAGTAGTAGTGGTGGTGGTGGTGGTGGTGGTAGTAGCTACTAGTGGTGGTGGTGGGTAATGGAGGTATAGAGTTGGAGTGTTTTCTTATACATTTTGGACTATGGTGATGTGATTTATAGACATGCTGCGGTTTCAACTCTTAAACCGCTGGACTCTGTCTATAATTCTGCGCTCAGATGTATTACTGGTGACAGGTATGATACCCACCACCGTGTCCTTTATGAAAAGGTTGGATGGCCTTCTCTGGTTGAAAGGCATAACTATCATTGGTTTTTTTTTTTTTTTTTTTTTAAGCCGTTATTGGTAAACTTCCCCATTACATCACAACACTGTTGGATTGGAATCTTGGAACCTATTCTACATGTTCAAATGATTAGTTGGTTCTTAAAGTTCCTGGAGTTTGTTCTGAACTAGGAAAAACTGCTTCTTCCTTTGATGCTTCTAACACCTGCAATGCCCTCCGACTGACTCTGAAGCTTCTTCCTTCTCTTGCTGCATTTAAAAGTACGATTTCTGACCACTGTGTGTAACTGTCTTAGCTGATTTTCATTGTTCATTCTTATTTATTGTGCCCTGCATGTATGAAAACGCTGACAAACTACGTCTTTGTTGTGTCAGCTCACCGTCGCTGTAAATGAGGGTAACCTCGGCGTCTCATGAGTTGAAATAAAGGCTTGAAAAGTAAAATGAAATGTGTGGCGCGTTGCTGATGTGGTGCGCAGTGTGCCGTGTGTGGCTCGCAGAAGAAGACCTATCCGGGTTTCCAGCTGATAAGACGCTCCGGTTCACTTCCTGCGGTGCCACTCCGGGCTCAGAGCCACCTCTCACGGGATCCCCCTAAAAGTTGGCTGATGAACTCGCGGGAAACGGGCGAGGGAGAAACAGAGAGAAAGAGAAAGCTCTCATTATTTCTCCCTAATTGCCCACGAGTGACCCTCCTGATTCTCCCCTCTGCAACCAGGTAGAGTGCCTCATTACAGGCAGCGGGCTCCTCCTCAGCTCTCCCAGGAGAAAGCCATGAAAAGGCCATGAAAGGCCTTCTCTGACAGGGGCCAACCAGACTGGACCAATTAACAGGTTTTTTTTGCGCTCCGACTCGCCACTCTCGCGGCTTCCGGCTCATCCGCGGTGTGTGTGTGTGTGTGTGTGTGTGTGTGTGTGTGTGTGTTTTGTGTGTGTGTGTGTGCGTGTGTGTGTGTGTGTGTGTGTGTGTGTGTGTGTGTGTGTGTGTGTGTGTGTGTGTGTGTGTGTGTGTGTGTGTGTGTGTGTGTGTGTGTGTGTGTGTGTGTGTGTGTGTGTGTGTGTGTGTGTGTGTGTGTGTGTGTGTGTGTGTGTGTGTGTGTGTGTGTGTGTGTGTGTGTGTGTGTGTGTGTGTGTGTGTGTGTGAGAGAGAGAGAGACTTCCTGGGTCAGGTTGGGACTGTTTTGTTCGTAGGACGGAGGGGCTAAGGGACGAGGGCAGGGTCGTCCGGACGATGTTCCCCCGGGTCATTTACATGTTTCTCACGACATCTCTTCACAACGGGAGGCCTTGTGGTTTTTTTGGTTCTCAAACCTTTAGAGAAACAGAGGAAATAGAGACTATAGTTGGTCAAATGGTAAACGGTGCATTTATATACTGTAGCGCTTTTATCCAAAGAGCTTCATCATTTGTTCCTCACATTTCACCTATTCTATTGAATCCCTTTTTTATCCGAGTAGGAGGGAAAAATGGAAACGATTGAATTACTAGCAAGTAATAAGAGGACAGCCATCCTTCAATATTTACGCTACGTTCTCGTTAATTATCGCCGCGTGGCGAAAGGAAAAAAGAGCAGCGTGTAAATCCAGGGGATCGCCACGGAGACCGAGACGTCTGAAGTACAATTTATCGTGACTCTCCGGCCACCCGGGCATCACAGCCCCATGAAGGCTAAATGTAATTGTTCCGAGTCCTCTCCAGTCTCTCCCCACGCCAGGTGAGAGAGTGTGAATAAATGACCCAGTCAAGGTGAGCTCCGCGTGTCAGGCCCGGGAGCATCAAAGACAAACCGTGTGACCTTGTCGCCAGAGGACCTCGCTTTCCTTTCACCTGGAGAGGCACCATTTTCCTCCTCCTCCTCCTCCAAGGCTCCGACGCATTCACGCTCAGTCCCTGATCTCTGTAATGACCGTCCGGAAGAACGTGCATTCAGGCAGCCTCCTGTCTATCACCCCACATGAAAGACGGGACTTTCAAAGGAGCGCCTCCACTTCCTCTCCAGGTCTGAAAGACCCCCCCCCCCCCCCCCCCCTTCAAGGTCAACTCCGGCCTCCGCGGCATTTCAAAGCGAAATCAACTAAAAGTAAACATCGGCGGCTGATAGAGCGCGCACGGGGGCGGGGGGGAGCGGGGGATTGCTGGCGGGAGGATGGCGACGGGATGATACATGCTCGGTGATGGAGTCTATGACAGTTACGGCGACAGTGTGTTTGGGCATAGTGAAGGGGGGGGGGGGGGGGGGGATATGGGGTGGTGGTGGTGGGGGGCTGGGGGGGGGGTGGGGGGGGGGGGGGGGGGGGGGGGGGGGGGGCGTAGGGGGTGAGGGTCAGACGGTAGCAGAGGTGCTGATTGGTCGGTGCCCGTCTCTCGGGGCGTGTGTTTGCCTGCAGGGGAAGGTCAGGGGAGGAAACGGAGTAACGAGGTGTGAAGGGAAAGGCACCGTCCCTCGGCTCGCGGGCCCTGGAGACGGCACAGGCAAGGTGTTAATGCAGATGCTGCAGCCCTCCCAGGTTCCACACATTACACCTTCCCCCGGCAACCCAGC
>NC_140178.1:26521845-26524345 GCF_963971535.1 Notolepis coatsorum
TTTGCGGTGATGGAGAAATTAAAGAGGCTACATTTAAAAAAAAAAATTGGTATTATCTTTTTCCCCCTCCTTTTTCCGTTTTTCTTCCATCCCAATGTTAGTTGTTATGCCAATTCCCAATCCCCTTCCTGGTCGTTGCGCACTCTACCCCCTACCGTCGGAGACTATCACATGCTTCCTCCGACACATGTGTAGCCAGCCCACCGCTTCTTTTCACCTGGCAGCGCAGACTCTCACTGGGGGAGGTGTGGAACTACCTTCTCCAGATCCTTCCCTCGCTGTGCAGGCGCCCCGACCGAACTGTAGGAGTCGCTGTTTTACAACGACCAGGACCCACCCCACCGGCTTTCCCACCCGCTGACACTGCCAATTGTGTCAGTATGGACGGCTGACCAAGCCGGAGGTACCGCAGCTGGATTCGATCCCACTGTCTCTGCGGTGGTAGACAGACGCTTAGTCCGCTGCGCTACCCGGACTTCCCTAAAGAGGCTACATTTTATTAGAAACGCAAGGCGAGCCAACTGCGCTGGAGCAAATCAGGAGCAAATTGCACACCTATGGGCGTGTTTGCGCTAGTATCTCATCCGTGCAATATCCTTAGTGAATGGCTCGCAAAAACGGAGCAGATTAGCGTCGCGCAATCCATTCTTTGTGAATTCGCCCCTGTGTGTTTGTAGTATACGACCTCTACTGAAATGACAAAAAAAACTTTCAAAGGAACACATAACCTTGTCCTGTACAACCATCTCTATTGTCAGTGTCTTGCAAACACCTTGTATCACATTGTCACATTTTATGTAATAATCTCAAACATTTTCATATAAATAGATTTCTACTTTACCACTCACTATCACCACATGATGTAACACAATAGTGATTCTACCTACGTACCTGTAAGGCCTACCCAGTTCATGAATGTTTTTACAATAAGCTGTTGTAAACACTGGTGTCTGGTAGAACATTCCCGGGAAAATCATCTGGCACACCGGAAGTGATGTGTTTTACATCGCCAGCAGCAACAGCGGTTTGTTTGGAATGAATAGAAGGCTAACTGGGTAGTTAAAATGAGTTGAAAGTAAGTCAATACAGTGGACAAACACAACAGCAATGATCGCTTACCACCAATAGATGTCACCAAAACAAACAAAAATCTTGGGATTACCATTTTAAAGGGGCAGTTCACACAAAATAATTAAAAAAAAATCACATATTTCCCCCCTTACCTGAGTGCCATCTATCCGTCCAGAAACCTTTGTTGTGACTCACCTAGTTTTGGAGATATCTGCCGTATGGCACTAGTTTTGTGGCGCTCTAAAAATAATACATTTGAAAAACTCACAAGCAATGTCTCTTTCCAGAACTCATGACCCAGTTACTCATCATGCCTTTTGCCTTGGCAGCATCGTGGGAAATTAATTTGCACAATGACTGGCACCATGGTGGAACTTTAATCACCATCAAATTGCCATGATGGGGGTTTTGATGGCAAATTATTACATTTTAGCCTTTTACTTTTTGTCATTTAGCTGACACTTTTATCCAAAGCGACTTACAAGTTCTGTACTCTTTCAGCTAAGTAACAATGTTCAGCAAACAGTGTTGAAACTTGGGCGCTGCAGTGTTGAGTGCATAGTAGTAAAGACATACAATATTAGTATAGTAGTTAGTAATATAGGCAAGGAAGATTATTTAGTGGAAAAGTGCATAATAGTGCATAGAAATAATTTAAATGTTTGTATCCTTCATTTCAGATATTGATTGAAGTGAGTTTTTAGGTATTTGGTATTTATTTAGAAATGTATTTGCACTTTTATTTGGTGGGGGGCGCTCCAATATATATGTTATGGTGATATGGCTATTATATGAGGGGAGTATGAGAGGGACCGGTGATGTCATAGTGGCATAATGACTTACTTGCCCCACCCGTCTGCCTTTGTGTGCCTCGCTTCAAGGATGCCATGCCTCCCTGTATTGACAGGGTTCCTGCAGAGTCTTGAAAAGTCTTACATTTTGATCATCAGAATTTGAGCCCAAGGTACAAGGTCTTAAAAAAGGATTCTGATCGGTTAGACATTTATTGGATTAGGACATCACCTCTATGGTTGGATGGCTTCTATGTGTCGCATTTGTTTGGGGGAAATTCATAATGCAATAACTTTTTTCATAGTAATTTTCTTTCATAGGTTTTTGCTAGTGTGGCCATGACATAGGTGTTTGAATTCTATTCAAAGTGGTTTTAAGAAGGTCTTAAAGAGTCTTACATGTAACTTGTTGAAACCTGCAGCAACCCTGATTGAGTAGGAGAGGACAGGAGAGGTGGAGTGTAGTGGATGGTGTGTGTCATGGTGTTGTGCTCTGTCTAGGGCTGTACCGAATGTAATTTATTTTACATTAGAAACTTCTATTGAAGTTTTCTAATGAAGCTTCGAATGTCTGTCGTCATATACATCACAGAGAATTCCTCTCACTTCAGTGTATTTTTTGGTCAGCTCTTCTGTGA
>NC_140178.1:26529345-26570560 GCF_963971535.1 Notolepis coatsorum
GACAGAGCAGGCTGTTCTTCCTGAGGAGACTCAGGTCCTTCAATGTGTGCAACAGACTGCTGCAGTCTTTTTACCAGTCTGTTGTGGCCAGCATCCTCTTCTATGCTGTGGCATGCTGGGGAGGCTACATCAACTCAAGGGACACCAACAAGCTCAACAAGCTGGTGAGAAAGGCTAGCTCCGTGGTGGGAGTCGAGCTACCTAGACTTGAGGTGATGGCAGAGAGGGGGATGATAAGGAAGCTGGCTGCCATCATGGAGAACCCCTACCACCCCCTCTACGACAAGCTAGTCAAGATGAGAAGCTCGTTCAGCCACAGACTCATTCCCCCCCGACACTCAACTAACCGCCTCGGACAGTCCTTCATACCAGCGGCCATCAGGCTCCACAACAGTGGGCAGCGACTAGCAGCCTCCAGGCTCCACAACAGGGGGCAGCGACAGCGACTGCTACCAGACATTGACCTGGGACTTATAGGAACCCAAGGAGGACAACCTACACTACCTTAGGCTTACTGCACCCTATGTGGATACTGTGATACTGTGATACTGTGAATAATGTATATTTCAGTGGATACCGTGATACTGTGAATAATGTATACTCAGTAGATAGTAAATGATAACACTACCTCATGCATACTGCACCTTAAGTGACACTGTGAATAATGTGAATATTCCTCAGCTAGTCAGATAGTAAATTATATTGACCATATTGATCAAATTGTTTACACTGCCTGTGTTGTTTTTTACTACCTGTATACTGTGTTGTTTTACTACCTGTACCCCCCCCCCCCCCTCCCCCCCATGCTGCTATGATGCCTGAATTTCCCCAAGGGGATCAATAAAGGAATATCTTATCTTATCTTATCTTATGCCTGGGGCAATTTGCACAATGCGCGTGGAGATGTGTCTGTATCTCCAGGCTATACAGCCATGCCACCAGTCAGCGATAGCACCCAGATATTTCAAGACCGGAAGTAGAATTCCTTATTTAAGCTAGTTTGAGTTGACTTCTGTTTTAGAGCAGTAGAAATGCTAATTCTGATTAGCGTGTTCAGCTTTGTCAAACTTTACTTTTTAAAGTTTTTTATTTTTTTAGAATTATCTTTTTCCCCCTTCTTTTTTTCGTTTTTTTCTCCCGTCCCAATGTTAGTCGTTATGCCAATTCCCAATCCCCTTCCTGGTCGTTGCGCACTCTACCCCCTACCGTCGGTCTGGGAGGGCGGAGACTATCACATGCTTCCTCCGACACATGTGTAGCCAGCCCACCGCTTCCTTTCACCTGGCAGCGCAGACTCTCACTGGGAGAGTGTAACGTGTGGAAGGTCACACTACCTCTCCCAGATCCTTCCCTTGCTGTGCAGGCGCCCCCGACCGAACTGTAGGAGTCGCTGTTTACAACTACCAGGACCCACCCACGCCAGTCAGGGTTAATTCATATTCATTCATTCTTACTAACATTAGCCTTAGCTAGCTAGCTAACGTTAGCTAACACTGGGATAACGCCACGAAAAGAGCAAAATAAAGACACAGAAGCTCAGCCATTGCACATTTTCACTTGTTTTCTTTCTCTCGCAGATAGTGGATGCTCGCTGTGTAAGGTGTGTGCGTGTGTTTGGATACTGGTAATTATAATTAATGGTAGCCTAATAATGATATTTCTCTGTATTTGTGAAATATTGTAGGTGTGTGTGTGTGTTTGCTCTGTGAGAAAGAGAGAAGATATGTGGTTCCTGCATCTCCCAGGTTTGTTGAACTACTGTTATTTTGTGTCCACCCTGTGGTGCTTAGAGGATGAGGCAGGCACATTGAAAAAACTGTCTGACTGGATATTCAATCTAGTTAGACTAGATAATAGTAGGGCTGTCAATATTAATGTGTAAATTTTTTCGATTAATCTGAAAATCTTAATTATTTTAAGTGATTAATCACGTTACACTGTTTGACCCCACCCGCCTCCCATAGCTTGACATCCAAAGTGGTGTGTTTATGTTCCTGGATCACTCCAGGAGAATAATATGTCCCCTGAATGTCAAGTTTTAATGTAAACCAAGTTGTGTAAGCGATGCTGTGATGGACCGTCTTTCCCTGTGGAGCAACAACATGTACCAAGTGTTATGTACTAGAGGCCTGGTCACTCCTGTTTCACCAGGGCAGGCAGGTGAGGGCTGCCAATTAGCCAATTAGTGCTGATTGGTTACCTGCTGGGGAGCTTCAAAGGCAGACCCAGAAACACACATGCACGGTCTGTGCCTAGTGAAAGAGCTGTCAGGTTCTTACAGTCCTTGTCCGTTGGGTTACCAGTACATTAGTTTATAGTTATATTAGTAGTTCCTTGGTTTAGTAGCATTTTTTAGTTAGAGCACAGGGTTTTGGTGTTGATTACACATAGGTTGCGTACCCATGAGCCAGGGTCGTAACAATGGACCTGTCTCAAAACCCTGCCCCTTTTCTTGATCCTCCAATCACAGCTGTCGCTTACCTCTGACTTCCTCGTACAAACTTTGTTTGTACGAGGAAGTCAGAGGTAAGCGACAGCTGTGATTGGAGGATCAAGAAAAGGGGCAGGGTTTGAGATAGGTCTATTGGGCGCTCATCCGGGATCTTTTACCCCTAGAACTTTGTTTGGTGATTTTTTTTTGTGTTGCACAGGGTGTCATCATATTATGGTTTGGGTGGTGTTCGTTACACATGGTGTAACGTGGGGGCTGAGCCATTTTCATCAAACAGGTGAGTATGCCGTATTTGTTTGTAATTTGATGTGACTACTTATGCTGTTAAAATATATAGTTTAGTAGGCACCACATGTAGATAGGGACATTATTTTCTGGTTGTGGGTTAGCGTCCGGTGCACCACGTACTCCTGGGGCGGTCAATGAAATGATTGTATATGATCTTTGACTGGTAGCAGGTGTGGTTGAAGAAAGTTAGGTCTACAGGGCATTAGTTTAAGGGTAGGTAGGTTAGGGCGGCCAGGAAACACAGGTAGTGTGGTAGGGCTTGATTTAGTGTTTCTTAGGGTAGACATGTGGTAGGCCGGGGTTTTCTGCAGTTTAGACGTAGAAGCATATGTGGTCACATCAGGTTAGAAGGCGCACCTGTTTGGAAAATTTTGTTGGATTTATTTTGTTTGTTTAAGTGTTTGGTGAGCATACCTGGTAGCACCTAACACCCTGCGTGTATGACACGTCTATTTAGGGTGGGTGTGTTTTAAAAAAAAAAAAATTTTGGTTGTTTGTGCAACCTGGAAAGGTGCGCTCCGTAGAGCTCACATTTCCACCGTGTTCCATTCTGGTTGTTATTGTTGGCAATTAGCATTATTCATGGTTCTTCAGTGGTTCTTCGTTGTTCTTCAGTGGTTCGTTAGTGGTTCTTCGTGTCTGTGAGGTTGGGTGTGTAGCTTGGGGTGTCTAGTTCAGTGACAATGGCTTCCATCAGGGACTTTGTTGATCGCCCGTCTCATGACTTATTAGACAAATTTTCCAAAGAACAACTGCTCGAGCTTGCTGTGCACTACAAGGTCGAGCTTACTCCCAGTGAGAAACGTTTGAAACCATCTGCCTTGGGTGCTTTGCGGGTTTTGCTCATTAGGGAACAGGTGCTTGAGGAGAGGGTGGAGGAGCCTCCATCGTCTGGCGCGTCTCCGCTATTACCTGGTGTAGAGGGTGAGTGGAGGATTAGGGAGTTGGAGTTTAAGGAAAGGCAGCTAGAGCGAGAGCGTGAGGAGAGGAGAGAGGAGCGTGAGCTTAAGGAGAGAGAGAGTAAAGAGGAGCGTGAGCTTAAGGAGAGAGAGAGGAAAGAGGAGCGTGAGCATGAGCGTGAGTTTAAGGAGAAACAACTGTTGCTGGAGCACGAGCGTGCACAGAAGGAGCTTGAATATAAGTATGCTGCCTTGCAGGCGGGTGCTCTGCATCCAGAGTCACGTTCCGGGTTTGATGTAGGCAGGAATATTAGGATGGTGCCACCATTTTTTGAGAAAGACGTGGAAAGATATTTTCCCCTTTTCGAAAGGGTGGCAACCACATTGAAGTGGCCTGATACCGCCTGGACACTGCTGCTACAATGTGTTTTGGTTGGTAGGGCACAAGAAGCCTACACTGCTCTGTCCCTTGAACAAAGCGCTGATTATGAACTTGTTAAAGCTTCCATATTGAGGGCTTATGAGTTGGTCCCCGAGGCCTATCGTCAGCGTTTTAGAGGTTATCGTAGGCAGGAGGGGCAGTCTTATGTTGAATTTGGAAAAGAGAAGGAGAACCTGTTTGACCGGTGGTGCACCTCGCAAAAAGCAGAGTCAAGGGAGCAGCTCAGACAGTTGGTTCTCCTAGAGGAATTTAAGAGGTGTGTTCCTGATAACGTTTCCACACATCTAAATGAGCATAAGGTATCGAAGATAGCCGACGCTGCTGTCTTGGCTGATGAGTTTGTGTTAACACACAAGTCTGTCTTTGTAGAGGAGGGCCGTGTGGAGTCCAGGGGTAGTAGGCGTCTTTCTCAGGGGAGCCGGTTCCCGGCACCCGTGTCTGCTGGTCGGTTTACTTCGACTCCTAGGCAAGGTGGCTCTGCTAGTGCATTCCCAGAGGGGGTTATCTGTTTTTACTGTAAGGAGCCTGGTCATATCGTTGCTGGATGCCCTGTGCTTAAGCAGAAAAATGTAAAAACTGTGGCTCTGGTAGAAATCATAGACAGGACACCTATGCCGACATTAGAGGGTGGGGTGCGAAGTATCAAAGGTGCAGACAGGGAGCTAGAGGGCTCCTCAACATTTAGGATGGAGGGATTTGTTTCACTGGTTGGTGAATTAGGGTCAAGGCAGGCTATTACAATATGGAGAGATACAGGAGCTTTCCAGTCTCTCATTCTGGATGGGATTTTGCCATTTTCGGAAGATTCTTCATTGCATTCCGGTGCCATTGTTCAGGGCTTTGGAGGAGGCTTTGTGAATACTCCTTTGCATGAGGTCTCGCTAAACTCTCCCTTAGTATCAGGCAATGTTGTCGTAGGAGTGTGTTCTCACATTCCCATAAAGGGGGTGTCCTTCATTCTAGGGAACGATTTGGCCGGTGGCAAAGTGCTGGCTACTCCAGTTGTAATTCCCGTCCTTGTAGTTTCTGAGGTTCCTGATGAGCTCGCACAGAAGCATCCAGGAGTGTTTCCTGTGTGTGCGGTAACACGTGCAATGTCAAAGGTCAAATGTGACACCCATGAGGTTGTTAACTTAGATGGTGATATGACACTTAGTGACACGTTCTTTGTCGAGTTGAAAAGTGGCCCTGATGAGGGTTTTGGTAAGGTGATACCGTCTCATGAGCAGTTGGTACTAGAGCAAAACAAGGATGTCTCCTTGTCGTCCCTCTTTGAAGAGGCGGTTTTAGAGGATGAAATGGTAGATACGTCTCAAGGATACTTTGTTAGCAATGACGTGCTCATGAGAAAGTGGACACCACCTAACCTGTCCAGTCTGGATGACTGGGGCAGTGTGTTTCAGATTGTTGTTCCAGCCGTGTATCGTCCTGATATACTGCATCTAGCACATGATCATGATCTTGCTGGTCACATGGGGGTCAGGAAGACTTATGACCGTGTGCTGAGACATTTTTGTTGGCCTGGTTTGAAGTCAGATGTGGCACAATATTGTCGCTCGTGCCATGTGTGTCAGGTGGTTGGTAAACCAAACCAGAAGATCCCTCAGGCTCCTCTGCAGCCTATCCCTGCCGTTGGGGAACCTTTTGAGCGGATCCTCATTGACTGTGTTGGTCCCCTCCCTCGAACTAAGACAGGGAACCAGTACCTTTTGACTATTATGTGTGCAGCGACCCGTTTTCCTGAAGCCATTCCTTTACGCAAGATCACAGCCCCAGCTATATCCAAAGCTCTGGTTAGGTTTTTTTCGACTTTTGGCCTACCAAAGGGGTCCTACTAATCACCCCAAAGTACCAGAAAATACCAGAAAATACCAGAAACTACCCCAAAATACCCCAAAGTATACCCCAAAATACCAGAAACTACCCCAAAATACCCCAAAGTATACCCCAAAATACCAGAAACTACCCCAAAATACCCCAAAATACCAGAAAATACCAGAAACTACCCCAAAATACCCCAAAGTATACCCCAAAATACCAGAAACTACCCCAAAATACCCCAAAATACCAGAAAATACCCAAAAATACCCCAAAATACCAGAAAATACCCCAAAGTATACCCCAAAATACCAGAAACTACCCCAAAATACACCAAAATACCAGAAAATACCAGAAAATACCAGAAACTACCCCAAAATACCCCAAAGTATACCCCAAAATACCAGAAACTACCCCAAAATACCCCAAAATACCAGAAACTACCCCAAAATACCCCAAAGTATACCCCAAAATACCAGAAACTACCCCAAAATACCCCAAAATACCAGAAAATACCAGATAATACCAGAAACTACCCCAAAATACCCCAAAGTATACCCCAAAATACCAGAAACTACCCCAAAATACCCCAAAGTATACCCCAAAATACCAGAAACTACCCCAAAATACCCCAAAATACCAGAAAATACCAGAAAATACCAGAAAATACCAGAAACTACCCCAAAATACCCCAAAATACCAGAAACTACCCCAAAATACCCAAAAATACCAGAAAATACCAGAAAATACCAGAAACTACCCCAAAATACCCCAAAGTATACCCCAAAATACCAGAAACTACCCCAAAATACCCCAAAGTATACCCCAAAATACCAGAAACTACCCCAAAATACCCCAAAATACAAGAAAATACCAGAAACTACTCCAAAATACCCTAAAATACCCCAAAGTATACCCCAAAGTACCAGAAAATACCAGAAAATACCCCAAAATACCCCCAAAGTACCCCAAAATACCCCAAAGTATACCCCAAAGTACCAGAAAATACCCCAAAATACCCCAAAGTATACCCCAAAGTACCAGAAAATACCAGAAAATACCCCAAAATACCCCAAAGTACCCCAAATAGTGTGTAATAGTGTAATAGTGTAATAGTAGTAATAGTGTGTAATAGTGTAATAGTGTGTAATAGTGTAATAGTGTGATAGTGTGTGATAGTGTGTAATAGTGTGTAATAGTGTAATAGTGTAATAGTGTGTAATAGTGTAATAGTGTGTAATAGTGTAATAGTGTGTAATAGTGTGTAATAGTGTAATAGTGTGTAATAGTGTAATAGTGTGTAATAGTGTAATAGTGTAATTTTGTGTAATAGTGTGTAATAGTGTAATAGTGTAATAGTGTGTAATAGTGTAATAGTGTAATAGTGTGTAATAGTGTGTAATAGTGTAATAGTGTGCTAGTGTAATAGTGTAATAGTGTGTAATAGTGTAATAGTGTAATTTTGTGTAATAGTGTGTAATAGTGTAATAGTGTAATAGTGTGTAATAGTGTAATAGTGTAATAGTGTGTAATAGTGTGTAATAGTGTAATAGTGTGCTAGTGTAATAGTGTAATAGTGTGTAATAGTGTAATAGTGTGGTAGTAGTAATAGTGTGTAATAGTGTAATAGTGTGTAATAGTGTAATAGTGTAATAGTGTGATAGTGTGTAATAGTGTAATAGTGTAATAGTGTGTAATAGTGTAATAGTGTGTAATAGTGTAATAGTGTAATAGTGTAATAGTGTGTAATAGTGTGTAATAGTGTAATAGTGTGCTAGTGTAATAGTGTGTAATAGTGTAATAGTGTGATAGTAGTAATAGTGTGTAATAGTGTAATAGTGTGTAATAGTGTAATAGTGTAATAGTGTGATAGTGTGTAATAGTGTAATAGTGTGATAGTGTAATAGTGTGTAATAGTGTAATAGTGTGTAATAGTGTAATAGTGTAATAGTGTGTAATAGTGTAATAGTGTAATAGTGTGTAATAGTGTAATAGTGTAATAGTGTGTAATAGTGTGCGTGTGTGTGTGTGCACGTGTGTGTGTGTGCACGTGTGCGTGTGTGTGTGTGTATGTGTGTGTGTGTGTGTGTACGTGTGTGTGTGTGTGTGTGTCTGGGTCTCTAGCACTCAAGATGGATTCCAACTTGTATGGCATCTTGATGGAGGAGCTGTGGAACAAGGGAAACCAACCAGGGGGGAGAGAGAGGGGGGGAGAGAGAGAGAGAGAGAGAGAGAGAGAGAGAGAGAGAGAGAGAGAGAGAGAGAGAGAGAGAGAGAGAGAGAGAGAGAGAGAGAGAGAGAGAGAGAGAGGGGGGGAGATGGAGAGAGAGAAGGGGATATAGGGAGATGGAGAGAGAGAGAGAGAGAGAGAGAGAGAGAGAGAGAGGGGGGGAGATGGAGAGAGGGAGAAGGGGGATAGAGGGAGATGGAGAGAGAGAAGGGGGATAGATGGAGATGGAGAGAGAGAAGGGGGAGAGAGAGAACGGGGAGAGAGAGAGAAGAAGGGAGAGAGAGGGAGGGAGGGAGAGAGAAAGATGGATAGAGAGAGAGAGAGATAGGGGGGAGATGGAGAGAGAGAGAAGGGGAGAGAGGGAGATGGAGAGAGAGAAGGGGGATAGAGGGAGATGGAGAGAGAGAAGGGGGAGAGAGAGGAAGAGAGAGAAGAAGGGAGAGAGAGGGAGGGAGGGAGGGAGAGAGAAAGATGGATAGAGAGAGAGAGGGAGAAGAGGGGGAGAAGGAGCTATTTATATAGCTCTTTTATCCAAAGCGCTTTACAATTTATGCCTCACATTCACTCACACACCGACGGCGGAGGCGACCATGCCAAGTGCCAATCTGCTCACCGGGAGGAGCAGGGCTTAAGTGTCCTGCTCAAGGACACTCGGACATGCCGCCGGGAGGAGCCGGAATCGAACCGGGAATCTTCTGATTAACCAGACGAGCGCTCGGCTCTACCTCCTGAGCCCTCTACGTTTTGTCTCACTCATTGTCTCACTAAACCTTTACTGCGTTAATCCCTTCCTGGATGCAGCCAGAGTACAGAGTGCCTCAGTCACTACAGCCATAATGTGGAGACACACACACACACACACACACACACACACACGCACACGCACACGCGCACACACACACACACACACGCACACACACACACACGCACACTATTATACACTATTACACTATTACACTATTAAATTCAAATTGCAAACCCAGATTTGTTTTGGCAGTCTGAGAGCTGTATGTTGAGTTGTTTTTTTGTGGAGGACATCTTCGGTTTTGCAGGATTTTTGGAGAAGGCATGGCACCTGAGACAAAACACACTGTATCCTATATAATTGTATTTGAATTCACCTTGTTTTTCTGTTTTTCTGTTTATTTACATTGAGTACAGCTTGTGTTATATTACGTTTTATTGTATTTTCTTGTATTTTTCTTTTTTTATGGCCATCTTGGTCTATGTCATTTGTTAAGTAATTGGTAAAGTATATTATTATATACTTATTGTTATGTGTCTTGTAAGCCCATATGGGCTGGGCATACATCTGTATGTAAGACACGAAAATAAAAATATCAAATCAAATCAAATCAATTACACACTATTACACTATTACACACTATTACACTATTACACTATTACACACTATTACACTATTACACTATTACACACTATTACACTATTACACACTATTACACACTATTACACTATTACACACTATTACACACTATTACACTATTACACTAGCACACTATTACACTTTTACACACTATTACACACTATTACACACTATTACACTAGCACACTATTACACTTTTACACACTATTACACACTATTACACTATTACACACTATTACACTATTACACTATTGCACACTATTACACTATTACACACTATCACACTATTACACTATTACACTATTACACACTATTACACTATTACACACTATTACTACTATTACACTATTACACACTATTTGGGGTACTTTGGGGTATTTTGGGGTATTTTCTGGTATTTTCTGGTACTTTGGGGTATACTTTGGGGTATTTTGGGGTATTTTCTGGTACTTTGGGGTATACTTTGGGGTATTTTGGGGTATTTTGGGGTAGTTTCTGGTATTTTGGGGTATACTTTGGGGTATTTTGGGGTATTTTCTGGTATTTCCTGGTATTTTCTGGTATTTGGGGTATTTTGGGGTAGTTTCTGGTATTTTGGGGTATACTTTGGGGTATTTTGGGGTATTTTCTGGTATTTTGGGGTATTTTGGGGTAGTTTCTGGTATTTTGGGGTATACTTTGGGGTAGTTTGGGGTAGTTTCTGGTAGTTTCTGGTATTTTCTGGTATTTTCTGGTATTTTGGGGTAGTTTCTGGTATTTTGGGGTATACTTTGGGGTATTTTGGGGTAGTTTCTGGTATTTTCTGGTATTTTGGGGTAGTTTCTGGTATTTTGGGGTATACTTTGGGGTATTTTGGGGTATTTTGGGGTAGTTTCTGGTATTTTGGGGTATACTTTGGGGTATTTTGGGGTAGTTTCTGGTAGTTTCTGGTATTTTCTGGTATTTTGGGGTAGTTTCTGGTATTTTGGGGTATACTTTGGGGTATTTTGGAGTATTTTGGGGTAGTTTCTGGTATTTTGGCGTATACTTTGGGGTATTTTGGGGTAGTTTCTGGTATTTTCTGGTATTTTCTGGTATTTTGGGGTATTTTGGGGTAGTTTCTGGTATTTTGGGGTATACTTTGGGGTATTTTGGGGTAGTTTCTGGTATTTTCTGGTATTTTGTGGTATTTTGGGGTATTTTGGGGTAGTTTCTGGTATTTTGGGGTATACTTTGGGGTATTTTGGGGTAGTTTCTGGTATTTTGGGGTATACTTTGGGGTATTTTGGGGTAGTTTCTGGTAGTTTCTGGTAGTTTCTGGTATTTTCTGGTATTTTGGGGTATTTTGGGGTAGTTTCTGGTATTTTGGGGTATACTTTGGGGTATTTTGGGGTATTTGGGGGTAGTTTCTGGTATTTTGGAGTATACTTTGGGGTATTTTGGGGTAGTTTCTGGTATTTTCTGGTATTTTCTGGTATTTTCTGGTTTTTTGGGGTATTTTGGGGTAGTTTCTGGTATTTTGGGGTATACTTTGGGGTATTTTGGGGTAGTTTCTGGTATTTTCTGGTATTTTCTGGTACTTTGGGGTGATTAGTAGGACCCTACCAAAGGTCATTCAATCAGATCAAGGGTCTAACTTCATGTCCCGTCTCTTTGCTCAGGTCCTCCAGCAGTTGTCTATCCAACATTGCCCTTCCTCTGCCTATCATCCAGAGTCCCAGGGGGCGCTGGAGAGATTTCACCAGACTATCAAAACAATGCTGCGGGCATATTGTACGGAGTTCGACAAAGATTGGGATGATGGAATCCCTTTGCTTCTGTTTGCTGCTAGGGAGGTAACCCAGGAGTCTCTTGGATTCAGCCCGGCTGAGCTGGTGTTCGGCCACACAGTGAGGGGTCCTTTGAAACTGCTGAAGGAAAAGTGGTTGGCTGACCAGACTCCTTCCTCTACTAATTTGTTGGACTATGTGTGTGACTTCAGGCTTAAGCTTAGTAGAGCATGTGAACTAGCGAAAGAGAACCTAAAGGTAGCCCAAGGAAAAATGAAGGTGTGGTATGATAGGCGGGCCCGACATAGGGTGTTCTCACCGGGAGACAAGGTGTTGGTTCTCTCGCCTATTCTTGGGTCTGCATTACAGGCTAAATACAGTGGGCCATACTCCATTGAGCGCAAAGTTGGTGAGGTCGACTACTTGATTAAAACTCCCGACCGCAGGCGCAAGAGTAGATTATGTCACGTCAATATGTTGAAGGCGTACAATGATAGGGCTCAGATTGACCAGTCAGGGGTCAAGCCTGTGGCTGTTCTAACAGTTTCTGCATCTCCTATTGTAGCCGACTGTTCTGTGTCGAAGGAGATTTCTCAGGGCCGGTTGCCAAACACCCAGATACTAGGTGACTTGGACTCACACCTGTCGTACTTACCACTTCCTGAGCGTACGGATGTGGTGCGCCTACTTAGACAGCATACACGTTTGTTTTCTGATGTCCCTAGTCGTACTAATGTACTCGAGCATGACATTGATGTTGGTAGTGCAGGATCAATTAAGCAACATGCCTATAGGGTGAATCCGGAAAAACGAAGGATCTTGAGTAAGGAAGTAGACTATATGCTGAGACATGGCATTGCGGAGCCCAGTTCTAGTGCGTGGAGCTCCCCCTGCCTGCTTGTTGATAAGCCAGACTGCACTCATCGGTTCTGTACTGATTTCCGTAAAGTTAATACAGTAACCAAGCCGGACTTGTACCCTCTGCCTCGGATGGACGACTGTATCGATCGGGTGGGTTCAGCAGCCTTTGTAAGTAAATTGGATTTGCTAAAGGGATACTGGCAGGTTCCGCTTACTCCGCGAGCACGTGAGATATCCGCTTTTGTCACACCAGAGAGTTTCTGCCAGTATACAGTGATGGCCTTTGGCATGCGAAATGCCCCAGCGACGTTTCAGCGGCTAGTGAACAAGGTCCTGGGCGGGGTAGCGTTCTGTGAGGCATATCTGGATGACCTGGTTATCCACAGTTCCTCTTGGTCACAACATGTGGAGCATCTGGCCGAAGTGTTCAAGCGGTTGGGTGATGCTAACTTGACAGTTAACCTTGCGAAATGTGAATTTGGACAGGCCACGGTTACCTACCTGGGTAAGGTGGTTGGACGTGGGCATGTGTGCCCCGTTACAGCTAAGGTGGAGGCTATAGTGGGCTTCCCTGCTCCCATCACCAGGCGGGAGTTAAAGCGCTTCCTAGGTATGGCAGGGTACTATAGGAGTTTCTGTAGGAACTTTGCTTCTGTTGTTGCCCCTTTGACCAATCTGCTCAGTCCTAAGGTACCTTTCGTGTGGACTGAGACTTGTCAACAGTCTTTTGAGAGCATCAAGGGTATTCTGATTAGCGCTCCCGTTCTGTCAGCTCCCGATTTTCAACTGCCATTCAAGTTGGCAGTGGATGCTAGTGACCTCGGTGCTGGAGCCGTCCTCCTGCAAGAGGATGCATTAGAGGTGGAGCACCCAGTGTGCTACTTTTCTAAAAAGTTTGACAGGCATCAACTGCACTACTCTACTATAGAGAAGGAGGCGCTCGCTTTGGTTCTTGCCTTGAACCATTTTGATGTTTACGTGGGATCCTCCAGTTTACCCCTTGTTGTGTATACAGACCATAACCCTTTGGTTTTTCTTCGCAGCATGGTGAATTCGAATCATCGTTTGATGCGATGGAGTTTGTTCCTCCAGGCGTATAACTTGGATATTCGCCACATTCGTGGGAGGGACAACGTGCTAGCAGACGCCCTCTCACGATCGTAGTACCGGTGTTTGTGGTACCCGTTGTCGCTGTGGTGGTAGAGGCCCTGACAACTGAGGGGTCACAGTTGTTTTTTGTTTTGTTTATGGGTTGTTGTGTAGTGGTTGCCTCTTGGGCAACCAGTTTGGTGGGGGAGGTGTTATGTACTAGAGGCCTGGTCACTCCTGTTTCACCAGGGCAGGCAGGTGAGGGCTGCCAATTAGCCAATTAGTGCTGATTGGTTACCTGCTGGGGAGCTTCAAAGGCAGACCCAGAAACACACATGCACGGTCTGTGCCTAGTGAAAGAGCTGTCAGGTTCTTACAGTCCTTGTCCGTTGGGTTACCAGTACATTAGTTTATAGTTATATTAGTAGTTCCTTGGTTTAGTAGCATTTTTGAGTTAGAGCACAGGGTTTGGTGTTGATTACACATAGGTTGCGTACCCATGAGCCAGGGTCGTAACACCAAGTAACAGTACACAGGTCGAGCTACGCTATACTTGCTAATTATGCTTGGTAGCAGTAATGTTAACAGAGATTGTCAGAAGGAGTCATCTGCCAACAAAGATATTGTAATGACCTCGCCAGCAGGGAGTCGAATGTCCACGCAGTATTCACGGGAAACAGTCGGTTATTACACAGGCTATTATTTGGCCATAGCCCACGTCATACAGTTACACACACAGAGAGTTAACTACGCTACCGGTTAGCTATGCTAAGCTACCGGGTACGACGCTATGCTAAGTTACTTGTGCTCTGTTGGTTACAGGTTGCTCCGCTCTCTTGTCAGGCACCAAGAGACACCAACCATCATAGAGTCGTGTTTCTCTGTTCACAGTCCGACACCGAGAGACGGCATTCCCGCCAAGAGACGTCTTGCTTCAACTACACCAAGAGACAGCGCTCCCAGGTGTACCACCCCCTTATACCCTTAGCCCCCCCCCCCCCCCCCCCCCCCCGACCCTCACCAATGAACCCACCAACGCCAGGGCACCTTCATCAAACACACAAGGAGCCCCAAGCTTAGTGGGCCATGAATGATTGACAGCTAAACACCCCTCTCAGTACCCACACCTGAACAGTTGGTCCCAATCAGGGTCCCTACAATATTGTTACATCAGAGAACAAATGTATTCACAAAATGGATCACCGTTGAACGTTATTGAAAACTCCTGTGAGCGATAAGTATACTTATGAATACTTTCCATAACCATTTTCATGCATGGCAAATTGGTAAATGGCAAATGGACTGCATTTATATAGCGCCTTTATCCAAAGCGCTTGGCAACTTATGCCTCACATTCACCCATTCACTCACACACCGACGACAGAGGCAACCATGCAAGGTGCCAACCTGCTCATCGGGAGAAGTTAGGGGGTTATGTGTCTTGTTCAAGGACACTTCAACACGCTGCCGGGAGGAGGCGGAATCAAACCGGGAACCTTCTGATTACCAGACGACAGCTCTACCTCCTGAGCCACTGTCGCTCCTACCTCCTGAGCCACTCACTCACTCGCCCACTCACTGGCAGGGACGTTTTGTCGGTTAGGTGGCGTGCACAGGTGGTGTTGTGGGTCTGGGTTTCATGCTTGTTTAATATGCACTAATGCTTTCACAAGCAAATCCTGTGACTCACATTTAAAAAGAATGTATCGCTTGACAACCCTAGATAATATCAATGTTGTTTTGCACATAGCAACGGTTTCTTCCAACGTGGAGGGAAAATGGGGCATTCTAAACATTCTGTGAACGTCTTCTGAGTGCATTTTTCTACTCGTTTAAATTTTCAAGGCATTTAAGGAGCATTCCTTTTTTCACACACCAGAAGCACATGGCATTGGTGAATCAGTGCTAATTGCCTGCCAAATATCTCAGTGATAGAAATAAGATGCCAAACAACAGTCTAAGGGCCGATCCAAATACCCCTCCCCATTGCCCGATTATTTTGTGGGTCTAGGAGAAGTAAATGGTAAATGGCACATTTGACTATTTGTTCCTCACATTTTACACATTCACTCACACATTCACACACCGATGGCGAAGGCAACCATGCAAGGTGCCGACCTGCTCATCGGGAGCAGTTAGGGGTTAAGTGTCGACACACTGCCCGGGAGGAGCGGGAATCGAAACGGGAACCTCCGGATTACCAGATGACTGCTCTACCTCCTGAGCCACTGTCGCCCCCATGGTCTTGTACCCTTAAACTGGCTGTCTAAACTAAATGTTTTCAGATGCTGACTCAAACGGAGGGGTAGAATAATAATAATAATAATAATAATAATAATAATAATAATAATAATAATAATAATAATAATAATAATAATAATAATAATAATAATAATAATAATAATAATAATAATAATAATAATAATAATAATAATAATAATAATAACAATAACAATAACAATAATAATAATAATAATAATAATAATAATAATAATAATAATAATAATAATAATAATAATAATAATAATAATAATAATCATAATAATCATAATAATCATAATAATCATAATCATAATCATAATAATAATAATAATAATAATAATAATAATAATAATAATAATAATAATAATAATAATAATAATAATAATAATAATAATAATAATAATAATCATAATATTAATAATAATAATCATAATAATCATAATAATAATCATAATAATCATAATAATCATAATAATAATGCAGGACCTGTCGCAGAGGTCTTTAATTGGCATGCAACGACACTCAATGATTAGCGGCACACACACACCGGAACACACACGCATGCATTGTTCGTAGGATCGCCGATGCGATACTCCTCTGCGCTTAACCCATCCCGTCGTCCTTCCCCCCAAGGGCAGCCGGGAGCAGACGAGGGCTGTGGCGTGAGCCACGCCCGGGGACCATCTTATCGGGAGGGGGAACCCTTGCGAGCACTGGGAAAACATGCAAACTCCACAAAGAAAGGCCCGGGAGATACCCCACCTGGGTAACTGGCATCATGGAAACCTGGTCCCCAAGCGAGAATCGAACCCTCGACCTTCTTGCTGTGAGGCGACAGTGTTAACCACTACACCACCGTGCCGCCTGGATGGAGGAGGTAAAGACTTTACCTTTGCGTTTGAGGAAAAACGCTGAATTGCTTGTCTCTTTTTTTTCTATCTCACACCGTTCCAAAAATGATTACAACTGTTTCCACTGCTCCAAATCAAGAAAAGATTGAAGTATTTTTTGATGGCAGACACGATGGTTATGTCGGTTTAACGGTCGGATACGGCGAAACTGCTCAACCGGACAAAGCAAGCAGCAACGTTCCTCGTTCTGGGTTTGTTTTCTCCGCAGCCGGGTCGTAGAACGCCAGTAATGCAGGAAAGATCTGTCTGGTTACGGAGAACCAGTGGTGTTTCGTAACTCGCAGGTGTTGCGGAGATATTGGGTAAAAACACAATTGTGTGGCATTTTCTCTCCAGAAGCACAGCGTTCCAAAGATTTCAGTTCCACTACATTTAAGAAAAAAATTCAATAAAAAATAAAAGAATAAGCTGTAAAGTACTGTGTTTGATACAATACATACGTAGGCCCATCATTATTATATGTAACTACACTGTAGGTTAAGTTAAGGCCCTGCCAAAAACAATTATGTATACGTAGAGTTTCAGTTCAGTTCAGTTTTTTTCAGTTTGCAGAAGCTGAAAGAGGTATAACTTGACATCGTCAGCAAACATACCCGGCTGTTTCCGAGGACTGGCGTAACTCAGAAATAATAAGTCCTTCACATTATTTCACTACTAATGATAAACCGAGGGGTGTCCATTCCATTTCCATTTCAAGATTCAAGATTCAAGAGGTTTATTTATCACATACATACCAGGGCATACAGTGAAATGCGGTTGGCCATGCCCGCTTCGATTGTGCAAGAATACAATAGTATTCTCCCACCCACCCACCCCCTCCTAATGTACAGTCCCCTCCCCATCATATGTATATACTCTGTCAGGATCTAGGGGTAACAGTACTGTATATTTGAATACCGCCTATGTCACAAATGTATCAGTACTAAATACCTATATGTCCCTATGCCATAAATGTCATGTATGTTGTGTATGTCATAAATGTCTATATGAATTGAAAATGGGGGACCCTGATGGAAACAAGACAAACGTCTTTCTCAGGTCTGCATCCCCTTAACAATTGTATGTATTGAGCCGTACTGTATTGTACCCATTCTGCAATCTGTTAAATAAAGTTTTCATTCATTCATTCATTCATTCATAATAGTAAATAGTCAATAAAATAAGTAGAATAGACATGATAAAATAGACATGTTAATAAATCCTCAGATAATTGCAATACAGTGTTGAGCTACGACTTAAAGGCACTGGGTCCTATGTTCACTACTATACAATATACAGTTCTGTGACATAGTGGCTCCGCTCAGCGTCACTCATGCACTATCCTCGCATATGTGCACACGCACTGAATAAAATTCCACAATGTACCTTTATCCCAGTATTCGTCTGACCACACCCCTCGTTAGCTTACCTTCATAAGCAGGTGTGTGGTCACCTGCTCTCCTCCTTCTCGCTTTCACCACAAGGAAGTGCCTACGGTAGATCCCACTTGACGTGTTGTTAGTTGAAAATATTTGAGACGTGTTTACATTGTGCTTAGTTTTTTCTTCTCTCATAACTATTCAAAGGAAAAAGCTAAGTCATAATGTCTACTTCGGAGAGTAGACCCACTCTTCACCAGCGGTTCTCCATTCCCGCCTCTGTCGTGCGTACTGGTGCGGGGCTGCTGCCACTGGTCGTGGTTGCCGACCCAGCCCAGGAGACAGCCGTTGGATAGTTTGCCTCTCCGAGGAGCCGAGGCATCGGTGCCGTCGCCCCGGCGATGGCATGATCTCGACTCTGGTTCCTCTGGTTCCAGGGAATCGTCCGTTGTTGAGCGGACGGTTCTTTTGGTTCCGGAGGATTTGCGACGCAAGCTTTTCTCGTCTGCCCGTTCACGTTGCAAGATGGTGGCATGCAGACGCGAACGGCCTGGGTTTGGGGAATTGCTGGAGACCAGCGAGGATGCGTCGGGCTCTGCATGTCCGATGGAAACTGAGGATTTCATGGAAGAGTCGGACGGATTCTTGTTTGAAGGCCCTGTGGAGGCGAGTATCCCTCCTGTCCAGGAAACACCGGAGGGGGGAGAAATGTCTCCTTGGGGCGCCTTGTTCGAGGATGTCGGGGAACCACCTCGGCCTCTTCGGCAGGATGCCCTGCTATCAGCCACATCAGACTGTGGCTCCTCAATTGGTCGAAGCCTGCTGCATGTGAGGGATGCGGGTTCGGTGGAGGAAAGTCAGCAGGGGGAACTGCAGGCTTTGTTTCCCGAGCTCATGGCGGTAGCTGCCGCTGCAAACAGCGTGCCGCTGCCACAGCCATTGCCTGCTCCTGCCCCCGATGATCTCATAGGTCATCTCTGGCAGCGTCGCCCGGTAAAGGAGAGGGGTGGACGTTGTCTACCCATTTTTCCCCTCAATGGGGGCCTATGTTCGTCAGGGCCAGGCGGTGTCTCACATCATGGGACTTACCCCCGCCTACGTACCAGTTACGCGGGTGTCGGGGTTGGTCAAAGGTATGAGAGAGGGCGTGCCACGGCTTGATAGGCCGATGGCCGCTCTCCTCTGTCCGGATGTGGTGTGGGAACCATTATGCAAGCCGGTTCTCCATGGAAGATCGGCTAGGCGATTGGCATATTGGGGTGACCAGTCATTTATCGCTGGTACACAATCGCTGGCTGCGGCTTCTAACATCGCCCACCTGGCTAGATTTGTATCGGGGATAATGACGGGCGGCACGGGTCTGACCGAGGTAAAATGCGATCAGATCACCCAGGCGGCAGGAGCTGTCCTGCATCTTACCCAGGTGCAGGCCATAGCCTCGGGGAAGATGCGCGCTCTGGCCACCCTGACCCAGCGCCACCTTTGGCTGGAGCAGGCTCGAGTGCCGGAGAAGAAGAGAGCCCCTCTTCTGACGGCCGACCTCTCCGATGCTGGATTATTCGGGAAGGCCCTGCAGCTGATGACCTCAACGTGCAGAGAGATGGCAGAGGAGAGATCCGTTCTCCAACCCCATTTTCCGCCTCCCGTCCTTGCCGGTGGAGTCAGAAGGCTTCCACGACGTCGAGCTCCCTCCGCCGTGCCTACCACTGCCTCCGCCGCCACTGCTGGCCCCTCCAAGAAGGCCAGGAGGAGAGACGGCGATTCTGCTGCCGCCGGCCCATCCACGACCGGAGGAGACGGTAGGGAACGCCGTGACCAGCAGCCGATTCACTACCGTCCCTCCGGGGCTTCTCGGGGTGGCAAAACCCGAGCGGCTCGAGGCGGCAGACGCCCCTAAAAGTGACTTTTCCCCCTGTGGTCCCCTCTACACCCTCCCCGGCCCCCTCATGATTTTGTGCCGTAAATAATAAATAAAAAGTTCCCTAAAAAAGGGGACTATATTATTGGCCAAACAAACTGTGTGTTTATTCACTAATACATCTGATGGGGTTGCGAAATGTGAATCTGCATTATTACATTGAGAGATGAGTCGTGTTGTGTTACGATATTAAGCAAGGTCTGCAAGCATACACTCAGTCATAGAAAGGTTCTTGCCCCCTGCTGTACTCACTCTACACACACGACTGTGTGGCCAAGTTCAGCTCCAACTCCATAGTGAAGTTCGCAGATGACACGGTGGTGGTGGGGCTGATCTCGGACAACGACGAGAAGGCCTACCGGGAGGAGGTGGAGGTACTGGAACGCTGGTGCCAGGACAACAGCCTGCTCCTGAACATTGGCAAAACCAAGGAACTGATCGTGGATTATAGGAGAGGACAGCAGGAGACACACACACCACTGATGATAAACGGGGCTACCGTGGACAGGGTGAGCAGCTTCAAGTACCTGGGGGTCCACATCTCAGAGGACCTGACATGGTCAACACACATAGGCACAGTAGTAAAGAAGGCGAAACAGCGTCTCTACCACCTGAGACAGTTAAGGAAGTTCAGAGTATCGGGGAAGATACTCCAGTCCTTCTACTCAGGAGCTGTAGAGAGCATCCTGACCGGAAACATCACTGCCTGGTATGGAAACAGCACGGCACAGGACAAGAAGGCCCTACAGAAAGTGGTGCGCTCAGCCGAGCGTACCACGGGTATTGCACTACCCCCCCTGCAGGTTCTATACAACAAGAGGTGCAAATCCAGAGCCTGCAGGATAATGAAAGACCCTCACCACCCCAATAACAGCCTGTTTCAGCTGCTGAGGTCAGGCAGACGCCTGCAAATCCCAGCTACTAGGACAGAGCGGCTTAGGCTCAGCTTCTTCCCCCAAGCCATCAGAGCCATGAACAATGTACATTGAGTGCTCAGAACATTGAACTGTCCACACACAAGCACACATGAACACACACACGACACGCACACTGTGCACGCTCACACACGAGCAGCCACTTAACACTTTAACATGAGCGGGCACACACTAATGTCGCACACACGCACACTTATGGCCAAAGGAAAGGACACTTTAAATTAGAATAACAGGAACAGTGTATTGCACTACCAAAGCTAACTAGCATGTCACACATGCGCTGTAAATAACTATGTACAGATACCGAGATGTCACCCCATGTTACCTGCTATCTGTTACTGCACAATGTTGTTTCTTCTTTTGATTCTATTATATGTACCACTGTATTGCACATCGTTGCGGGCAAGACCACCCGCATTTCATTGTATACCTGTATGCCGTGACAATTAAAACTCTTGACTTGACTTGACTTGTTCTATTAGCCTGACGCTCCACATGCAGGTAGAAGCTGGTGGTATGTTCCGTTGCTTAAGCAAAGTAATGTTGAGCCACAACACTGTTGTGTTAGTTGCAGTAATACTCGTGCACACACGTTCCACGGCTTGGTCGTTACTCTCTGTCAGTGTTTTGCTATGTACGACATAGAAAGCGGGTGTAGGATTCACACACACACGACTTGTCTTGTTGTAAATCCTGTTCACATTCCGTGGGTAGCTACTTTGGCTTTCTACCGAAGGTCTCAAAATGCTACAGTTGGTTTTTGGTGTGTAGGGAAGAAGGGGTTGTGTGAGGGGGTGCAGAATAAACCCCTCTTTCCCACTTGATTGGTTTAGGGGATTTTTTCTCATTTCTGCTGAACCAGCCGGGGCCGAGCCGTTCAAACGTCTTGGCGGGGGGGGGGGGGGGGGGGGGGGGGGGGCGGAGGGTTATCTTGACACGACTCCTATTACAAACAGGAGTCGTGTACAGGGTTTCCCCCCGTCATAGCATATACGTTGCTATGGTGACGGCTTCCATGAGTTGAGATCTTTACGTAAGGTTGTGGTGTTAAAGTGTCGGGTTAGAGCGTAGGGCTTACGGGTCTGCTACGCTCGATTTTATGTGTAAACTTGAGTCAGTTGGTCACGTGACTCACAGTTGACATGTCTTTTTCATAACTGCGACTCGTGTGGGAAGGCTTCTGGGAAGTTCGGTCTATACTCTTTGACAAAAGGAGTGACTGGATGTAAAAATGTAAAACAGTTTTTACTCCCAGCTGTGCAGTTGGGTTTGCAGTGTTAGCTGTGCAGTCGCTGTTGATGCTTCTTCTTTATTATTATAAAGAGTTGGAGTTGGTTGCATCTCACCCCTCTTGTCGTTCCCCTGGGCGCCTTGGGGATTCAATGAAAGGTCTAAATAGCCTATTTATTGATGTGGATATACCCGCCGCACACATAGTGCTAGTTCGGGATGTTCTGTTGGACGTTAAGCAACTGACTGGCGCGCCTTGGTTGCTTGGGGTTAAAACAGCGTTTTTATAAAGCAACTGGGATGGGGGTTTTTCCTCTTCCGACGATCTGTGTGGTTGTCGACGGATTCTCGTTCATATCGGGGGATGATGACAGAATGGATCTGAACATACGTAGAAGGGTTTCACGCCCTGGGGGTGGGCCGCTGGGCGTGGTTCGCACCGAACGTCTGGGTGGCGCCTTCTTTTCATGTTTAAGATCAACACGCATGTCTGCCCCTTCTCCTGGAGTTGGCAGATCGGCGTGGTTACGGCACGGGACTGGTTCTGGACACGCTGGTCCGGATCAGTTGCACCCGTTGTCCACCGGGGATGCAGATCTGCTGTTCTGGTACCCTGAGGGACTTGGGCTTTTTTCGGGGGAAAAAATGCCAGGTCAGTCCGGGTGTCACAGGGTTAAGCGCTATGGAGCCCTTGTTGGGTACATTGTATTCTACACTGTCGTAATGGCTTACGGCCCTGCCAACCTGTACACGCCCGATCTCGTCAGATCTCGGCCGCCACGCAGGTTGGTCTTGGTTAGTACTTGGTTGGGTGACCTCCTGGGAATACCAAGTATGGGGTGTTGGGGCTGGTTCTCCATTTCTTTCGCTCTTCTCTTACGCGTGGCGAAGAGGGGCCTGTTGGGGTGGTCTTTGACCTCCTCGGGGGATCCTGTGCTCCCCGTATCGCCGGGCCCGGTCCGGAGTAATGTTTTCGTTGACCCGTAGGCCCGGGATAACCCTGTTGGAAACTGAAACGGTACTGCGGTGGTGCCGCAGGTACGTTTTGGAGTTTTTTTCCTGAGGGGTTATGGGACCGACCACCGCATAGGGTAATGCCTGGGTGGTTGGTTCTCTGGTGTGTCGTTGCGGTGTCAACTCCCGGGTTGCCCGGTTGAGTGTGCCCCTGCACGTTCGTGACGTCTGCCAATTGTGTCAGCCTTCGCTTTGAGGGAGGTTTGTCATAGTGACGACAACGCCAGCATACGCCCCTTCCGCCAGGTGCGGCTGTGTTCAGCTGTCCCCTCTGGCGCCTGTCTCGTCCGCAGTCTCCAGGCTCGGGTTAACAGCCTGTTGCCTGGTTTTTTCCCCGGTGCGCTGCCTGCTTCCGTGGTAAGTCTTGTTATTTCGGCCGTGCTGACTGTCTGCACTGCAGGGTCGGTATGCCAGGCGGTGTACTATTGGGGGGACAGGGCCCGCTCGGCTGAGGGGCCTTTGTCCGAATACGCTGGTGATGTGGGGGGCGGGGTCACTAAGTGCCCACCTGTTGGGGTCTTGATGCTGGCATTATGGACTTCTCCGGGCCCCCGTTCCAGGGGGTCCAGTCCCTTTGGTGGGTCTGGGCCTTCCTTCGCGCTCCGCTGCTGCGGCCTTGCCATGGGGTTGGGTTTGCCCTTGACCCCGTGATTCTGGGGGCAGTAACGAGGTTGTTCCCTCCGTTCGTTCCCGGGTGGCATGCGGATTGTGCGTGTGTGTAGTCGTGGGGTCAGGCCACGGTCTGCTCACCCTGTGGGTTGAGTTGCTTGAGTGCCTCTTCGCACGGTCGGGTCCGTCGCCCTCCCGGGAAACCTCCAATAGGGGGGGTGCCCTCCATTAGGGAGGGTCGGGGGGGCTCGGCCCTCCCTGTTCTGATGGTTGTGGGGGGCCTTCAGCGGGGTGTATTTGTCAGCCGGTGGCTCCCGCTCGGCCTCCCTTGTGCATGAGTGACGCCGAGCGGAGCCACTATGTCACAGAACGTTAGGTTATAACTATAACCAAGTTCTGTTAATAGTGGTGACGCTCGGCGTCCGACGCCGCTGCAGCCCTTGATCTCACCTTGTGGTGAAAGCTTGGGAAGGAGGAGAGCAGGTGACCACACACCTGCTTATGAAGGTAAGCTAACGAGGGGTGTGGTCAGACGAATACTGGGATAAAGGTACATTGTGGAATTTTATTCAGTGCGCGTGCACATATGCGAGGATAGTGCATGAGTGACGCCGAGCGTCACCACTATTAACAGAACTTGGTTATAGTTATAACCTAACGTTTTACTTCTATGTCCCTATGCTATACTTGCTATTACTAACTATAGGCTACTATGCAATGATCACAACAAGTTATTTTCTTAAAGTGTCCTTTTTTCCCTTCCTTTAAAGTGTCCTTTTCTTGTGTGTTTAAAGTGACCTATGGTGCGTTTGTGTGTGAGCGAGTGCAGAATAATAATATAATATAATGCAGGACCTGTTGCAGAGGTCTTTATTCGGCATGCAACGACACTCAATGTTTTAGTGGTACACACAGCGGTTAGTTTAGCACACACACCGGAACACACACGCATGCATTGTCTTTTTAGGATCGCAGATGCGATTTGTCTCTGCGATTAACCCATCCCGTCATCCTTCCCCCCCAAGGGCAGCCGGGAGCAGACAGGCGTCAACGTGAGCCGCGCCAGGGGACCAATCCAAGTGCTCCTGTCCGTCTTCGTCAAGGACGCCACAGCGTTAGCGATCTGTTGTTGTGCATGTTTTTCCATTGGGTTTATCTTATCGGGGGGGAAACCCTTGCGAGCACGAGGAGAACATGCAAACTCCACACAGAAAGGCCTGGGAGATACCCCACCTGGGTACCTGGCATCATGGAAACCTGGTCCCCAAGCGGGAATCGAACCCTGTGTGTTGTGTGTGCTTGTGTGTGGAGAGATCAGTGTTCTGTGTTCTGATGACCTGAGGGAAGAAGCTGAGCCTTAGTCTCTCTGTTCTTGCTGCGTATATGCGGAGGCATATATGTGGAGACCGCAGCAGCTTGAACATGCTGTTGTTGGGGTGGTGAGGGTCTTTCATTATTCTGTAGGCGCTGGATTTGCACCTCCTGTTGTATAAGTCCTGCAGGGGTGGTAGTGCAATACCCATAGTATGCTCTGCTGAGCGCACCACTCTCTGTAGGGCCTTCCTATCCTGGGCCGTGCTGTTTCCAAACCAGGCAGTGATGTTCCCAGTCAGAACGCTCTCTACAGCCCCGGAATAGAAGGAGTGGAGTACCTTCCCTGATACTCTGAACTTCCTTAATCTCTTAAACCCGGAGCCCTATTTTCAGAAAATCAGCCTAAAATACATACCTAGTAAATGGAATATTGCTCCACTTCTACAAGGTCCATTTGCATGTTCTTGGTATCTAGGGACATCTATGGACCTCAGTGAATGTATTCCCAGTGTCAGAAATATTGTGTCTATTACTAGGCTTGCTTAAATTGTGATGAAACAAAGGAGAATATGAATTATGATTTTTTTTTTGCATCTTTGACAATAACACCATGCTAAAAATGACCAGACATAAGAAACTGCCACTGAGCTCGTTCAGTGGCACGTGTACACAAAATCTAAGGAAATTAATAATGGGAAGATTAAACAGAAGCTTTTGTAGATACAGGACTGAATTCTGCCATCCGGAGATTCCGGACCCATGCAATTTGAAATATTATAGAATATAGAATATGAGGCCTATAAATGACCTTATTATAGCCAACTTGCACACTATGGATTGGGCCAAATCTACGAGCTCTTTCCAGTGGCAGAGTTCAATTTGGATTTAGTATAGGCATGCATGAAGAACAGAGAATGAAATCTACTGTATGTACAGCTCCGCCATTTTGAAACTGATTTCAAATCGGATGGTTGCTATATGCTCACAATAGGGGAGACAAACTAACTGCGCTCCAATATATGCCAATAACGTTCAGTTTTGTGGTATATAACCCAGAGTAATAAGAGAATTAAAAGGAATTCATAAGCAAGTCATTTGTTTGAAGGGAGCTAGAAGCCTTTGGGAAGTGTAGTTTAAAAAAATTCCAACGCTCATTGAAAGCTCTGGATGTCCTCTTCTCAAAATGCCTACAATATCCATCATTCAGCAATGGCCGCTAATTCAAAATGGCGGATCACAACAACACATTTCAAAAACTAAAATCTCACTAATAACACTTTAACCTATTGGTAAATTAACGTATTGCTGAAAATATACACTATGACTACTGTTGTGACATGGTTATGATGTTTACTCTAATACGTTTGAAAATAAAAACCGCTAATTATTTCAGACAGTGTAGAGAGCTTGATTTATGACGTGATGTAATTTTGGGACCGGTACCGGTCCCGTCGGGTGGAAGAGGTTAATTGTCTCAGGTGGTAGAGGCGCTGTTTCACCTTTTTTACCAGTGTCTATGTGAGTTGTCCATGTCAGGTCCTCTGTGATGTGGACTCCCAGGTACTTAAAACTACTCACCCTGTCTACGATAGCCCCATTTATCTACAGTGGCTTGTGTGTCCCCTGCTGTATTCTCCTAAAATCCACAATCAGCTCCTTGGTTTTACCAATGTTCAGGAGCTATATTCTCCTAAAATCCACAATCAGCTCCTTGGTTTTACCAATGTTCAGGAGTAGGCTGTTATCCCGGCACCAGTGTGCCAGAGATCAGCCCCACCACCAATGTGTCGTCTGCAAATTTCACTATGGAGTTGGAGCTGAACCTGGCCACACAGTCATGTGTGTACAGTGAATACAGCAGGGGGCTGAGAACACAGCCCTGGGGGGACCCGATGCTCAGGGTGATGTCCCCCCACTCTGACCGCCTGGGGCCTGTCACTCAGAAAGTCCAGGATCCAGACGCTCAGGGCGGAGTTCAGACCCAGATCGATCAACTTGTCAACCAGTCTGGTGGGGACTATGGTGTTGAAAGCTGAACTATAGTCAATGAACAGCAATCTCACATACTGTAGCCCCCCTTCTGACTGTCAAGGTGAGAAAGGGTGTTGTGCAGTACCAAGTTACTTTATTAGTTGTCATACAGAAGTACAGAATACTTTTATACAAAATGCTTCTTTCTGTTACGCTACAGAGACTGTGCTAGACAAAAATAGATAAGTATAAAATAAGTATAGCAAGTATAAAATAGAAGTCAAGTATGTAAACACAAGTGTTCAGTATGTACATATGTACAATGTTCAATGCAGAGTAGAAGTAACTGAGTTACCATACAATATACTATACAATATACTAATATACAATATACTATACAGTGCAAAGCAGAAATGGGATGAGGTACAATTTAGGTACAATTTACAGTAAGGTGTAATGAGGTATGGGTTGTAGTGCAAATTCTTTACCAATATAAAGTGTGTTTAGGTGTTCTAAAGTGGGTAAAGTGGGTGCTGCAGTGAGTTGTTTGTTTAAAGTGAGTGTGTGCGTGTGGATGTGTGTGCTGTGAGTGAATTTGATGGTTGTTACATAGTGTTATTGTTCGTTGAGCATCCTGATGGCCTGGGGATAGAAGCGTCTTCTGAGTATTTCTGTGCTTGCCATGAGACTCCGGTATCGCTTGCCTGACCGCAGCAGTTCAAAGAGGCAGTTGTTTGGGTGGCTGGAGTCTTTGATAATTCTTACCCACGCACCGCTTGTTGTAAATGTTCTGGAGAGTGGGAAGCCCCCCTCCAATTGTGCGTTTGGCTGAACGGGCCACTCTCTGTAGTCTGCTATGGTCTTGTGCGGTGCTATTCCCAAACCAGGAGGTGATATTGTCAGGATGCTCTCTATTGTACATGAGTAGACGTTCTTAAGGATCTTCTGACTGACTTAGAATTTCCTTAGGCGCCTGAGGAAGTAGAGGCGTTGCCGTGCCTTCTTTACACCACTGTCAATGTGTGTGGTCCATGTCAAGTCCTTGGATATGTGGACTGCGAGGTACTTAAAACTGTTAACTCTCTCAACCGGTGCCCCGTCGATGCTGAGGGGGCTGTAGTCCCTGACCCCCGACCTCCTAAAGTCCACAATCATCTCCTTTGTTTTGCTGACGTTCAGGGAGAGGCTGTTCTCTTGACACCATCCCGCTAGGACCTTGACCTCTTCCAGGTAGGCCCTCTCGTCGTTAGCAGTGATCAGGCCCACCACTACTGTGTCGTCAGCAAATTTGATGATTGTGTTGTTGTTCCGCTGTGCCACACAGTCATGTGTGTACAGGGAGTAGAGGAGGGGACTCAGAACACAGCCCTGGGGGGCCCCTATGTTGAGAGTGATGGATGAGGAGGTGCAGTTGCCTGCTCTCACCAACTGGGGTCTGCCCGTCAGGAAGTCCAAGACCCACTGGCAGAGGTCATAGTTCAAGCCCAGGTCCCTGAGCTTGGCTATGAGTTTGGAGGGGACTATGGTATTGAATGCTGAGCTGTAGTCAATGAACAGCATTCTCACATAGTTCCCCTGCCTCTTGTCCAGGTGTGATGCTGCTGTGTGCAGCACATGGGCTATGGCGTCCTCCGTGGACCTGTTGGGGCGGTATGCAAATTGCAGGGGGTCTAGGTTGATGGGGAGGGAGGAGCAGATGTAGCCCTTTACTAGCTTCTCAAAGCACTTCATGGCTATGGAGGTGAGAGCTACAGGGCGGTAGTCGTTGAGGCAAGCAGGCTTGGATTTTTTGGGTACAGGGATAATAGTGGACTTCTTCAGACAGGTGGGGATGACAGCCTGTTCCAAGGACAGGTTAAATATGTCAGTGAATACCGGGGGGCCAGTTGGTCGGCACAGACTTTTAGGACGCGGCCGGGGATACCGTCCGGTCCTGCTGCCTTCCTGATATTCACTTTCTTAAAGGTCCTCCTCACCTCATGTTCTGTTACCCTGAACACTGGGTCTCCATCAGCAGTGTCCCCCCCCCCCTCCATTGCAGTGGTTCGTAGACTGGTGTTGTTATTCCCAGCCTCAAACCTCGCATAGAAGGTATTGAGATAATTTGCTAAGGAGATGTCACTGTTCAGCTTGAGGGAGGTGCCTTTGTAATCTGTCATCGTTCTGAGGCCCTGCCACATAGCTCTAGAGTCAGCCTGTTCATATTGGAGTAAAATTGTATCCCTGTAGCGCCTCTTTGCTTCTATTACTACTCTCCTGACGTTGTATCTCGCCACCTTGTGGTCTTTCATGTTGCCTGCCACAAGCCCGGCGTTGTATGCTGAGGTGTGCGCTTTCAGAGCTTCACGGACGGATTTGTCTACCCAGGGTTTTTGGTTTGGGTAAACTCTAATTGTGGTAGTGGGGATTGTTTCTTCCACCAAAGTACAAACAAAGTCCAGCACTGTCTCTGTGTAGTCATTAATGTTATCTGTGTTATCTCGGAACACCCCCCAGTCTGTACATTCAAGTGCAGCCTGTAGCGTTTCCTCTGACTCCACAGACCATTTCTGCACATCTCGCGAGACTACCGGCGCACGCTTGAGACTTTGTTTATACTGCGGTAAAAGGAAGATGGCGTCATGGTCCGAATTGCCAAATCCACTGGCAGCCTGAGACTTGTAACCACATTTAACTCTTATGCCCCCCTAACGATTTTGCAGAGTTGTCACCTTAGTGCATGAAAAGATTGCATCACGTTCAAGGTCATAAAAAACTTAATTTATAATATTTCGTTCCAATTCTTTTTTTTTTAATACCACTATGAACCTAACTCAACATATCTATCAAAGATTCCAAATATTTCCGTTTGTAGGGTTATGGTTAGGGTTAGGGTTAGGGTTAGGGTTAGGGTTAGGGTTGGGGTTAGATTTAGGGTTAGGGTTAGCGTTAGGGTTAGGGTTGGGGTTAGGGTTAGGGTTAGGGTTAGGGTTAGGGTTGGGGTTAGGGTTAGGGTTGGGGTTAGGGTTAGGTTAGGGGACTGTTGAGCAAGTGTTGGGGTGGGCACGGGCACAGGGATGAGATTTTACCTTCTCCTAATCTTTCTGTCTGGGTAACCCTAACCCTAACCCTAACCCTAATGGCAAGAAATAAACCACTATGGACGGTTTGAAAGCTAATATTGTTAACTTTTGTGTTAGAGGGTTTCAAAATCTTTTCAAATTCTGTGAATATATGGAAAATAAGCAAACGGACACAATTTCATGACATAATAATCAACACAGCCATCATTGTACACAGAAACACAAAAAAATATAGGCAAAAAACACAAAATAGTTGCTAAGGGGGCAGAAGAGTTTTTTTTTTTTTTGTTGGGATTTATTTTTTGGCGTTTTATCGCTTTATTTCTACTGGGCAGTCCAGTAGGGAGAGACAGAGGAGGAATGGGAGACAGAGTGGGGGGAAGACATTCGGCAAATAACAACGGGTTCGGGAGTCGAACCCGGGTCGGCCGTGTCGCGGCTGAGCGCGCTATGTGGTTCGCCACTGGGGCGCCCCGGCAGAAGAGTTAAATTGCGAGTAACAATGGTCTAAAATATTACCGCCTCTGGTGTTACAAGTCACATGCTGGTAGAAGTTTGGCAATACTCTTCTCAGGTTGGCGCTTGAAATCACCCACAACCACAATAGCAGCATCAACGTTAGCTGCTTGGATTCTATTTACCTCGTCATGAAGCAGGGACAGCGCGTCGCCTGTGTTTGCTTGTGGTGGAATATACACTCCGATCAGAATGACCGACGTTAACTCTCTCGGGAGAAAGAAAGGCAGGCACTTGATGGATATATACTCCAGGTTGGGGGAGCAGTGGTTTGAAAGTTCCTTCACGTTGCCTGGATCACTCCAATTGTTGTTCAACATGAAGGCTATCCCACCTCCCCGCTGTTTACCGGATTCTGCTGTTTGACCTTTTCGATGAATGAAAAAGTGATCGGCCGGTTGAATGGCGTGGTCTGGGACGTCCGGCGTCAACCACGTCTCGGTGAAGCAGAGAACATTGCAGTCTCTAACGTCTCTTTGGAATTGAATCCTTGCTCTGATGTCGTCCAGTTTATTATCTATTGATTGTACATTGGCCAGCAATATGCTGGGCAATGGCGTTGTGTGTCGCCTGGCTCGCAGTCTGTTTCGGACACCGGCTCTCCTTCCTCGTCGCCTGGTTCCTTTGTTGCGTGGGCCGAGTAGGTCTGGTCCTGTTGTCCTCAAGATCTCAGCAGGCCATTGTTGTTGTTCGGTGAGCTGATCCAGAGAGCAATCCAGTTGGTAAATTTCCCGTAATCCAATGTCTATGAGTGACTGACGGTCATACAGATTAAATGCACCAACAGTTGGTACAAACAAAACTCTTAAAACTATAAATATTAACAAAAGTAAGCACAGTCTCGACGGAGCGCACAGATAGGCAGCCGGTCGTAGCAGCGCCATCTTGATACCTGGGAGACCGCGTCGTCAGTGGACTTGTTTGTCCTGTATGCAAACTGCAATGGTTCCATGGTATCCACTGCATAGTATTGTATATTATATGGTAACTCAGAACATTGTACATATGTCTATACCGAACACTGTGACCTCATTTTCTTCTTCTAAATTACATGCTATACTATGTTATTTGATACTATCTTGTCTAGCACAGTCTCTGGAGCGTAACAGTAAGAAGCATTTTGTATGAAAGTATTCTGTACTTCTGTATGACAACTATTAAAGAAACTTGAAACTTGAAACTTGGTACTAGGGAGGGAGGTACAGATGTAATCCTTTACCAGCCTCTCAAAACATTTCATGATCACAGAGGTGAGTGCCACCGGTCTGTAGTCATTTAGGCCTGCTGGGGAGGAGCTTTTTGGTATAGGGATTAGTGGTCATCTTGAAGCAGGCAGGGACCACGGACTCGGCCAGGGATAGGTTGAATATAGTGGTGAACACTGGGGCCAGCTGATTAGCACAGGACTTAAGTATTCATCCTGTTATTCCATCTGGGCCTGCAGCTTTCCTAGTGTTCACCCCCATAAACGCTCTCCTCACGCTGTGTTCCGTCAATGAGAGAGTGTGCTCCTCCCCCACGGAGGACCCCCCCCTCCGTGACAGCCGGCGCGCCAGTGACGCCGCTAGCCGGTGAGCTAACGTCGCCACTGTTCGCACCAAATCTTGCGTAAAAGGAGTTGAGTTTGTTCGCAAGGGAGGCATCGGCACTCCCGATTGAGGAGGGACTGACCTTATAATCAGTTATTGTTCGTAAGCCTCCTGTGTCATTCTGGGCTATCTTCCCCTACCCCTTGTAGCTTCGTTTTGAAGGGCCACTACCCAGTCGAATTGGGATTGGGCCTAAGTATGGGGTAAATACCTCCTGACAAGGTGAGAATGACATACCGGACATATTCTGGTTTTATAGATTTCAGCTGATTTTCTTCCCCATTTCAGAGGGATCTTCATGTTCTTCACCCATTCCTTTAAGTCAATATTAGCACAAGGAACTCGAGCTACAATGTGAAGAGCAGAAAATGGTCAAGGGCAAACAGCTTCATGTGCTGTATGACAGTACTGCAGTATATACCCATATTTTTATTTACATTCTTATATTTACTGCATATATATATATATATATATATCTTATATTTACTGCATATATATATATATATATATATATATATATATATATATATATATATATATATATATATATATATATATATATATGTAATTGATGGTATCGTGAAGCGCAGTCACGAAGGGCTGGGGTGAGTAGCGGTGCCATGGGTTAAACTCACTCTCATCCTCAAAAGACGAATAGACACGGTACAAAGAAGTGAATTCACCTCTTGGTATAGCGGTCTGTGCTGTTGCACGCGGCGTGGGAGACCCGTGTTCGAAACTCCCTCGGGGCATCGAAGTTTGAGGTGACGTTGTCACAACCGTTAAATATATATATATATATATATATATATATATATATATATATACCTGCATATAACCCTTCATATATTTATTTATTCTCACCACATATATACCTATCCACACCTGTTTGTATTTACCTGCACATAGTCCTTTTACATATCTGTAGACACTATATCTATATCTGTATATCCTACTCTTACTAGTTATGCTGCTGGACAGTATGACTACTACCATACTGTCTTTACACCTTTACATCACTGTACATATTATACTACAACTCTGTACATACATCTGATTAGCACTACACTCAGTCGTACTAATTTGTATATTGTGTACGCAGTTGAGTCACCTGTACATTATATATTGCTGTTGCACTTTGTACTCTGGTTGGATGCCAAAGTTATATACAAGTTTTGTTGTACTTCACTTGTGCTGCATAATGACAATACATTTGAATCTAATCTAATCTAATGTGCTGTTCTAAACTGTTCGCAGCGACAACCAGAACCTGCAGATTCCTCCTGAGTGTAGCAGGGTGGATTATCCCTGCTTCGTGGGAATGGTTGCTGGCAGTCACAAGGTAGCTGGACACAGTAGAGCTTCGTCTGACTGCACCCTCGTCTTTGGGCCTGGAGCGTCGACTGGAGGCTGGTAGTGTGAGTGGATGGGGCCCGGGATTTACCAACCTGGTCTGGTACTCTGGTCTTCCTCCCCTGCAGCAGGGCGGTCAGCAGTACTCCCCAACACGCTCCCACTTCCCCCAGTTGCTCCTTAAACCCTCCCACACCTAGTGACTGACTTGTAAATAAATACCCTGGGTTCCCCCCGCAAGCAGTACCCTCCCTCAATGACCCTAGAAACCTTACAATGAAAAGGGAAAGGTGGAATAGGAAGGGGTTAATTATGTTAACGTTACCCATACCAAAAGAGTTGTTAAACGGCTCATGGATAGACACGCACACAGAGCTCCCATCTAGTTCTTTAATGTTATTTATAACGGTCAGTTACAATGATTTACTACTAGTGACCAATTGGACTGAAGTCCCACTATAGTTCCGTTGGTAACTCCATACCTCATAAACACGTATATTATACACCCACCTCTGGGTTAATATCAGGGATAATATACTTCAATGTGTTTGACTCATCACCCACGTCTGGGTCTTCACCCTGTATAATACCTCCAAAAGGCTTTAATTATACGGCAAGAATAATACCTATCTAGGCTTTATTTATAATGCACCAGGTCTGTAACTTCTCCAAGGGTTAACTAGATGGGAAAATATTATTAAACACAAACACGGTATCACAATCAAAGAAAAGGAAAATAAATCAAAAGGTGGGCCCACAAATACCTTACAAAAGCCCTATGCTAATGCCGGCATGTATTGTTAATGGGGTACCCCTTAGGAACTGTATTAAGCAACGTTAACTTCGCCCGCAGGCTGCACCACACTGTGTACTGTGTAATAGCTCCGGAGCAACTAATTTGGATGAAAGCAATACTTTTATTCTGCACCTTTCTAAAAGCTCTGTGGATGTTTTTGTTTTGTTAATTTTTTTATGTATGATTATCCTACATTAAAAAAGTATTAGATTCAAAGGTATTGTCATCATGTTATGGTTTGAAACCGACCCCAACAGCACGGCACAGACAGGTAGTTCAGAGTTAGCCAAAGACTAGGGCGTATTTATTTCTGAAACAGGAATGAGCGAAATAACAATAAGAACAACAAAGGGGAGAATGTTCTTGGCAGAGTCATCTGCGGCTCTGCAGATCGTCCCGGTATTGAGATGGTGAAGCGGCGTAGCGCCACTGCGGCTCTGCAGCTACTCCAGGATCCAACTCGGGGAGGAACGGAGAGAGAGAGAGAGTGGTCAATAAACAAGCCAACGGAATACTGAGGCAGTCCAGTCCTCCTTAGCTGAGTCCAGTATAATCACACGTGACTTTATCTTCAGTGTTACCAACACACAAGTTTAGCTGAGTCCAGTACAATCACACGTGACTTAATCTTCAGTGTTACCAACACACAAGTTTAGCTGAGTCCAGTACAAAACAAAAATGGCAAATCTTCAGTGTTATCCAAACAAACAGAAAACAGAGAATCCAAAAGGTTCGTTCCAAAAACTCACCAAAGCACAAATGCGCAAAGCGGGCAACGAGGCACAGCTCCAACGGATGATAGAGAAACACAACAGCGGCGACTTCCATAGACATCCTGAAGAAAAACAGACGAGGTACAACAACGGGGGGAACAGGCAGCAGCAGTGGTAATCCAAAACGACCCGACAACGATTGACAGAAAGCCCCGAGTATATGAAGGGCTCTGGAGCGCTGATTACAAACAAACGACAGGTGCGTGACGGCAATTGGTAATTGACCTAGAAGCGTGTGGCGGCAATGAGCCAATCCTCCTCACAGTACCTTGAAGCGTGTGGCGGGAATGGACCAATCCTCACACATCATAGAGCACAAGTACAGTACAACGAAAATAAGTTTGGCATCCAACCAGAGTGCAAATGTAACAGTAAAGTGCAAAAGCAATATACAATGTACAGGTGATTAAACTGTCTACAAAATATACAAATTATCTATAGCACCTTAAACAATATGCACTTGTATGTGAATGTGCACATTGTTCAAGTTGCTATAGATTATTTGTATATTTTGTACAGTATATACTGTGTGTATATATATATATATATATATATATATACACACAGTATATAGTATATACATATACACACATCTAATATGACATTCAGGGTTGAATTAATTCATGCTGTGAATGTTATTTTGCTTTGCGAGCCCTAAATCCAACAACGATACTGATAGATTGTAGTGATTAGATTATCTCTAAGATTATTAGAGTAAAATGACAAAATATGGCACAGGATCTTGCCCACAGCGTAATAATGGATGACGTCATGTTGATGTGTGTGTGTTCCTAGTGAGGCCTGGTTGATTCTCACTTCCACTTTACCTCCACTCTATTTACTTTCCACATGTAATTTCACCTCTATTACAGGAGATAGAGAAGGACAAATATGGCACAGAGAGAGCGAGAGAGAGAGGGAGGGAGGGGGAGAGAGAGCGAGGGAGAGAGAGAGAAGAGCAGTGAGAGGGAGAGAGAGAGATAGTCAAGAGTTGAGAACGATAAGGAATCGTAGATAAAGCCCGGAGCCTTTGCTCTGGGGTGCAGACGTGCTCCGGAGAGGAGTGACCAATCAAGATAGAGTGAGAGAGGGGTAAGAGTGTGATAAGAGTGGTGACAGAGTGTAAAATGACTCAGTCAGCCCTGCCAATGGCATTGGCTCTGACCTCGCGTCCTCATCCCCAGTCCAGTGGTGGCCAAGGTTTTAGCGCTGTGTCAGTGGTCAAGCGACATTGTTTGACAGTTTTGACAAAGCGCTAAAACCCTGTGAAAGGAGAAAGCCTCCTCTTGGGAAGTTTAAATTTCACATTTCAAGGCATATTTCAAACTTTCAAACAAATTGAGCTCAGAGAGAGAGAGAGAGAGAGAGAGAGAGAGAGAGAGAGAGAGAGAGAGAGAGAGAGAGAGAGAGAGAGAGAGAGAGAGAGAGAGAGATAGGCCAGAGGTATTCTAAATGATACATGCCATGTTCTCTATTCCCCCAGAATAGGCTAATCATCAATTAGGAAACATATTCATATTGGATGGGTGCAATATAAGCTGATGGATTTGGAATCTTGCCTTCAAATATCACGGGCACGGAGAGGGGCACGTTCGTGAGGAATGAATCTTATATAAAACCCACAAGCCTGGTTTCCTGAGCCACGTGAGTTTCATTCCATCACAGCTTTTGAAAATACTTCCGCCGTGCGTTAAGGAGGACATTGTCCTATACCTGCATCATACATTTTCATAAGCAGTTGGGGCAGGGGCATATACTTTGCTTCTGAGTAGTTGACAGTTGCAAAGTGTGCACATATTGACAGTGATTAGAATCGGTGAGGGCTCACCAGCGATGAATATTCACGAGCACCTGTCGGCAGCTGAACTCTCGGTTCAACAACGCACGGTCGGAGTGTTCCGCGTGAGCCTGGAAGACGCAAGTCCTATACTGTCCTGAAGCAACGCGGCGCCCGAGAGGACTCCTATCGCACTGCTCCACAGGAGTTAGGATCGCACGGATGAGAACATTGAGAACAGAATGTATAACAGTGTACTGTTTGGTACGAGATGAGAAGGGGTACACTATAAATAATGTGTGCTAAATAGAAACTGTTTACCTAATAATAATAACATAATAGCAACATAATAATAATAATAATAATAATAATAATAATAATAATAATAATAATAATAATAATAATAATAATAATAATAATAATAATAATAATAATAATAATAATAATAATAATAATAATAATAATAATAATAATAATAATAATAATAATAATAATAATAATAATAATAATAATAATAATAATAATAATAATAATAATAATAATAATAATAATAATAATAATAATAATAATAATAATAATAATAATAATAATAATAATAATAATAATAATATATATATTATTGTCTTTACGCCTGTACCACTGTACATATTATATTACAACTCACACATGCAAGTGAAAGTGCATATTGTTTAAGGTGCTATAGATAATTTTTATATTTTGTACCCAGTTTAATCACCTGTACATTGTATATTGCTGTTGCACTTTCCTGCTACATTTGCACTCTGGTTGGATGCCAAACTTATTTTCGTTGTACTGTACTTGTGCTGTATGATGACAATATACATTTGAACCAAATCTAATATGGTTTTAAGAAAAAGCTTAAATATTATTATTTAAAAATGAATTTTGGTAATTAATAGGGCTGTAACGAATATCGTTCATTTCGCATTTTAATGTTCTGTTGAGGTTTTACGCAGGTGTTTGCTGTGACGTCATCATTGGGGAGTAAGGTTACGTGGGCTACCTTTAAATTATATTTATCTATTAGATCATGATGGATTCAGTCGGAGCCTGTCTATTTGCTTCGTCAAATTGCAGTGTTTGTTTTGTTTGTGTTATAATAATAAATGTGTTATTTATTGTTTCTTAATGTGTTTTGTCAATATATTGTGATGCGTGTGAATGTATATTTTTTGTGTTGTCACTATGTGAATGATTGGACTGCAGGAAGAATGGCTGCTGCTATGCAAAGGCTAATGTGGATCTTACTAAAAACAGACAGACTGATTTCATGGTAATTCTTGGCTATTATGTGCCTCATGTATCTACATTTTGAAAGCAAACAAAGCAGAAGAGGGAAAATACAGACAGAACCTAAAATCACTAAGATGACCACTGACAAAAAGTTCAAAGAAAAAGATTGTCTTCTCCAGAGAGAGACAAGAAGATAGATACCAGATACTCTCTGTGCGTTCAGTAGAAAGCTATCTGGCTGCACGTTAGCCTAGCTTAGCACAATGAATGGAAGCGGACAGTGCCGGTTAGCCTAGGCATTGTCCAACTAACACCTCTCCCGAAGGCTAACCGGCACTGTCCGCTTCCATTCATTGTGCTAAACTAGGCTAACATGCATGATAGCTTTCTACTGAACGCACAGAGAGGAAACTGGTATCTATCGTCCTGTCTCTCTCTGGAGAAGACGGTAAGCTAATTAACCAAAATGTTGGCGTGTTCCTTTAAGCTTGTAATAATTTCACCAAATAGGACAAGATTGTAAAATAGAACAGAGAACGTCCTAAGCTCAGCCCTTAATTAAATCCCTGCATCCCGCTCCTGCATGAAGGAGCACATTCTGACCCTGGTATTGGAGTGCAGAGTTGTCTTCATATGGAAATGTGCAGCTCTGTAACCTCATAACCTCTTCTATTGTAAGAACAGCGGCAGCCTGTTTTATTTTTAGATGAGTGATGTACATGGATATAACCCGGTGTTGAATATAAATATCTCGCCATGGATCTGTGTGACTGACAAAGCAGGCTTTCTCAGTTAAGTGTCTTGATGATACCTGCATGCATGCATGAATCGTGACACAGAGAGAGGAAGTAAATATCTAAGTCTGGTATTTATTTGTCATTTATCAAATTGTGGAATTTATCACAAATAAGAAATAGAAATAGAAGGTTGAAAATTGTATATGAAGATTTGCATCCCACTATTGTAGTGTCATACACTAGATTTTATTTTATTCTATAATAAATGGTGATTTATTGTGTAATTTCACAGTGTCCTATAATCACAGTCTAAAGGGCCCCTATTGGGGAAATGGCCTTTTACTGTGTTTTGCATTGGTTTTACACAATGGGCGTTTTTGTAAAATGAGGTTGTCCCAACAAATTGTGAAATATGTCTTTTTTTACTGCTGTGAAGCATTTTGAGCTGTGGAGCACTTTGCGATGCAAGTCTTGTATGAAAGGTGCTATACAAATAATGTTTATTATTATTATTATTATTATTATTATTATTATTATTATTATTATTATTATTATTATTATTATTATTATTATTATTATTATTATTATTATTATTATTATTATTATTATTATTATTATTATTATTATTATTAATAATAATAAATATGTACAGTAGTGCAGTTATTGAACCCTCCCTCTTGAAAAAGCCATTCAGAATTGCAGCCATAATCGACACGGATAATAAAGGCTGACAAACCACAATACGCTCATATGGGTGATCCTTGTGCGTGTGAGCGTGCGTGTACAAAATGGCGGCTTGCTTGTAAGCTTTTTTTTCTCTCTTTCTCTTTTCTACCTAAAATATGGTTCTGGCAACATTTTAAGTGGCAAGTCATGAAATCGCTGGATTCCGAGTCTTATTCGATCTGCAACACCTAGTTTGGCCGTTTGATCTGAATTCCGTTTGATCGTTCACATGCAGGCCTGGTGTTGGGGAGCGGGAGTAGCAGCTCATTTTCAGTTAAAGGACACGGAAACAGACAGTTGAGAACAGGACTGACACGGAAATAGAGGCATGGTATTTACATAATCTGTATGAGTGTTTTATTTTCCAGCAGAAAAACTTCAAAAGCATGTTTATGGGACCTCAAAGACCTATATTAACTTGTTGAAAAGAACTATGGAACCTTAACAGTAATTGCAATCAAGCGAGCAAGTTACATGAAGCGAGCATGGCTATAGATAGTGATGATAACCCTTCCATTCTGTAACTATGGAGACGATAATGAGGTCAGTGTGCTATTTTAGCTGGGTTTTAATTTGTTTGTTACCGACATCACCACAGTTATAGCAGCTGAAGTTCGGGGGGAGAGATCAAAGGGAACAGTGAACCTCGTCACACTGGAGTTCTGCACACCGCGTTCAGCTAATGACACGACTCGGCAGACTGTGGCGTTGTATGATCCTTTACATTCTCAGACGGATCTGATTAGCCATTCGGCTTTTCTTTTTGTCATTAGTAATGATGACAAAAACACATCATCTTACAGTGCGTTCCCGCCGTATTCATTTAATCTTTTGCAGATTATGTTACCGATTGTGGATGATAGATCATGATAATTAGTTTCTAACACCTAATGAACACCTAATGTTTATACAGAGCAAACAAAACAAAGCTTATGACTGTGCTTCCGTCACTGAAGACTGATTCATTTCAATGGCTTTTGCAAGAACTCAAAAGTCAAGTTTATTGATCATATACACATTAGCATGGCAGCGAGATTCTCTGTTCCTGTTTGTTACTCTATACAATGAACAATCAATCAATTGAATGATGATTATAACTTGACATCAGAAATAACGTTAGAATAAATCATGACACTCTGGCATTATCCATAAGCCCTTATGGAGCCCTTATGGATATGATCAAATGGTATTGCTGACATTATATTATCCATAAGCCCTTATGGAGCCCTTATGGATATGATCAGATGGTATTGCTGACATTATATTATCCATAAGCCCTTATGGAGCCCTTAATGGATATGATCAGATGGTATTGCTGACATTATATTATCCATAAGCCCTTATGGAGCCCTTATGGATTATGGTCAAATGGTATTGCTGACATATTATCCATAAGCCCTTATGGAGCTCTTATGGATTATGGTCAGATGGTATTGCTGACATTTCAGTGTCCCATGATGACGTCTGCCTCAAAACTGAGCATTTACAAATAAGCATACAACAGGGAGTTTAGACAAGCAAAGTAAGCACTTTATTAAATCACTCTCTTTTTATAAAATAGACTTTTAGAATGAAACCATCGTTTGACAGTTGATTTAACTGATTGTTTCCTTCTTTTATGTGGCACTAAGACACTTCACCCCTAACTGCTCCTGATGAGCAGGTTGGCACCTTGCATTGTCGCCTCTGCCATCAGTGTGTGGATGTGTGAGTGAATGGGTGAATGTGAGGAACAAAATTGTAAAGTGCTTTGGATAAAAGCGCCATATAAATGCACAATTATGTATCAAGTGCAATACAAGGTTTATACTACTACTATGTACTATCCCACTACCACTATGGATATTAGTATTACGTCTAGCCTACTATGGCAACCACTACCACTACTACTATTCATTC